>NW_028318436.1:1211033-1566550 GCF_062004578.1 Staurois parvus | reverse complement strand
GACCACCAATATAAGGAACCCCATACTGACCACCAATATAAGGGACCCCATACTGATCACCAATATAAGGGACCCTATACTGACCACCAATATAAGGGACCCTATACTGATCACACAATATAAGGGGCCCCATACTGACCACCAATATAAGGGGCCCCATACTGACCACCAATATAAGGGGCCCCATACTGATCACCAATATAAGGGACCCCATACTGACCACCAATATAAGGGGCCCCATACTGACCACCAATATAAGGGGCCCCATACTGACCACCAATATAAGGGACCCCATACTGATCACCAATATAAGGGACCCTATACTGACCACCAATATAAGGGGCTCTATACTGATCACCAATATAAGGGGCTCTATACTGAAAACCAATATAAGGGAGCCCCATACTGACCACCAATATAAGGGGCCCCATACTGATCACTAATATAAGGGGCCCCATACTGATCACTAATATAAGGGACCCTATACTGACCACCAATATAAGGGGCTCTATACTGAAAACCAATATAAGGGAGCCCCATACTGACCACCAATATAAGGGGCCCCATACTGATCACTAATATAAGGGGCCCCATACTGATCACTAATATAAGGGACCCTATACTGACCACCAATATAAGGGGCTCTATACTGAAAACCAATATAAGGGAGCCCCATGCTGACCGCAAATATAGGGGACCCCATACTGACCACTAATATAAGGAGCCCCATAATTACCTCAGATATAAGGAACTCCATACTGACCACCAATATAAGGGGCCCGATACTGCTAAAAGAAGGGACCTTATACTGACCACTAATATAAGGGGCCCTGTACTGACCACTAATATAAGGGACCTTATACTGACCACTAATATAAGGGACCCTATACTGACCACTAATATAAGGGGCCCTGTACTGACCACTAATATAAGGGGCCCTGTACTGACCACTAATATAAGGGGCCCTGTACTGACCACTAATATAAGGGGCCCTGTACTGACCACTAATATAAAGGGGTCCTGTATTGACCACCAATATAAGGGGCTGTACTCTGAAAATACAGGAGTAAGAACCCATTCTCCCCTGGCCAGTGTGATATCCTGCAGCACATTAATGCAAGCTGTGTGTGTTAGCGAGTTGTACTGCTATCACTCTTCAATAGGGATGAGCTCAAGATTTTGACAGCCCCGCCCCCTGCAACATCCTCTCCTCCCATACAGTCTACATGAGAGTGACAACTCTGCTCTGACCTTAGTAGCACTGCAGAACTGTTGCCAGCCCATTACAAGAAGCTGCATTGGGTGGTTGTCACTGGCAGGATCAATAGGTATTTATGGGACTTTGCAGGGGGACTGAGAGGCAACTGTCATGCAGATGCACTTATACTTCATTTGTGCAGCACACTTTGTTTAATGGAAGATCAGAATCCTGCTTTTCAGGAAGTGTCAGGAAATCTCTACAAAGTCAGGATGTAAACTTTTCATCATTTTTATTTCCTGTAGTAATGGACTCAATAGGAAGTGAGAGGAAAGCCCTTCTCAGACAGTTGTCATCAGGTGTCCACATTACCCTCTCCCTCTTATGTTCCGGTGACAACGTAAAAATTGTATTCCCCACGGTGATCACCAGAACTAACGGAGAGGGTGACTTTTCTCAGAGGAAACACAAATAAAAAACCCAACAGTTTCCCCCTCTTCTCCATTCTATCCTAAGGGCCAGTTCACACTACAAAAACGCACTCTGGATCAGGGGTAGACTGACAACTCATGAGGCCCCCGGGCAATAGGGGATCATGGGGCCCCTGTGTCCTTGCCCAAACTCAAAAAAGCCTATGAAAAAGGTACCAGGGGCATCTCATGGGGCCCAAGTTTCCAAATGGTCAGTCTGCCCCTGCTCCGGATGCGTTCCAGAAACGTTTCTGCTTACAATTCACACCACACTCTGTTCCGGTGCAGTTTTGATGCAGTTTGCTATGTTCCAGTACAGTTCTGTGCAGAAAAAGCGCAGCATGTTCTACTTTTTTTTTCTGCACTGGAACTGAGTGCACTGGAGTGAACTAGAGCCATAGGAATACATGGAAATCACTGCAGAAAATAATGCACTGGACTGCATCTAATGTGAAGTAGGTGATGGTTCACACTATAGAAAAGCAGTCTGGATGAATTTCCGCATGTGCATTTTTGAAGCGTTCAGTCAAATTTTTTCCCCTCTTTAAATAGGGACAGGTGCGTTCCAGTGTGTTTTTGGTGCGTTCCAGTGCGTTTTTGATGCATTTTACCGCATTCCAGTACAGTTCTGTGCAGGAAAAATGCAGCATGTTCTACTCTTTTTTCTGCAACCGGAACACACTGGAACTGCAAGCACTTGCATGCAGAAAAAAAAGCAACTGAAACGCATGCAATGTGAACTGGCCCTAAGGGCAGGTTCACACCATAGAAACACAGTCCAGATGTGTTCCGGATGCATTTCCGCATGCAGGTTTTTGACACGTTCCAGTGCATTTATAATGTGTTTTTGGCACAATCTGGTGCGTTTTTTTTATGCATTCCAGTTAATTTTTTCCCTCTTTTTCTTCAATTTAAATAGGGATGCGTGTATCCCTATTGCGTTCTGGTGCGTTTTTTATGCATTCCAGTTCATTTTTCTCCCTCTCTTTTTCTTCAATTTAAATAAGGATGTGTGCAATCCAGTGCGTTTTTGGTGCAATTCAGTGCTTTCTGGTGCATTTTGTATGCGTTTTACCGCGTTCCAGCACAGTTCTGTGCAGAAAAAATGCAGCATGTTGTACTTTTTTTTTCTGCAACCGGAACACACTGGAACTGTAATTACTGATGTGAACTATGACATTGACAACCATATAACCTTTCTGTACTTTGGATGCAGAAAAAAAGCAACTAAAACGCATGCAGTGTGAACTGGCCCTAAGGGCAGGTTCACACCATAGAAACACAGTCCAGATGTGTTCCGGATCCATTTCCGCATGCAGGTTTTTGACACGTTCCAGTGCGTTTATAATGCGTTTTTGGCGCGATCTGGTGCGTTTTTTACGCATTCCAGTTAATTTTCCCCCTCTCCTTTTCTTCAATTTAAATAGGGATGTGTGCGTTCCAGTGCATTCCGGTGCGTTTTTATGCATTCCAATTCATTTTTCCCCTCTCTTTTTCTTCAATTTAAATAGGGATGTGTGCGTACCAGTGCGTTTTTGGTGCAGTCCGGTGCGTTCTGATGCATTTTTTATGTATTTTACTGCGTTCCAGTACAGTTTTGTGCAGAAAAAATGCAGCATGTTCAACTTTTTTTTCTGTAGCCAGAACGCATTGGAACTGTAATCACTGATGTGAACTATGACATCGACAACCATTTCTCCTACTTTCTGTGCATTTTGGATGCAGAAAAAAATTAAACTGAAACGCATGCAGTGTGAACTGGTCCTAAGGGCAGGTTCACACCATAGAAACACAGTCCAGATGTGTTCCGGATCCATTTCCGCATGCAGGTTTTTGACACGTTCCAGTGCGTTTATAATGCGTTTTTGGCGCGATCTGGTGCGTTTTTTACACATTCCAGCTAATTTTCCCCCTCTCCTTTTCTTCAATTTAAATAGGGATGAGTGCGTTCCGGTGCGTTTTTTATGCATTCCAATTCATTTTTTCCCCTCTCTTTTTCTTCAATTTAAATAGGGATGTGTGCGTTCCAGTGCATTTTTGGTGCAGTCCGGTGTGTTCTGATGCATTTTTGATGTATTTTACTGCGTTCCAGTACAGTTTTGTGCAGAAAAAATGCAGCATGTTCAACTTTTTTTTCTGTAGCCAGAACGCATTGGAACTGTAATCACTGATGTGAACTATGACATCGACAACCATTTCTCCTACTTTCTGTGCGTTTTGGATGCAGAAAAAAATTCAACTGAAACGCATGCAGTGTGAACTGGCCCTAAGGGCAGGTTCACACCATTGAAACACAGTCCAGATGTGTTCCGGATGCATTTCTGCATGCAGGTTTTTGACACATTCCAGTGCGTTTATAATGCATTTTTGGCGCGATCTGGTGCGTTTTTTATGCATTCCAGTAAATGTTTCTCCTCTCCTTTTCTTCAATTTAAATAGGGATGTGTGTGTTCCAGTGCGTTCTGGCGTGTTCCAGTGCGTTTTTTATGCATTCCAATTCATTTTTTCCCCTCTCTTTTTCTTCAATTTAAATAGGGATGTGTGCGTTTTTGGTGCATTTTTTATGTATTTTACTGCGTTCCAGTACAGTTTTGTGCAGGAAAAATGCAGCATGTTCAACTTTTTTTTCTGCAGCCAGAACGCACTGGAACTGCAAGCACTGATGTGAACTATGACATTGACAACCATTTCTCCTACTTTCTGTGCCTTTTGGATGCAGAAAAAAATTCAACTGAAACGCATGCAGTGTGAACTGGTCTAAAGGGCAGGTTCACACCATAGAAACACAGTCCAGATGTGTTCCGGATGTTTTTCTGCATGCAGGTTTTTGACACATTCCATTGCGTTTGTATTGCGTTTTTGGCGCGATCTGGTGCGTTTTTATGCATTCCAGTTAATTTTTCCCCTCTCCTTTTCTTCAATTTAAATAGGGATGTGTGTGTTCCAGTGCGTTTTTGGTACATTCCAGTGCACTCTGGTGCGTTTTTGATGTGTTTTATTGCGTTCCAGTACAGTTCTATGCAGAAAAAATGCAGCCTGTTCAAGTTTTTGGGGCCCAATCTGGAGACACTGTTCCTGTGCCTTGCCTAAACAAGGTAAAGCTGGCCATAGACAGAGCAAAATTCGACTGGTTCAACAGGGACCGGCAAACTTTTGATCCCTTTATGGCAAACATTATATTGACTTCTGTTCATCAGGCTGTGTCAGAATATAGAATGTCCCAGGAAGGATTCCTCCATCCACCTACTGTAGCTTGTATGGATGAAGGAATCCATTTGCTTTTTTTTTGTAAATCAACAAAAAAAAAAAGAAACATCTATGGCTACCATTAGGCCACACCTGAACGTTTTGCGAACGCACGAAAGATTGCATGTTTTTGCGTGCGTGTACAAAAAATGCGTGTAGGGCTTTTGGTGTCATTCATTGGTCATTACTTGCGGACCGCCCACCCACAATGTACTGCGGATGGGAGACCCATACAGGAACATCGTTTGACGCTGGCCTCTTCTGGGTAAACAGCGGGAGTTTGTCAACAAGTCCCAGCCAATGATTCACGACTGGGATCTGCTGATCGGCTGTGTCCAATCACAGCCCAATCAATACAGGGCTCTGTACAGAGGGATCAATCTCTCCGTTTCTTCTCCCTGCAAAGCAGGGACCTACAGTTGCAAGAAAAAGTATGTGAACCCCTTGGGATTACGTGGAGTTTTGCATGAATTGGGCATAAAATGTGCTCTAAACTTCATCCAAGTCACAACAATAGAAGAACACAGTCTGCTGAACATAATACTACACAAACATTAGATGTTGCCATGGTTTAATTGCACATAACATGTAAACATTCACAGTGCAGGGAGGAAAAAGTATGTGAACCTTTGGACTTAATAACTGGTTGACCCTCCTTTGGCAGCAATAACCTCAACCAAACGTTTCCTGTAGTTGCAGATCAGACCTGCACAACGATTTGGAGTAATTTTGGACCACTCCTCTTCACAAAACTGTTTCAGTGTAGCAATATGCCTTCTGGAGTGGCCCAGTCAGAGACCTGACCTCAACCCGATTGAAATGCTGTGGCATGACCTTAAGAGAGCGATTCACACCAGACATCCCAAGAATATTGTGGAACAAACATAAGGGTGTATTTACAAGAAACTACATGTATGTTCATTCTGTGCAAATGGGGGGAAAATAAAATGTTATTAGGCTATTTTCTTTCCAGGTTGAATGTTAATTTTTTTATACAGAATAGAGTAACTCAGGAAAATACCACCCTATGGCCACTAGATGGAGCTGATGAAAGGAAATAAATACTGTCATCGTCAGCTCCATCTAGTGGCCACAAACTGGCACTGATTCATTCTATACTTTATGCAGAATATTGTTCAACCTGGAGAGAAAAGAGACTATTAACATTAGATTTTGCCCCAAATCACACAGAATGAATGTACATGCGGTTTCACAGTACGAATAGATCTGCAATTTTTTATATATATATACACCCCTGACTGTGCAGATCAGACCTGCACAACGATCTGGAGTAATTTTGGACCACTCCTCTTCACAAAACTGTTTCAGTGTAGCAATATGCCTTCTGGAGTGGCCCAGTCAGAGACCTGACCTCAACCCAATTGAAATGCTGTGGCATGACCTTAAGAGAGCGATTCACACCAGATATCCCAAGAATATTGCTACACTGAAACAGTTTTGTGAAGAGGAGTGGCCCAAAATTACTCCAGATCGTTGTGCAGGTCTGATCTGCAACTACAGGAAACGTTTGGTTGAGGTTATTGCTGCCAAAGGAGGGTCAACCAGTTATTAATTCCAAAGGTTCACATACTTTTTCCTCCCTGCACTGTGAATGTTTACATGTTATGTGCAATTAAACCATGGCAACATCTAATGTTTGTGTAGTATTATGTTCAGCAGACTGTGTTCTTCTATTGTTGTGACTTAGATGACGTTCAGAGCACATTTTATGCCCAATTCATGCAAAACTCCATGTATTCCCAAGGGGTTCACATACGTTTTCTTGCAACTGTACATGCTCTAGGGCCAATGTTTAAAAATATATAATGTTTGGGGGTTTTAAGTAATTTTCTAGCAAAAAAAATGCTGATTTCTACATTTATGTGAGAAGTCTCAGGATAGGCCTGGAAAGCAGGTGGTTAATTAAATACAACAAATATTATCAGTTCAGATCAGCATTTACTTTATTACTTTTATTCATGTTTGCATAGCAAAAAACAGCAAGTCAAAGTTTGCCACCTAAGCTTCAATCAAAGACAGTAGATAAAAGATTGACAGTAAACAATGTTCAGCATTCATCCCATTTTAAATTCCAAAAATAATAACTGAAATCTGATGTTATGGGTGGCACAGACACATTCATTTCAGATCCTGATATACTGCACAGTCAGGGGTGTATATATATATATAAAAAATTGCAGATCTATTCGTCCTGTGAAACCACATGTACATTCATTCTGTGTGATTTGGGGCAAAATCTAATGTTAATAGTCTCTTTTCTCTCCAGGTTGAACAATATTCTGCATAAAGTATAGAATGAATCAGTGCCAGTTTGTGGCCACTAGATGGAGCTGACGATGCCAGTATTTATTTCCTTTTATCAGCTCCATCTAGTGGCCATAGGGTGGTATTTTCCTGAGTTACTCTATTTTGTATAAAAAAATTAACATTCAACCTGGAAATAAAATAGCCTAATAACATTTTATTTTCCCCCCATTTTCACAGAATGAACATACATGTAGTTTCTTGTAAATACACCCTTATGTTTGTTCCACAAAATTATGAATGATATTAATGAAGTGTAAAAGCGCACACCTACAGTAGCTTAGCACAGTTGATCTGAGATTAAAGGGAGATTGTGGATTTTACTGAGCAGTAGTAGAGAATTGTACTATGTCAGGCATTGATTAATGTAGAAAGTTAAGAGCTTAAAGTGGTTCATAACATTTTTAACCTTAATGGATTCCATGCAGTAAGGTGAAAAATGACTCAGTAGCAATAACGCCCCCCCCCCCGCCTTATACTTACCTGCCAGACAGAGGGTCAGGGGTCCTGCAGCCTCATAGGACTATATGACGAGAATGAAAACTCCTTCTAGCGCTGTTCCTGGCTCAAGTGGCTTTCTCCTCTCTCTCCCTGCATTCATAGGACAGAGAGGCAACAGCAGGAGCCATTGGCCCCTTCTGCTGTTAATCAAATCGTGCGAGCAGAGAGTGTGGGGCTGAGACGAGCTCTGTGTGTCTGTGGATGCACACAGCCTGGTTCTCTTGCACAAGTGCCCCCATAGCAAGCAGCTTGCAATGGGGGCACACGGAGAAGAGGAGGAGCTAAAAGCACCAGCAGGTGATTCCAGAAGAGAAAGTTTGGGGCTGCTCTGTGCAATATCATTGCACATGTTTGTTATTTAACCGCTTGGCACCGGCGCCTCCTGGCCCTTTAAGGGTTCCAGAAGCCAGGAGGCGGGCGGGGTTTTAGGGTCATGTGACTGCCATGATTTGCTGTCACAGCAGTCACATGATTGGGAAAGGTCCCGATCGAAAGAGAAGATTGGGACCTTTCTGTGTGTACCGAACATGTGTGCTGAAAGCGTGTAGGGCGCGCAATCTCTCCACATATGTTTTTTTAATAGAATGCAAATGTGTGGCCGCTCGGCGTCTAGGCCCAGATGCTGGGAGGCCGCACATTTGCGTTCGACCAGCGCCAAGAGGTTAATAAAACCATATATATATCCTTTACAACCTCCTCAAATGATACCCTGTATTGGAGGCAGTGAGATTGTGACCTTCATCTGCATTTCCTCCATTCACAGAGAGCCTTGCATTCCATAAAACAAATTCAAGATGTTTTCTGAATGGAAGAGGTGAAGAGCATTCAACCCGCTATCATCTGTGTACTCTAGCTGGAAGTGGAAGTCTTTGCATCAAACATTTGCCAGGAAAGAGAGTAAGGGTTTGCCCAAATGCAGCAGCGGCCACACATGGCACACACAGTAGTCATTTATTTTTTTACAGTGCAAATGTCCAAAAATAGTTTTTGGTTAGAGTTCAGCTTTAAAGTGTTCCTAAACCCACAGCAGTAAAATCAGTCTGTATATGCAGTAAAGCATGCTGGTTGTACTCACTGTGGAACCTAAGGGGTTAATCCTCCGCTTTGTGTAAAAAGGCTGTTTGATCCTGACCTCTCTGATCCTCCCCTTCTTCTACTGTTCCCAATCCATCTCCTGATGGTACAGAGCTCTAGGAGTCACTCTGCACATGCTCAGTTTAGTTTGTATTGCTAGAGAGTTTTTTTCTCTTTGGGAGGGTGCATGTGATCAGCACAGGGCCAATCAGCACAGTCCAGACAGAGGGTCAGGGGTCCTGCAGCCTCATAGGACAATATGGGGAGAATGAAAACTCCTCCTACAAGCTTTAACCAGTGCTCTGCTGGACAATGAAAGAAGTCACAAGACTGCTATATACTGGTGATGAGAAAATGTATTTAGCAGTTTATATTTACTAAAATAATTGCATTTCCATGTTCTGTGTACTGGGGGAGACCAGATGGAGTGAATGCAGGGTCCAGGGAGACCAGATATAGTGAATACAGGGTCCGGGGAGACCAGATATAGTGAATGCAGGGTCCAGGGAGACCAGATATAGTGAATACAGGGTCCGGGGAGACCAGATATAGTGAATACAGGGTCCGGGGAGACCAGATATAGTGAATACAGGGTTCGGGGTTTAGTAACACCTCAAGTTAGCCAATAAAGCTTATCACTTAGGGGGTCTATAAATAAAAAATAGGTTGGACTCATGTGACAAGCATTTGCCCAGCCATGACAAATTCTGTATGAATTTTGCTTATTACAGTGGTTTGCTGTGATCGTTAGCGCAATCTAGTGGCCATAATGCAGCATTTTTCTGATTGAGGTATTTCAGAACAAATACCACATTTTGGCCACTAGATGGAGCTGACAACCACAGGAAATCACTTTACAAGGCAATATACAGTATTCCCAGAATGTGTTAAGGCTGTGCAAATACTTGTCACATTCATCTAACTCATATTTTTATAAATATACCCCTCAAACACCAAACTTTCTGGTTTCATTGAGAAAAGAAGTTTTCCAGTTCCATGGAGACAGTGAATGGTTTTACCCCTGCACTGCTGTTTGAAAAAATGGGTTAGATTCAGGGACCATCAGCTAAGTGATCTAGTGTGACACTCCTGGGCAGGGGCGGACTGACAACTCATGGGGCCCCCGGGCAATAGGGGATCATGGGGCCCCTGTGTCCTGGTCCAAACTCACATCACACCCAAAAAAGCCTATGAAAGGTACCAGGGACATCTCATGGGGCCCCCTACTGACCCCGGGCAGTGCCCGAGTTCCCCAATGGTCAGTCAGCCCCTGCTCCTGGGTGCTGGTGTAAGATAGGAGTTCAGACACTTAGCTTTAGTTTTGTCTGTACCGTTCTGGACTTAACATCCTGAAGCCCCATAATATCACTGCAGCTAGTATGCCGCCTCTGTTACTGCTGTACCTGTCACCTCAAACTCTCCTCCATAGCTAACCCCTCACCACCTATAAACCCCGCCGCCTTTCACAGTATCACCCCTCTCTTCCATACCAACCCCCCCCACCACCTATAAACCCCGCTGCCTTTCACAGTATCACCCCTCTCTTCCATACCAACCCCCCCCCACCACCTATAAATCCCACCGCCTTTCACAGTATCTCCCCTCTCCTCCATACCTAACCTTTCACCACCTATAAACCCCACCCAGGACTCCTGCTAGAAACCACGTGGCGCCTACAGCTAACGTGACAGCCCCCCCAAAAAAAAAAACACAGTTTACTCTTGTTTCAGTTATGAATTAATACAGTGAGTGATCAGTACCCATCACTAATTGTGTTCATTCAGGGAAAGAAGGGGCTGGTAAATGTGACATTCGTACCAGACCCTTCCCCCACCCTCCATTCTGAAGGATCCTATTGTGTGCTTGCAGCTGCCTCTAGGAAGGAGAGGAGGGAAGCCCCCAGCACTGTGGGGGTGGGGGCACACAGAGGGGCTTGGGCAACAAGGGAAAATGTATGGTACGCAGGGAGGGTGATGGGTGCAGTGGGGGGGAGAATAATTACTGGAATCAATCCACTGTATTCTTATCTCTGCAGCAGCTGAAAGCCAACGGAAAGGAGAGGAGAAGAAGCCAGCTTTCAGCTGCTGCAGAGAGAGCCATACAGTGGATGGGTTCCAGTAATTGCCCCCCAGCCGTGCCAATCACCCTCACTGCCCACATCCCATTCACCCAGCTGCCTGGACCCCTTTCACACAGCACATAGGAACAGAGCTGAGGGTGTCAATCAGCTGGAAGTCCCTCCCCTGTAACCATTTTTCTCTTGGTGTCAGGAAAACTAGTCAGAGGGACACATTCTTATAGCAGAGGAATGTGGCAGCAGACAGAAATGACACTTAGTGCTCTTAATTGACTATTAGTACACACTATAGGGGGATATGCTTTGTTCATATTTCATGTCTGAGGTTTAGAACCACTTTATGTAATACAAACAATTCACTAAACAAGGCTAAAGTGTTGCCAGAAGGTCATGACCACACTAACGCTTTACCAACTTTTATCGATCTCCTATATCCCAGACCTTCTGCAATAAACTCTCACTGCCTGGTCCAATTGGCTGATAGGTCTGTTGTGACGTCATCAGACACTAAACTATGAATAGTGAATACAAAATATTTAAGAACTCATTAAAACAGACAAATCATAGATTACACTTACACATTGCGGATAGTTATAACATTGATTGGAGGGTTTGGTGATGGGTCAAATGGATCGAATTTCTTCACCGTGATTAAAAAAACTGAAGGATTGTGAGAGTCATCCAGGCCAGTGAAGCGTCTGGGGAAAAAAAAAAACTGAAAAAAAGAATGACCCCTATTTTTTTTTTTTAACGTGTTTACATAAATGATGCATGATGCATAAAGGTGTATTTATAAAAAAAAATATAAGGAGTTATTCATCCAGTGAAAATGCATGTACATTCATTCTGTGCAAATAGGGGCAAAAACAATTTTTAAGCTATTTTCCCTCTAGCTTGAATGTTTTTCATTCATTAAAAAAAAGTGTACTTTGGGAAAATACCACACTGTGTCCACTAGATGTAGCTGATTTTCAAAGTAAATAAGTGTTTGTTTCCTTTGATATCTAGCCCCATCTAGTGGCCATAATGGAGTATTTTCTTCATTCACTCTATGCAAATGCACACGCAGTTTTACATAAGTAGCACTGCAATCATTTTATTTCTTTACATGCAAGCCTGAGATTTACACAGCTCTGCCACACAGCACAGCCAGAGGAGGAGACCTGATTTTTTCTTATGATGTAGATAAATATGTTATTTATCTACAGGTCTGTCTCTCCCCCAGCCTGTGAGTGGGCAGTGAAGGAATAGAAGCACACTGATGTGCTCTTCTGTCTGTCACTCTGCTCTCTCCTTCTATCAACGTGTTCTTTTTTTGCACATGTGTACTGCAGCATATCTGATGGGTTCTTGTGCTGCTTCTCCCTCTCCAAGTCTGAGCTCTGCTGTACAGGAAATTGAAAGAGGCTGACACCAAGCCAAATTCAGGTAGTTACATGATTTATTGCTGAATATAGAGCTGCATTCATTTGTGTCTATTATATCAGTCATGAGTTCAGCTGTAACACTGAATATGTGTGTTGGTGCCCCATTCAGAATGGATGTCAATACATTGCCACGCCCATAGAACATACATTGGGGTGAGCGTGTCTTAAACACACGTCATAACATGTCATAACGTGTGGTATAATGTGTACCGTGTGTGCAACAGCTTGAAGCTGCCCTGAGTCTGCGGTTCTCTGTACCTCTTTTTGTCAACCGCTACAAGCCCGAGGACTGTGATAGACAGCAAACACACAGCGGTGAGCGAAAGGACGATGACTATCCCAAAAGAGAGGCCACCAGCATCTTGTGAGAGTGAATGCAGAGTCTGCTGAACTGGTTCTGCACAGAATAAAATAAATTACAATTAAAGTGAATGTTCAACCAAACTGAATCACATTTAGTTGGCTGTATGGAACTTCTCAAATGGGAGTTTCTGAAGGTGACAACAATGGACCATTTCTGTCTAATGTGCATTGAAAAGGTCACTTGTAATCTCCATTGGAAGCCCATGTGATGGGATGACAACACAGGTGCGCAATTGGTAGACAAAGACAGAACGTTGTCACCCAATAACAGGAAATTCCTTTATGGCAGGTTTATGTGCATATTTGAACATTTTGAAAAATTGTTTTTAAATCACATTAACATGGAAGCTTATTTGACATTTTTGTAATTGGGTTCATATCTACTTTAATACCACTTGTCATGCAGGGTACACTGTGTGCTCTGTTCTGTACAGATTAGATTGCACCCTTATGTGTAATTCCTTCCTTCTAGAACAGGGGTCTCTAAACTTTCTAAATGAAGGGGCAATTTACTGTCCTTCAAACTTTAGGAGGGCTGGACTGAGGCCAGTGGGAGTAGAAAATGTCTTGGGGTCAGTGGAAGGAACGGTGCCTCGTCGGTGGAAGGAACAGTGCCTCGTCGGTGGAAGGAACAGTGCCCCATCGGTGGAAGGAACAGTGCCCCGTCGGTGGAAGGAACAGTGCCTCGTCGGTGGAAGGAACAGTGCCTCATCGTCGGTGTCGTTGGAAGGAACAGTGCCCCATTGATGTGAGGAACAGTGCCCCGTCGTCAGTGTTAGTGGGAGGAACAGTTCCCCATCATCAGTGTCAGGAACAGTGCCCCGTCATCAGTGTCAGTGTGAGGAATAGTGCTCCGTCATCAGTGTCGGTGAGAGGAATAGTGCTCCGTCGTCAGTGTCGGTGGGAGGAACAGTGCCCCATCGTCAGTGTTGGTGGGAGGAACAGTGCTCAGTCGTCAGTGATGGTGGGAGGAACAGTTCCCCATCATCAGTGTCAGTGGGAGGAACAGTTCCCCATCATCAGTGTCAGTGTGAGGAATAGTGCTCCGTCGTCAGTGTCGGTGAGAGGAATAGTGCTCCGTCGTCAGTGTCGGTGGGAGGAACAGTGCCCCATCGTCAGTGTTGGTGGGAGGAACAGTGCTCAGTCGTCAGTGATGGTGGGAGGAACAGTTTCCCGTCATCAGTGTCAGTGTGAGGAACAGTGCCCCATCGTCAGTGTCGGTGGGAGGAACAGATCCCCGTCATCAGTGTCAGTGTGAGGAATAGTGCCCCGTCCTCAGTGTCGGTGGGAGGAATAGTGCTCCGTCGTCAGTGTCGGTGGGAGGAACAGTGCCCCGTCGTCAGTGTCGGTGGGAGGAACAGTGCCCCGTCGTCAGTGTCGGTGGGAGGAACAGTGCCCCGTCGTCAGTGTCGGTGGGAGGAACAGTGCCCTGTCATCGGTGTCGATGGGAGGAACAGTGCTCCGTCATCGGTGTCGGTGGGACGAATAGTGCCCCGTCGTCAGTGGGAGGAACAGAGCCCCATTGTCAGTGTCGGTGGGAGGAACAGTGCCCAGTTGTCAGGAAAGGACTCACCGCTGGTGGTGCTGGGGCTCATCTGCTGTGTGGACTGCAGTATCAGTGCTGGCCAGCGGGTGCTTTTCAGCAGCAAGGATCTCACTCCTGCAATCAAGCCATCACCTGAGGCTGATTGCAGGAGGTGTATTTAAGCAGTACCAGGCCTGCAATCAGTGCCTTGGTGTTTTCCCATGAGCCCTTGTTGTGCTGAACTTGTATCCTGTCTTCTACCTGCTTCACTCTTCGTTTATGACCATGACTGAACTCTGCCTGTCCCGACCCGGCTCTCGTTTTTGACCGTCCGTTTGCCTGCCCCTCTGTGCCATATCTGCCTGATTGTTCCTGACCCGGCCTGCCTGACCACTCCAGCTCTCCATCCCTGACTACGCCTGTGTTCCTGTACATATTGATATTAGTAGAAGGTTTGGTTTTTCTTTACTGTGCGTTTTGTATATTTGTGCTGCTCTTAATAAATTATATTATTATTACATCATTCCTGAAGCCTGCTGTTCCCTGTGTCAGTCCACACATCTCTGGTCATACCTGGATCCGTGACACCCATTGTCAGTGTCGGTGGGAGGAATAGTGCCCCGTCGTTGGTGTCGGTGGAAGGAATAGTGCCCCGTCGTTGGGAAGAATATAGTGCTCCGTTGTTGATGTCATGGGAGGAATAATGCCCCATTTTTAGTGTGAGGAATAGTGCCCCATCAGCGTAGGTAGGAAGATTAGTGCCCCATCATCAGTGTTTGGGAGGATTAGTACCCCATTGTCTGTGTCAGTGGGAGGAATTGTGCCCCATCGTTGATGACAGTGTGAGGAATAGTGCCTCATTGTCAGTGTCAGTGGCAGGAACTATGCCCCACTGTTTCTGACAGTGGGTGGGGAATAATGTGCCAAGAGCTGGATAAAAGCAAGAGAAGGGCCACATAGAGACCACTGATCTAGAATAACACACCAAAAGTATTTCCAGCTACAGGAGGGGGTGTAGTGCTTCACTGTTGTGAAAATGTGCAGAATTGCATTTTCTTCTTTTTTTGCACAATGGATCTGTATAAAACCAATGTGGAATAATACATGACCATATTCTGTGCATTTCATGAACTATAGCTTACATTTATCAAAGATTTTATAGAAGAGAAAACAATGTGGCACATGCACGGGTTATAGTTTACATTTAAAGTGGAACTCTCAACATTTTTTTTTATTTGGGGGGAAAAATTAGAACAGAGGTCTTCCAATTTTCTAAACAAATGGCCTGTTCACTGTCCTTTAGAATTTAGGGGGGTGCACTATAGTCATTGAGAGTAAAAACATCCCAGGGATGGGGAGCAGTGGAAGTAAAAATTGACCTACAGCCTCTGATTATTGGGAGGAGGAATAGTGCCCCATTGTTGGTGTCAATAGGTGGAATAATGCCCTATCATTGTTGTCAGTTGGAGGAACAGTTCTCTATCGTTAGTATCCATAGTCAGTGGATTGGTGTCAATAGAAGGACTAGTGCCCCATCATTGGTATTAGTGGGTGAAATAGTTCTTCATCATTGTCATGCCCCATGACAATGCCCCATCATTGGTGTCATTTGGGGGAATATTGCCCAGTTGTTGGTATCATTGGTAGGAACAATGTCCCATTATTGGTGTCAGTTGGAGGAATAGTGCCCCATCATTAGTGTCAATAGGAGGAATAATTCCCCATCATTGGTGTCAGTGAGAGCTTTAGTGCCCATAATTGGTATCGGTGGGAGGAATAGTGCCCCATCATTTGAGTCAATGGGAGGAATAGTGCCGCATCATTGGAGTCAATGGGAGGAATAGTGCCCCATCATTGGAGTCAATGGGAGGAATAGTGCCCCATCATTGGAGTCAATGGGAGGAATAGTGCCCCATCATTGGAGTCAATGGGAGGAATAGTGCCCCATCATTGGAGTCAATGGGAGGAATAGTGCCCCATCATTGGAGTCAATGGGAGGAATAGTGCCCCATCATTGGAGTCAATGGGAGGAATAGTGCCCCATCATTGGAGTCAATGGGAGGAATAGTGCCCCATCATTGGAGTCAATGGGAGGAATAGTGCCCCATCATTGGAGTCAATGGGAGGAATAGTGCCCCATCATTGGAGTCAAATGGGAGGAATAGTGCCCCATCATTGGAGTCAGTGGGAGGCATAGTGCCCCATCATTGGAGTCAGTGGGAGGCATAGTGCCCCATCATTGGAGTCAGTGGGAGGAGTAGTGCCCCATCAGTGGAGTCAACGGGAGGAATAGTGCCCCATCAGTCGAGTCAGTGGGATCAGTAGTGCTCCATCAGTGGAGTCAGTGGGAGGAGTAGTGCCCCATCATTGGAGTCAACGGGAGGAATAGTGCCCCATCAGTGGAGTCAGTGGGACAAGTAGTGCTCCATCAGTGGAGTCAGTGGGAGGAGTAGTGCCCCATTATTGGAGTCAATAAAAGGAATAGTGCCCCATCGTTTGTGTCAATTGAAGTATTATTGCCTCATCATTGGTATCAGTGGTTGGACTAGTACCCCATTGGTAGTATTAGTTGGTGGAATAGTATCACATCATTGGTATCAGGTTTTGCCCAATTTTTTTAAACTTGAACATTTTTTAACTTTTGTTAGCTCATGGAAAGCTTGTTTCTAGGGAAAACAAAACATAATGTGTGTTTCTGCACATGTTCATGTGTTTTTCAAGTGCTCCTATTGAACTCTATTGGGATTAAAATTGCTTGAAGCTTGTAACTCAAAAGAAGATCATATACTTATTTGAACTACAAGCTTCAAGCAACACTACACTCAAGCAGGGGTGGACTGACAACTCATGGGGCCCCCGGGCAATAGGGGATCATGGGGTCCCTGTGTCCTTGCCCAAACTCAAAAAAGCCTATGAAAAAGGTACCAGGGGCCTCTCATGGGGCCCCCTACTGACCCCAGGCCCTCGGGCAGTGCCTGAGTTTCCAAGTGGTCAGTCCGCCCCTGCACTCAAGTGTGAATAGGCGCAACTGAAGCCCGTGGAATTTTTGACGTTGAGCATTTCAAAGCTTCAAGCTACAAAACTTTTAGATGTGAATGGGGCCTTAAGGAATTTAAAAAAACATCCCTGAATGTTTATATAGCTTCTGGAAGCAGCCAAACGGAAATATGTCCTATCACTCTTACCACAAATCACAGAGATGTACTTACTCCAATGCTGTCTCATCACCACTTTCAGACTGCTGTGGTTGACCTCACAGGTATATAGATCCTCGTTAATTGGTGTTATATTAAGAGTTGATAAGGACAAATAGGTTTGGTCGGGGAATGGCAAAGTCATTCTCTGTATCTCCTCCTCTGGTATCTGCTGACCATTTCTCCACCACTTCAAGGAGATGTCTTTGGGGTAATGACCATAAGCCTTGCAAGATAGCATGACAATATCACTGGATATAGGTCCTCTTGTGACTCTTATAAATACAATAAAGAATGTAGCGCTACACCCAAAAAATATGCACACTTAAATAATAAAAGGAACAAATGTGAAATCAAAAAATCTCATAAAATATATATATATATATATATATATACAGTCAGGTCCATAAATATTGGGACATCGACACAATTCTAACATTTTTGGCTCTATACACCACCACAATGGATTTGAAATGAAACAAACAAGATGTGCTTTAACTGCAGACTGTCCGCTTTAATTTGAGGGTATTTACATCCAAATCAGGTGGACGGTGTAGGAATTACAACAGTTTGCATATGTACCTCCCACTTGTTAAGGGACCAAAAGTAATGGGACAATTGGCTTCTCAGCTGTTCCATGGCCAGGTGTGTGTTATTCCTTCATTATCCCAATTACAATGAGCAGATAAAAGGTCCAGAGTTCATTTCAAGTTTGCTATTTGCATTTGGAATCTGTTGCTGTCAACTCTCAAGATGAGATCTAAAGAGCTGTCACTATCAGTGGAGCAAGCCATCATTAGGCTGAAAAAACAAAACAAACCCATCAGAGAGATAGCAAAAACATTAGGCGTGGCCAAAACAACTGTTTGGAACATTCTTAAAAAGAAGGAACGCACTGGTGAGCTCAGCAACACCAAAAGACCCGGAAGACCACGGAAAACAACTGTGGTGGATGACCGAAGAATTCTTTCCCTGGTGAAGAAAACACCCTTCACAACAGTTGGCCAGATCAAGAACACTCTCCAGGAGGTAGGTGTATGTGTGTCAAAGTCAACAATCAGGAGAAGACTTCACCAGAGTGAATACAGAGGGTTCACCACAAGATGTAAACCATTGGTGAGCCTCAAAAACAGGAAGGCCAGATTAGAGTTTGCCAAACGACATCTAAAAAAGCCTTCACAGTTCTGGAACAACATCCTATGGACAGATGAGACCAAGATCAACTTGTACCAGAGTGATGGGAAGAGAAGAGTATGGAGAAGGAAAGGAACTGCTCATGATCCTAAGCATACCACCTCATCAGTGAAGCATGGTGGTGGTAGTGTCATGGTGTCAGGAATCAAGGAATGACCAGAAAGGTGTGGACTGACACAGGGAAACGCAGGTTTCAGGTATAGTATAATACAGGTTATTAGCCACCCAGATATATATATGAACGCACAGTGAGCAAACTAACCTTCCACTAATCTTAGGAGGTGCAGGAACACAGGCGTAGTCAGGGCTGGAGAGGTGGAATGGTCAGGCCGGCCATAGGGTTCTGTAACGACTGCCTGGTGGTACCTCTAGCGGTCCTCAGGGCAGGATTCCCCAGGGCGCGGAGTCTAAGTCCCAGTCTGCTATTCACCAGGGCCCCTGATGGTGGGGATGGACTTGGAGCAGACAGGAACCAGGTCGCGGCCCCTGAGTACACCTGCTAGTGATAGAGGGATCCGCCAGAGGTATGTGCAGGTACGGCTGGATCCGTGCAGGATGGATGGATGGCAGAGTAGTGAGCGTGGTCAGACGGGCCAAGTCAGCAACGTGCGGGCAGCAAGGTATCAAAGGAGCAGGCAGAGAATGGTCAAGGTCACAAGCCGGGTTCAGTAACTCACGGACAGCGCAGTACAGAGGATCAGGCAGAAGGATGGTCAGGGATGAGCCAGTAGTCAGAACAGGAGACGGTCAACAGGAATCAGGATCAGGCAGGGTCGGCAACAAGGTATCTTCTCACAGGAACTAGGCACAGGATACAGGGGCTCATGGGGAAACATACACCAAGGCCCAGAGCACAGGCCTGGTCATGCCTTATATACACCTTTCTGTAATCAGCCCCAGGTTTGGCTGATTGTGAGCTTCTGGCTGCTAAGAGCACCCGCTGGTCAGCTCTGGTACTGCAGCCCACACGGCAGGAGAGTCCCACCACCAGTGCTGAGAGCACCCGCTGGTCAGCTCTGGTACTGCAGCCCACACAGCAGGAGAGTCCCACCACTAGTGCTGAGAGCACCCGCTGGTCAGCTCTGGTACTGCAGCCCACACGGCAGGAGAGTCCCACCACCGGTGCTGAATCCATTCCTGACACATGGCGTGGGCATGTATGGCTGCCAATGGAACTGGTTCTCTTGTATTTATTGATGATGTGACTGCTGACAAAAGCAGCCGGATGAATTGTGAAGTGTTTCGGGAATATTATCTGCTCATATTCAGCCAAATGCTTCAGAACTCATTGGACGCCGCTTCACAGTGCAGATGGACAATGACCCAAAGCAGACTGCAAAAGCAACCAAAGAGTTTTTTAAGGGAAAGAAGTGGAATGTTATGCAATGGCCAAGTCAATCACCTGACCTGAATCCGATTCAGCATGCATTTCACTTGCTGAAGACAAAACTGAAGGGAAAATGCCCCAAGAACAAGCAGGAACTGAAGACAATTGCAGTAGAGGCCTGGCAGAGCATCACCAGGGATGAAACCCAGCGTCTGGTGATGTCTATGCGTTCCAGACTTCAGGCTGTAATTGACTGCAAAGGATTTGCACCCAAGTATTAAAAAGTGAAAGTTTGATTTATGATTATTATTCTGTCCCATTACTTTTGGTCCCTTAACAAGTGGGAGGCACATATGCAAAGTGTTGTAATTCCTACATCATTCACCTAATTTGGATGTAAATACCCTCAAATTAAAGCTGACAGTCCGCAGTTAAAGCACATCTTGTTCATTTCATTTCAAATCCATTGTGGTGGTGTATAGAGCCAAACATTTTAGAATTGTGTCGATGTCCCAATATTTATGGACCTGACTGTATATAAGTGTGACAGTGATATTAATATTAATTAGTGCCCATAAATCATAAAATCCACACAATAAAATAAATAGCTCAAAACATGTGAAAAAACATTTCCATATATATATGTATATATAGCACGCATGCATATATATATAATTATAATCACACGTGCCTCTTGTGAAGTGAAATGACCATTAAAATGGTACAAACAACAGTGCTCTCAAAGTCCAATAAATGTTGCTGGTGACCGAAGAAAAAACAGTGCTTCCAATAACTACTGTTAGTGACCATAGACAAAACTCGTGCAGATCTCTGAGTGCATATAAATCTGACAATCCGACCACCATCTGGATAAGCCTCTCACCTCATCTCTTCGACCCTTGCGGATCAAAGAGCAGTTGTGGATCCCCCTCACGGATCCTCCAAGATAACTATCACTCCAAAGGTTGCTCTCTCAGAAATAAATATTCCCACTCTGGCTCTTCTCCAGGAAAGTATTGCAGCATCAATCTCTCAAATGAGACAAAATGAATCCTCCCATAGTGCAGTATATTTTATTTGTAACATAGGGACAGATGACATTAAGCTATTTCACTTACGTAGCAGCCAGTCCAAAACCTCATGCTTTCGGATGAGGGTATGTATGTATGGGTGTACAGCTGGATACACAGGTGTACCAAGATGGCCGCCACGCCGGAAATACGTCACCACGTCAAGCCGACGCGTTGCGTCACAATGTCATGTGACTTCCTCAGGGCTGACAGCTGACAGCCCTGAGGAAGTCACATGACATTGTGACGCAACGCGTCGGCTTGACATGGTGACGTATTTCCGGCGTGGCGGCCATCTTGGTACACCTGTGTATCCAGCTGTACACCCATACATACATACCCTCATCCGAAAGCATGAGGTTTTGGACTGGCTGCTACGTAAGTGAAATAGCTTAATGTCATCTGTCCCTATGTTACAAATAAAATATACTGCACTATGGGAGGATTCATTTTGTCTCATTTGAGAGATTGATGCTGCAATACTTTCCTGGAGAAGAGCCAGAGTGGGAATATTTATTTCTGAGAGAGCAACCTTTGGAGTGATAGTTATCTTGGAGGATCCGTGAGGGGGATCCACAACTGCTCTTTGATCCGCAAGGGTCGAAGAGATGAGGTGAGAGGCTTATCCAGATGGTGGTCGGATTGTCAGATTTATATGCACTCAGAGATCTGCACGAGTTTTGTCTATGGTCACTAACAGTAGTTATTGGAAGCACTGTTTTTTCTTCGGTCACCAGCAACATTTATTGGACTTTGAGAGAAATGTTGTTTGTACCATTTTAATGGTCATTTCACTTCACAAGAGGCACGTGTGATTATAATTATATATATATGTATGCGTGCTATATATACATATATATATGGAAATGTTTTTTCACATGTTTTGAGCTATTTATTTTATTGTGTGGATTTTATGATTTATGGGCACTAATTAATATTAATATCACTGTCACACTTATATATATATATATATTTTATGAGATTTTTTGATTTCACATTTGTTCCTTTTATTATTTAAGTGTGCATATTTTTTGGGTGTAGCGCTACATTCTTTATTGTATTTATTTATCACAATCACTGGTATATGATTTAATGTTAGCAGCTTCCCCTGGGATTTATATATATTTTTATTTAGTTTAAACACTTGGGAGCGCAGGAGGTTCACACCACTATTGTGACTCTTATGGTTGCTTCTCTGTAATACATTGGGTGTATATAATGTCAGACAAGTTATAAATATATAACAGGGAATACACAGTGGTGTTGTACATATTTACCAGTAGGGGGAGCTTTATGTGTTTTCTGGTGTCTTTCAACCAGCCCTTGTAAAAACTTTTATTTACAAAGTTCAGTAGCTAAATATGAAATTTACACAAATAAGTAAATGAGTAGAAGCTGTGTCTCCTTATTAGTGATCTCCTCTGTGTTTCAATGAAGAACAGAGTGCCTGCTAGGAGACAGATTCTACTGTGCTCTCTCTCTCTTTAGATAACCCACAGTACTTATATAAACTTGACATAAACCTGTGACAGTTTTGCCTTAAAAAAAAAAAAAAACACACACAATAACTAAAGCAGGACTTCTTTAGGACTTCTGTCCTTCTGAAGAAGTTCCACTATTGAATGTAAGTGGTTCCGATGACATCAGCATGCGTATTACATGCGGTGAGCAGTTCCCATTGGCTCCCACTGCTGTCAATCAAACCTGTGAGCACAGAGTTGAGAGCAGGGCTGAGCTTAGCTGTTTGTCAATGAGCACACAGCCTGGCTCGAGAACAAGCCCCCAGGTGTGCCTCCATAGCAAGTGGGTTGCTGTGGGGGCACACTCAGAAGAGGCAACTACTGCTGTGCGGCCTTAGGTGGGTGACCTGAGGACCAGAATGCTGAGACTCAGGTTCTCTCTGCTGACTGAGGGGCCGTCTCCTGAAAATCTGGTCTGGTATCATGGAGGAAGGCATTCAACTGCTATTGGGCCTTGTTAGTACAGACATGCCTAAACGATCTTAGACACTGTGTGCTGATTAACCCCCCTCAATGAGAAAACATTCATAGATATACATTCACATACATAGGGAAGCATTTTTCTTGAGCTTTTTCATGTGCTTTTTTATTAATACAAAAAGTTTTAAAAAAACTCCTCAGTGTGAAAGTCGCCTAACCTAGTTTTTAAAAGGTCATGACAAGAAAACCCTATTTCCCTGTACAGCTCAAATTTAAATCTATATAATCCCCAACAATGAACTTCTGTTATTTGTTCCCTTTTTGACCTATACCAGCAGTTTATAAATATAGTGCTACTCCCGTAGGAGCCGCAGTTATACTGTTCAGATCTTCCCCAAATATCTTGCCCCGGCGCAGCCAGGCACATAGACTCATTCACGTGATTCTCCAATCAGTTTTGGGGTGTTTTTTGTTTTTATTTTTGGAGAACTTGTTTTCTCATTGAGGTGTTGTGCTTGCGGTGCGGTGTAAAAATTCCTGCTTGCAGCATCTTTGGGGCGTGTTTGGGGAGTTAAAAAAAAAATGCCCTAAAAACGTCTCTTCCCATTGAAATCAATGGAAAACGCCTGAAAAGCACCTCAGAAATGCCTCTGAGAAGCATTTTTGATGCAGTTTAAGTCACGTGTCCTTTACAAATGAATGCTCAGAAATCGCACCAAAAGCACAGTAAAAACACCTGTGCATTTTTGCGGCAGATCAGTGTGAACGTAACTTTAAAGCGGAGTTCTACCCAAAAGGGGAAGTTCCACTTTAAAGATTGGATACTCGCTCCTCATTAAGGATTGGCACCTTTGGGGAGCAGTTACCCAAAATTGACAGGTACCCACTCACACTTCCGCTGTGCTCGCCTAGGCGATCGGAAATGGAAGTCGTCCTCCTATCCTCCCTCCTTGTAGTCTTCTGGGACACGTGACAGCTCCAGAAGACTACGGGGCCATTCAGGAAGTGCAGCCCTACTTGCGCATGCTCAGTGGTCACCCAGCTGTGAAGCCGCAAGCTGTCACAGCCGGGTGCGCACACTGAAGATGCTGTCGCCTGGAACACAGGACGGCCAGTGAAACTAGCTGCAGGGAGGACACCATGGGATCGTGGGACAGATGAATGCTGTTTTTTAAAAGTCAGCAGCTGCTGTTTTTGTAGCTCCTGACTTATTTTTTTACAGTGTGAGTGGAGCTCCGCTTTAAGACCACACCAATAATACCACTATTACCCAATTGTGAAAGCCTCACCTTTTTTGCTTAATGTGCCATTTCTTAGTGACTTCAGCCACCCGATATATGACATATATGTGTCCATTATTTCCTTTTTAACATCTTCATTCACTGTCCTGTTGGAATTCAGGGATTCTACAAAGACCTGAGCCTCGGGATTTCAGTTTCCCAAACTGCAGTTTCTAAGTCGAAATGGGCAAATAGTTTCCCATTATAGGCTTCACTTAAGAATGCCTCTACTGTTCCATTGTCATAAAGTGTACAGCCCTCCTTCTTCTGAAGTATATCATCTTCTGTGGAAGGAAACAAAAAGAGGTCATCTGCTATTACTCCTATGTGGATCCATTCCAAAATAATAACTACTAAAACATTTCTAGAACCTAAAGGATACGTTCATCTTTAATATTATTATTACACAGGATCTATATAGCGCCAACAGTTTGCACATCGCTTTACAAAATGAAGGTAGACATTACAATTATAATATAATTTGGTACAACACCAAGCTGTGCAGTGGAATGACGTCCTTACAGGATGTCTCCAACTTACAAGCCGACCTCAATGCTCTGTGTAATTGGGTAACTATGTGGCAAATGAGGTTTAATGTTAATAAATGTAAGGCTCTGCACTTGGGGGCTAAGAATATGCATGCATCATACATACTGGGGGGGTAGAACTGGGGGATTCAATGGTGGAGAAGGATCTGGGAGTTTTGGTAGATCACAAGCTTAATAATGGCATGCAATGCCAAGCTGCGGTTTCTAAAGCGAGCAAAATCCTCTCTTGTATTAAAAGAGGTATAGGCTCCAGAGAGAGAGATATCATTCCCCCCCCCCCCCCGGTACAAATCATTAGTAAGACCTCATCTGGAATATGCAGCTCAGTTTTGGGCACCAATTCACAAAAAGAACATTGGGGAACTGGAGAAAGTACAGAGAAGGGCAACTAAACTGATAAGAGGCATGGAGGAGCTCAGCTATGAGGAAAGATTAGAGGAACTGAATTTATTCTCTCTTGAGAAGAGGAGATTAAGAGGGGATATGATCACCATGTATAATACATAAGGGGGATATGATCTCCATGTATAATACATAAGGGGGGATATGATCACCATGTATAATACATAAGGGGGATATGATCTCCATGTATAATACATAAGGGGGGATATGATCTCCATGTATAATACATAAGGGGGGGATATGATCTCCATGTATAATACATAAGGGGGGATATGATCTCCATGTATAATACATAAGGGGGGATATGATCACCATGTATAATACATAAGGGGGATATGATCTCCATGTATAATACATAAGGGGGGATATGATCTCCATGTATAATACATAAGGGGGGATATGATCTCCATGTATAATACATAAGGGGGGATATGATCTCCATGTATAATACATAAGGGGGGATATGATCACCATGTATAATACATAAGGGGGGATATGATCTCCATGTATAATACATAAGGGGGGATATGATCTCCATGTATAAATACATCAGTGGTTCATATAGTGAACTCGGTGTAGAGCTATTCACCCTGAGGTCATCACAGAGGACAAGGGGGCACTCTTTACGTTTGGAGGAAAAGAAATGTATTCTCTAAATACGGAAAGGTATCTTCACAGTAAGAGCTGTGAAAATGTGGAATAGACTCCCTCAAGAGTTGGTTCTGGCCAGCTCAGTGGATTGCTTTAAAAAAAGTCCTGGATTCTTTCTTAGATACACAGAATATAACTGGATATAACATTTATAGGCAAAGTTGATCCAGGGAATAGCCTCTCAGGGGATCAGGAAGGAGTTTTTTTCCCTGAAGGACCAAATTGGACCATGCTTTGCTGGGGTTTTTTTGCCTTCCTCTTGATCAACTGTGGGTATAGGATTATAACTTTTTTTTTTATGGTTGAACTGGATGGACTTTTGTCTTTTTTCAGCCAGACTAACTAACTATGTAACAAGAGGGCCCTGCTCGTTAGACCTTACAATCTAGAAGATCTTTAGTAACATGTTACATTTTACACCCATATATACCTGTTACCCCCCCCTTCACTATGGCAGCAGGCAGGGGTTCTTTTCCCAGCACCGACTATCACTTTATAAAAAATGTACAGCTGTGCAGGGCTTCATCCTCACAGCTGTGTCATTCATTCACAGCAACCTATGAATGAATTAACTGCAGGTCCCATCTGCTACTGCAGCAGATGGCTTATAGTTCTGAATGAACTACAAGGGCGCTCATCAGTGCTCTTATAGTTCATAGACACTTCCTGCAGCTCAGTAACTGTTTGCCCATACAGAAATGTGGACAGGGAGCACATTATTTTTTACCTGTAAAATGGATCTTTTTTCTTACAAAAGGGAAATTTAGTCTTTAAAGCCGAAGTTCATTCTGCTTATATTGTTCTGGAACACTTACAGTACGTGCCAATTACTGTGGCATTGGATTTCATTATGTATGAATTAATGTCTCAGTGCTGCCATCTAATGCCAATTCAGTGTTACTACAGCTTGTTATTTTTGTATTTGGTAATGGTATAACCAAGCTCCCCTGTCTGTTGAGGCTAATTATAAGTAAAACTGAATTGGATTAAACTTCTGTGTTTTAAATTGTAAGGAAAGGCTTGCTTTCAATTACCTCCATGCAGTACTAGTTCAATGATATATATAAAACATGTAAAGATGTTTTATTAGAGGGATTAGAGGCACTCTTACAGCTCTCCGTCCTTCTTGCAAGGCTAGAAAGATAGGAGTAGCTGAAGCACATGCCATGTAGAGCTCTCATGAACGGCATCTAAAAAAAGTGCTAAACTGAGCAGGATGGGGTGGAGCCAGGCAGGATGGGGGTGGAGCCATGCAGGATGGGGGGTGGGGCCAAGTGGGACAAGGGTGGAGCCAGGTGGGACAAGGGTGGAGACAGGTGGGATAGGGGCGGGGCTGCTCAGAGCTGTGCTCACACACAGACACCAGGTTCCAGGAAGCACCTGTCAGCAGCCACATTCAGCTGCACAGGCGCCATTGTCGGTGAAGATCAGGAGGATTGCCGTTTGTCTTGATTAGTCTTTTGTTTCTAATCAGACACTCAGAAAATACAATCATGCACAATGTAAACTTTTCAGTTATTGTACATACCAACCAAGGGTAGACTCTCATTTTTAACTGGAATTCAACTTTAATGTATTGTTTACATTCAACCAGTATAAGTATAAAATAATAGAGCATAGTATAGAATAGGATAGTAAAAGTATAAAATATAATAGTGTTATAGAACCTAAATCTTTCTTAGTAATGCCCTGCATGGTATTCACAAACTGGGAGTTGAGGGGCCAGCAACCTGAGGCATTTGGGGTTCTTTGCAATTTTTAGTACTGTCAGTCTAACACTGTTAACATGCTTACAAGGGAATACAGAAGGATGGATAATAAAGTGATGCCCAGGACCTGTCTGTGTAACTTGGCAAGGGGGTCTGGATCTCATGACTGACCAAACAGATTTACAGATTATTAACCACTTAGCCATTATGCCAAGTGGTTAATAATCTGTAAATCTGTTTGGCCAGTCTTGAGATCCAGACAACCTTGCCAGGTGGCACAGACAGGTCCTGGGCATCAGTTTACTAGCCATCCTTCTGTATTCCCTTGTAAGCATGTTAACATGCTTAGACAGTTAGCACTTCTGCCTGGCAGTAATAGAGCCGTTGATTTGAATCCCCGCCATAGCACTACCTGCCTGGAGTTTGCATGTTCTCCCTGTGCCTGTGTGGGTTTCCTCCTGGTACTCTGGTTTCCTCCCACACTGCAAAGACATGCTGGTAGGCTAATTGTATCCTGTCTAAATTGGCCCTAGTATGTGTATGTATGAATGTGAGTTAAGGACAGTTAAGGACCTTAGATTGTACATCCTTTGAGGGTTAGGGACTGATGTCAATGTACAATATATATGTATGTGTAAAGCGCTGTGTACATTGACAGCACTATATAAGTACCTGAAATAAATAAACAGAAGAAAAATATTGGTCCCCATTGCTGTAAGGCTTCTAGGAAATCTCAGGTGTGCCCTTCTTGTTCTCAATAAATAATCGAGAAAAATGTAAAGAACTATAGAAAGCACAAAATTTGCATCCTCTATTTAGATTATTCCCAGTTCCAGATTTACACTTAAAGCCACTTGGATGTTTCCTATAAAGGCTGACTCTGGATCTTCATCTGTGTGAAGTCTCACAATCTACCTGTTCTGTCCCACTAACATGTCATTTTTCTGTGTTACGTAGTGTGCTGACATCTATTGGAGATATTAGGTCACTGCAACTTGTTTACTGTGTGATGTTTTTCCCTCTGTCCTCCCCTCTTTTTTAGTGCTAGTAGATTCAGCCCTAGCTAGATCCTCCCTATTTCTTTCATGTTCCTTCAGTCAGTGTTAGTACTTCACAGAGAGAGAGAGAGCTCTGGAAACACATTGTCCTACACTTGACTGCAAAAACATCCCCTGTACTGCAAGCAGATGAAGTAAAATTGCGTTGGATTGAACTTCTGTGTCTTATTGAAGAGTTACATATGGTTACATAATTATTCTGGTTGAAAAAAGACAAAATTCCATCTAGTTCACCCATGAAGAAAAAAACAGTTAAGCTGCCTGTGGATGTTGCCAAGTCAGCAGGTGATCATACTGACTGGACAGATTGGGTCTAAGGAAGTATATCAGTGCAGAAAGCAGCATTTATCAATTTATTTAGATACCAAAAATCCAAACTTAATCATCCATCAAAATATCACAGCAACCCTGACAGGTGAAGAAGAAAGTGTGATAAACGATATGTGGGAGCCAACAAATTATATCAAACCTCGTCACAATTCTTTTATTTGAGAATGGCAGTTTGTTAGTGATTCTGTATATTCCCTTACAGAACTAGCAGTGCACAGTCCACATGTGTTTATCTGCTAACAAGAAACAGGAACTTTATTATAGAGAAAAGACAGAGAATACCATAGATGCAGCTACAAACTGATAAACACTGCCATCTACTGGTTTAAAAATATATCTCTACTGAATACTGACGTAGTTGTTGAACAAAAGTACATTGAAGATAGTATTCCAACAATTAGCATCAAACGTTTTCAATTTCTAACTCACCTTGACTGAAGTTCAGTCTGTTAGTCAGAGACTGTAAATATCTTTGCATGGTCAGCTGATAATTTATTTCATGGAGGTTAATTCTCCAAAGGTTGACTCCGGCATTTCTGAACCACGGAGCTCGGATTTCCAGTAGCCGGCTGTGGCTGTCGTACCAGTATAGAGTGACATCATCCAGTACTCTGCATGTGGAGTACAGGGGGAGACCAGGCAAAGGCTTACTAAGGACTGTTGTGAAAAAGACGTGCGTATGTTTGTCTGATGGGAAAAAAAAAAAGAACTGAATCATCATTTTATCAGCTTTATTGTTGTCAGCAATACTGACCTTTGTTAATACCTGCCTGGCCCCAAACAAAAAAAAGTTGCTTTGGCATTATTAGTTTGGCTTAAGCAACAGCAGAATATATTAAAAAGTATATGACAACACACAACTGTATAATATAATATATTTTATATATATATATATATATATATATATATATACAGTCAGGTCCATAAAAATTGGGACATCGACACAATTCTAACATTTTTGGCTCTATACACCACCACAATGGATTTGAAATGAAACGAACAAGATGTGCTTTAACTGCAGACTGTCAGCTTTAGTTTGAGGGTATTTACATCCAAATCAGGTGAACAGTGTTGGAATTACAACACTTTGCATATGTGCCTCCCACTTGTTAAGGGACCAAAAGTAATGGGACAGAATAATAATCATAAATCAAACTTTCACTTTTTAATACTTGGTTGCAAATCCTTTGCAGTCAATTACAGCCTGAAGTCTGGAACGCATAGACATCACCAGACGCTGGGTTTCATCCCTGGTGATGTTCTGCCAGGCCTCTACTGCAACTGTCTTCAGTTCCTGCTTGTTCTTGGGGCATTTTCCCTTCAGTTTTGTCTTCAGCAAGTGAATTGCATGCTCAATCGGATTTAGGTCAGGTGATTGACTTGGCCATTGCATAACATTCCACTTCTTTCCTTTAAAAAACTCTTTGGTTGCCTTTGCAGTCTGCTTTGGGTCATTGTCCATCTGCACTGTGAAGTGGTGTCCAATGAGTTCTGAAGCATTTGGCTGAATATAAGCAGATAATATTGCCCGGAACACTTCAGAATTCATCCTGCTGCTTTTGTCAGCAGTCACATCATCAATAAATACAAGAGAACCAGTTCCATTGGCAGCCATACATGCCCACGCCATGACACTACCACCACCATGCTTCACTGATGAGGTGGTATGCTTAGGATCATGAGCAGTTCCTTTCCTTCTCCATACTCTTCTCTTCCCATCACTCTGGTACAAGTTGATCTTGGTCTCATCTGTCCATAGGATGTTGTTCCAGAACTGTGAAGGCTTTTTTAGATGTCGTTTGGCAAACTCTAATCTGGCCTTCCTGTCTTTGAGGCTCACCAATGGTTTACATCTTGTGGTGAACCCTCTGTATTCACTCTGGTGAAGTGTTCTCTTGATTGTTGACTTTGACACACATACACCTACCTCCTGGAGAGTGTTCCTGATCTGGCCAACTGTTGTGAAGGGTGTTTTCTTCACCAGGGAAAGAATTCTTCGGTCATCCACCACAGTTGTTTTGCGTGGTCTTCCGGGTCTTTTGGTGTTGCTGAGCTCACTGGTGCGTTCCTTCTTTTTAAGAATGTTCCAAACAGTTTTGGCCACGCCTAATGTTTTTGCTATCTCTCAGATGGGTTTGTTTTGTTTTTTCAGCCTAATGATGGCTTGCTTCACTGATGGTGACAGCACTTTGGATCTCATCTTGAGAGTTGACAGCAACAGATTCCAAATGCAAATAGCACACTTGAAATGAACTCTGGACCTTTTATCTGCTCATTGTAATTGGGATAATGAGGGAATAACACACACCTGGCCATGGAACAGCTAAGAAGCCAATTGTCCCATTACTTTTGGTCCCTTAAAAAGTGGGAGGCACATATGCAAAGTGTTGTAATTCCAACACTGTTCACCTGATTTGGATGTAAATACCCTCAAATTAAAGCTGACAGTCTGCAGTTAAAGCACATCTTGTTCGTTTCATTTCAAATCCATTGTGGTGGTGTATAGAGCCAAAAATGTTAGAATTGTGTCGATGTCCCAATATTTATGGACCTGACTGTATATATATACATAGATACACTATACATATATTATATATATACAGTGGGGATCGAAAGTTTGGGCACCCCAGCTAAAAATTTGTATTAATGTGCATAAAGAAGCCAAGGAAAGATGTAAAAATCTCCAAAAGGCATCAAATTACAGATTAGACATTCTTATAATATGTCAACAAAAGTTAGATTTTATTTCCATCATTTACACTTTCAAAGTAACAGAAAACAAAAAATGGCGTCTGCAAAAGTTTGGGCACCCTGCAGAGTTAATATCTTGTACTGCCCCCTTTGGCAAGTATGATAGCTTGTAAACGCTTTTTGTAGCCAGCCAAGAGTCTTTCAATTCTTGTTTGAGGTATCTTTGCCCATTCTTCCTTACAAAAGTCTTCCAGTTCTTTGAGATTTCTGGGCTGTCTGTCACGCACTGCTCTTTTAAGGTCTATCCATAGATTTTCAATTATGTTGAGGTCAGGAGATTGTGAAGGCCATGGCAAAACCTTCAGTTTACGCCTCTTGATGTAATCCCCCGTGGATTTCGAGGTGTGTTTAGGATCATTATCCATTTGTAGAAGCCATCCTCTCTTTAACTTCAGCTTTTTCACAGATGGCATCAAGTTACCATCCAAAATTTGCTGAAATTTAATTGAATCCATTTTTCCTTCTACTCGTGAGATGTTTCCTGTGCCACTGGCTGCAACACAACCCCAAAGCATGATTGATCCAACCCCATGCTTAACAGTTGGACAGAGTTCTTTTCATTAAATTCTGTGCCCCTTCTTCTCCAAACGTACCTTTGCTCATTCCGGCCAAAAAGTTCAATTTTAACCTCATCGGTCCACAGAACTTGTTTCCAAAATGCATCAGGTTTGTCTATATGTTCATTTGCAAAGTTCAAACGATGATTTTTGTGGTGAGGACGTAGAAGAGGTTTTCTTCTGATGACTCTTCCATGAAGACCATATTTGTACAAGTATCTCTTTATAGTGGAATAGTGTACCACAACTCCAGTGTCTGCCAGGTCTTTCTGGAGGGATCGTGCAGTCAAACGTGGGTTTTGAATTGTTTTTCTCACAATCCTGCGAGCTGTTCTGTCTGATATTTTTCTTGGTCTTCCAGATCTTGCTTTAACTTCCACTGTTCCTGATGACTGCCATTTCTTAATTACATTCCGAACAGAGGATATTGACATCTGAAACCGCTTTGCTATCTTCTTATAGCCTTCTCCAACTTTGTGAGCGTCAACTATTTTCAGTTTCAGTTTTCTAGACAACTGCTTAGAACAGTGGTCGGCAAGCCGCGGCCCGCGAGCCACATGCGGCTCTTTACACGCTTCAATGCGGCTCTTGTGTGCCGGGCGCCCGCTCCCCTCCCTCCTCTCGGGCGGCAGGGACTCTGCAGCGTGATCCAAAAAAAAAAACAGCCAGGGCAGCGTGCTCAAATGCAATGATTGGCCAGTCTCGCTGCCACTCACATCCTGATAGCCAGTGATTGGCTGTCAGGATGTGTGTAGGCAGGGCAGCGTGATGAACGTGAGAGGAGCTAGGCTCCTCTCACAGTCCGCCCTGAAGACCAGAACGGCGCGGGAATACGGCGAGAGGAACGCGCGGAGCAAAGGTAAGTGAATTGACACAGGGGGGACTTGGCTTACTACTTGCTACTTACTTACTACTACTATATGAGGGATGAATTAATATGGGGGATGAATTACTATATGGGGGATGAATTACTATGGGGGATGAATTACTATATGGGGGGATGAATTACTATATGGGGGGATGAATTACTAAAGGGGGGATGAATTACTAAAGGGGGGATGAATTACTATGGGGGATGAATTACTATATGGGGGATGAATTACTATGGGGGATGAATTACTATAGGGGGGATGAATTACTATGGGGGGTGAATTACTATATGGGGGATGAATTACTATGGGGGATGAATTACTATATGGGGGATGAATTACTATGGGGGATGAATTACTATAAAAACTTATTGAAACTAAAAACAGTGTACCATCCTATGTATTTTCAGTTTTAAAAATGTGGCTATCAAAATAAATTTCAATCGTGGTTTTGGCGAGATTTGGCTCAGTTGAAAAAAAAGGTTGCCCACCACTGGCTTAGAAGAACCCATGGTGCTGATTGTTGGGGCAAGGTCATATGAGTCTGGGCATTTAAAACCTTTGAGATTGACATAACCTGGTCTTCCCAGACGATGATTGAGAACAATCCATGACACTGGCAGGTCTCAGCTTGGTAAAGGGGGCAGTACAAGATATTAACTCTGCAGGGTGCCCAAACTTTTGCAGACGCTTTTTTTTTGTTTTCTGTTATTTTGAAAGTGTAAATGATGGAAATAAAATCTAACTTTTGTTGACATATTATAAGAATGTCTAATCTGTAATTTGATGCCTTTTGGAGATTTTTCCATCTTTCCTTGGCTTCTTTATGCACATTAATACAAATTTGTATCTGGGGTGCCCAAACTTTCGATCCCCACTGTATATATATTTATACACACATGCATCACATATATACAGGGGCGGACTGACCATTTGGAAACTCGGGCACTGCCCGCGGGCCCGGGGTCAGTAGGGGGCCCCATGAGATGCCCCTGGTACCTTTTCAAAGGCGTTTTTGAGTCTGGGCAAGGACACAGGTGCCCCATGATCCCCTATTGCCCGTGGGCCCCATGAGTTGATAGTCCGCCCCTGCATATATACACACGCAGTATATATTATGTATACACACACACACTAATGGTTATTCACTATAACTATATACTGGAGAGTACAAATCTGGTGCAGCTCTGCATAGAAACCAATCAGCTTCCAGGATTTATTACCAAAACTTAATTGAACAAGCGGAAGTTAGAAGCTGATTGGCTACCATGTGCCAGATTCTGAGTGATCCAGTTTTAGCCCCAGTGCACAGATATGCGGCCGCAGGCAACGTATTGCGCGGGCACAAGAGCCCATTCATTTGAATGGACTCCCGTGCACGTGACACGCAGAGAAGAAGTCCCTGCACTTCTTCCGAAAACGCAACCCGCACGGGAACCATTAGAACTAATGGCACCCTCCCGCGGGTCAGCATTTCTCTGTGCGGGTGGTGCGGCTGCATGGATTTTTGTGCGGATCCACAGCGGCACCACCCGCACAGATGTGAACCTAGCCTTAGTAAGTCCTCATGCACACGGAACGTTTTGATAACGCTGATAACGTTAGCTGTGTACAGTCATGTTAAAAAGGTGAGTTTTTCAGGCTTTTTAGCGTTTTTGCATTGGCATGTAGTGCCACTTTGCCATGTTTAGGAGCATTTTCCCATGTTTTTCCATGTGCGCGCTTTTTTTTACCAAAAAAAAACGTACAAAAATGCCGGTTTGCAGCGTTTTACTACGTTTTGCTGCGTTTTTCAGCATTTGATCGTTTTTACAGCTAAAAAACTCCTCTATAAACCCACTAGTCCTGTTTTTTTTTTCCAGCCAAAAAAAGTTGATTACAGTCTATGTGTGTATGGACACATAGGATAACATGCTGGGGAGTTTACTAGCTATAGAAAAAAACGTCAAAAGCCAAAAACAGCCGCTGTAAAAACGTCCCGTGTGCATGAGGACTAAATCTCCCCTAAAGTATACACACACACATACAATACCTGTTCAGCACTTAGGCTTCTATTGGATAGCAAACTCACCAAACTCACTGCAGGTATGCCATAAAACGATTGGAATACGGCCACCTTTTAATTTACTTACTTATGGGCGTATTTAAAAAAAATTTTCAGAACTGTTCATCCTATGAAACTCGATGTACAATACATTCACTCTGTGCGAATGAGGACAAAAGCAAATGTTATTAGGCTATTTTCTCTCCAGGTCAAATGATATTCTTCATAACAGTAGAGTGAAAAGGAAAATACCTTATTATGGCCACTAGATGGAGCTGATGGTCTTAGTATTATTAGGTGTTCTTGCATGGCAGACCACTTACTGTCATCTCACATATATATTATTATTATTGCCAAATTTACCACCCTAACTCCTCCCACAGTTTTTACACTACATAGACAGTAATATACAGAAACGTGCGGATTGTTCCCGATTGGTGTGCTATTACTTTGTGGAATGTTTCGCCGAATGGTTCATGAAATATCGCCGTTTTTGTGGTGAAATTGGTCACATAGGAATGAATCGCGGAATGTTCAAAACTAGAGTGGGAGCTGACAAAAGCTAGAGTGTGAGCTGAAAAATCAGGACATGATTTGTAAACTGCCATCACTCCCTCATTTTCAAGCCCACCTATACAAATCTTATATCAAAACGTTCAGCTATCCCTGCTGCCACTAAACATGTCCACGGCTAAGCCATAGTCCTGATAGTTTTCACAATATGACCATTTGTTTGCAACTCACGCCGCCCATTGACATTCATTGAAACTCCACTCTAGCCACCTCAAATTTAAAGGGCAATTTTTAAACTGTGACTGTGCCTTCATTTTTATTACTTTAGAGACATACTATGCATCACAATGTAGGTCTGGGTCTTGTGATTCTCTCAATATAAAGCTCTTCGGTGTAGGATTTATAGTTTTTAAACTACAACTGTTTGAAGATGGCAACCGCCAGTGAAGTGAGCAAGTTGGAGCAGTTTGTTTTTAACCTCTCCTCTGCCCTTGCTGTAGAGTGAGTTGCCATAGGAACCCAGGTGTGTGAGCAGGCAGCAGACAAAAGCTACTCCGCCCACTCCAGTTGTAGACTACTGGTGGAGGCAAGAATACTTCACACAATTTCCCCAGAAATTGTATCTTTTCTAGTTATTATACAGTATTTATATAGCGCCATTAGTTCGCTCAGCGCTGTACATTACAGTGGGAGACAGTACAGTAACAATACAATACACGAGGGGTGAGAGGGCCCTGCTCCTTGGAGCTTACAATCTAGGAGGGAGGGGAGAGTGGTACAGGAGGAAATAGCTGTGGGGGATGGAGTGGTAGGAAGAGCGGAGGTGATCAGCAATTAGCTGAGGGCGGGGTAGGCTTCTCTGAAGAGATGGGTTTTCAGGGTGCGCCTAAAGGTGAGAAGGGTAGGTGACAGTCTGATGGATTGAGGTAGTGAGTTCCAGAAGATGGGGGAAGCCCTGGAGAAGTCCTGGAGACGGACGCTTTTATTTCTTATGGTGATTTCTTACGCTTTTATTTTTTATGGTCATCAAATCCATATAGTGGCCATAATGTGGTATTTTCCCGATTCACTTTGATCCATGGGAAGAATATAACAAAGAAAAATAGCCTAAAATTATTTATTTTGTCCTCTTTACTGCAAAATGAATGTACGTCAATTCACACCGCTGCGATTTAGAATTTGTGTGCAATTTCAGCGCAATTTCGGAAGACTTTATTGCTACATGTGAAGATTTTCAATGATTTCTTGCAGTTTGCAGTGCAATTTCCATTATATTCTATGTACAGTATGTGAAATTGCAACAAAACTGCAGAAAAAGTAATGCAAGAACTACTTTAGAAATCGTACTGCAGCCATTCACACATGTCAAGACACTGACAATTACATTCATTAGATGTGATTTCAGGTGCACCTGAAATCGCACAGGTATGACCGGTTTCTTAGTTTCAAACGGTAATTAGCGCTGCAAATTTTCTAATGGGGAAGATGTACCCATGACATCTGTCTAAGAGGGGATTTCCCGCACATTTGATATATATCCTCTCACCTCCTATTGCGTCTGCATGACAGGAAATGAAGGGAAATCTCCCTAAGATGCAGATGGAAGACAAAAATGACCAGGGTTTTAAACCTCTCTTACTACATCCAAAATAAAAAACAGTTTAGCTGTAGATATCCTTTAGTACCAAAATAACAACAGTGTCACCTAATGGTACAATCTGGCACTGCAATTCTACCAGAATGTATCTTTGTAGTCACTTTAGTTCTCATGCCCTGTACACACGATAAGAAAATCGTACGAAAAATTTTGTGGAACCACTGATCGAACAATTTTCTCTTAATTGATGGGCAGGATGTTTTAATTGATAACAATATTGTGAATGAAAAAATCCGGTTGAACAACAGTGAAAAATTTTGTCGTTTCACATACGAATGATTAATTTTCTATGCGTTGGTATAACGGTTGTATGAAAAAAATCTGTCAAGCGCTATCACGCATGAGCGGAAACAGAAGATGACCCGGATGTTTATGTCCAAGGAATCTTCGTAAACACAAACAAAAGTAGATTGGTCTAATGAGATAATGAAACCAGAATGATCCGTATTATATTTTTATGTATATAGTGAATGTAATAAACTATATTATACTCATTGCTGTTCATTGTTGTGTATATCGCTTGTTCTGGAAGGGTGTGGCTACAAGGTCACACACACACCGCATCACTTCCAGTTTTACGGAAGACGTCAACACTACATATTGCCCGGCGAATTATTTTTTTAGATTGGTTAATGTGGTCCATGATTTCGACCAACGAACAAACGATTTTCTAATCGTGTATTCCCACCTTTAGTCCTTTGAAGAAAAAAAGCATTAGGATTTGCTATGGGGATGTGAGAGGTGGATCCATTTTCCAAGAAGCTTCCTTTAAAGAGTAACTCCACTATTGTGGGGAAAAAAAGCCAAAAAAAATAATAATAATAGCATACAAAATTTCTACACAAGTCATATTGTAATGTTCTGTAAAATGCAATGCAATATGACCAGGGGCGGACTGACAACTCATGGGGCCCCCGGGCAATAGGGGATCATGGGGCCCCTGTGTCCTTGCCCAAACTCAAAAAAGCCTATGAAAAAGGTACCAGGGGCATCTCATGGGGCCCCCTACTGACCCTGGGCCCTCAGGCAGTTTCCAAATGGTCAGTCCGCCCCTGAATATGACAACTTGGAGGCATTCTAGACAGAGCGCCCCTCAAATGTAATTTTCTGCTTGTGTGATTGGCTCACTGATTTTCCCAGAAGTAAGATTTGGGGTATCCCCTGCAACAAAAAATGTCATTTTTGTTGAGATACTTCAAAAAGGGAAACATCTAAAGGGATGCAGACCCTACCACTTTCTTTATTAGAGCCCTGCAAGTGCAGCAGCTGATTGGTAATCATAAAATTACTCCCATACAGATTCACTCTGCACATGGACACAGACAAACAGCTATTTCTTCAGAATAACAAAAAGGAATTTGCAACAAAGTTGTTAAAATCCCTGCAATGTACATAGATCACCCCGAGGGGAATTTTTTTCTAAGCTGGGCAGCACAGTGGCTAAATGGTTAGCACTTCCGCCTGGCAGTACTAGGGTCATTGGTTCAAATCTCAACCATGGCACCACCTGCCTGCAGTTTGCATGTTCTCCCTGTGCCTGCGTGGGTTTCCTCTGGGACTCCAGTTTCCTCCCACACTCCAAAGAAATGCTGGTAGGTGAATTGGATCCTGTATAAATTGACCCTAGTATGTGTATGTATGAATGTAAGTTAGGGACTTTAGATTGTACACCCCTTAAGGGTAAGGGACTGATGTGAATGTACAATATAGATGTAAAGTGCTGCGTAAATTGACAGCGCTATATAAGTACCTGTAATAATAATAAGCAAAACTATGTATGTATAATTTTTTTTTCCCTTTAATGGTTGAGCTAGGTAGATGTGTGTCTTTTTCAACCGGTCTAGCTATGTAAAAAAGTGGAGTTACTCTCTAAATATCCTCCTGCCAATCTCCCCCCAGACAGCGGGTAGGAACGGGTGTGCTGAGCCAAACTTGGCTTGTCAGGTATTTCCCTGCACCAGGACAATATGAAGGTGGCATGCAATGTTTGGTCCCTGCTAAGGATTTACTTTAAAAAATGAAAGCAGCATGGCCCAAATATTGGCCAAACCAACATGGGACTAGATGTGCTTCCATCCATTAGAGGAGCTGATTTGTCATTGAAAAATGGTATTCTATATCAGCAGAGACAACACAGACACATTCCATTTCTCAGCCTTACCAGTATGAACAGAACAGCTCCACGTAAGGACCATCAGGAAAAGGAAGACAAGCCGTGTCCCCATCACAGCAGAAGACAGTCCAGAACTGGATGATATCTGTACAGAATCTATCCTCAGTCCTAACCTGTCATCAGACAGAACAGGGAGAGATCCAAAGACCATTTCATACCTGGGCAAACAAATAAGGTGTGTCTCTGTGTACCAGTCAACAGTCGGCCTTAAAGGATAAGTTCACCTTCTGCTAAAACAATAATAAATGCACTTTTTTTTTGCAGGTAATAAAATGTGCATTTCATATTTTTTGTTGTAGGACCCTGATCGCTGATGCTATGCAGGTCTCCTGCAGACCTTTCAGTATATTTGCTTGCCCGTACAGCTTTTTGCAAGGACATCTGGGAACTAACCGCTTTCTCTTCAGAACAGAAGCAGGTAGAACTCTGCTACAAAGTTGGGTAACATCCTTGCAATGCTCATAAATTACCTAGAAGGGATTTTGTTTTCTCAACAAAAGTGGAGTTACACTTCACATTTCACTTTTAGGCTCACTTGTATAGACTCTGAAAAGCAATCTGCGGTGGGTCACTTTCAGAGGGCAGCAAAGCAGCTACTATCAGGCATTCAGGAGACGATCCTGCTGCTTCCTGAATACCTTTTTCTTTGGGACTGATACCCTGCCACTGTCAACCAAGCACTCGATTCGTGGTTGCTGTGCAGCCCCATTGACTTGATAAGGTGAGTTTGAAAGACTTTGCTGTCTGTGCAATTTGCAGTCTTACTTTCCTCCCCATTTCAGTGATCTTTATTGTGTGGCTCTGCCTGGGTGAGCTTTATGCCAGCCATCTCTAAAGGTGATTGAACATCATTATAAAATTAGATTGTAACATGTGGACAACTTTAGTAATCTATGTGAACACATCATATGTTCTCCTGAGTTCATATACACTATATTGCCAAAAGTATTGGGCCAGCCCTCCAAATCATTGGATTCAGGTGTTCCAATCAACTTCATGGCCACAGGTGTATAATATCATCACCTAGGCATACAGACTGCTTCTACAAACATTTGTGAAAGAATGGGTTGCTCTCAGGAGCTCAGTGGATTCATGCGTGGTACAGTGATAGGTTGTCACCTGTGCAATAAGTCTATCCATGACATTTCCTTGCTAATAAATATTCCACGGTCAACTGTTAGTGGTATTATAACAAAGTGGAAGCAACTGGGAACAACAGCAACTCAGCCACAAAGTGGTTGGCCATGTCACATGACAGAGCAGGGTCAGCGCATGCTGAAGCGCACAGTGTGCAGAAGTCGCCAACTGTCTGCAGAGTCAATAGCTAAAGACCTCCAAACTTCATGTGGCCTTCAGATTAGCACAACAACAATGCATAGAGAGCTTCATGAAATGGGTTTCCATGGCCGAGCAGCTGCATCCAAGCCTTACATCACCAAGTGCAATGCAAAGTGTTGGATGCAGTGGCATAAAGCACGCCGCCACTGGACTCTAGAGCAGCAAAGACGTGTTCTCTGGAGTGACGAATCCCGCTTCTCTGTCTGGCAATTCGATGGACGTGTCTGGGTTTGGCTGTTGCCAGGAGAACTGTACTTGTCTGACAGCATTGTGCCACATGTAAAGTTTGGTGGAGGGGGGATTATGGTGTGGGGTTGTTTTTCAGGGGTTGGGCTTGGCCCCTTAGTGCCAGTGAAGGGAGCTCTTAAAGCGTCAGCATACCAAGACATTTTGGACAATTTCATGCTCCAAACTTTGTGGGAACAGTTTTGGGATGGCCCCTTCCTGTTCCAAAATGACTGCGCACCAGTGCACAAAGCTAGGTCCATAAAGACATCGATGAGCAAGTTTAGAGTGAAGGAACTTGACTGGCCTGCACAGAGTCCTGACCTCAACCCGATAGAACACCTTTGGGATGAATTAGAGCGGAGACTGTGAGCCAGGCCTTCTCGTCCGACATCAGTGCCTGACCTCACAAATGTGCTTCTGGAAGAATGGTCAAACCTTCCCATAGACACCCTCCTAAACCTTGTGAACAGCCTTCCCAGAAGAGCTGAAGCTGTTGTAGCTGCAAAGGGTGGGCCAACTCAATATTGAACCCCACAGACTAAGACTGGAATGCCATTAAATTTCATGTACGTGTAAAGGCAGGCGTCCAAATACTTTTGGCAATATAGTGTACAGTAGAAATAGGGGGTGTAGATCTATGGTGCTCCCGTGCACTGCAGATTAGGGTGAAGATCTATTCACCCTGGCCATCAAAGGGTTATTAGTATAAGTTATTACGAATTGAAATCATAAACATAAAAAAACAGATTAGACCCGAAGACTGTTTACCCTATTACCAGTCCAACATGAAGCAAAGTAACCCAAAGACAAAGATTTGTTTAATAACATCAAGAGTCCTATTTTTGCCATGACTTGGTGATAGGTGTTGGCTGGCACCCAACTACAAAGGTTCTTCAAAATGTTTCCGCACTTTTAGATATATACAGTAATAGAGTTGAAAAAGTGGAAACTTTTTAAAGAACCTTTATATAAAGAAGGTACTCGTTAGGAAATATAAAGGAATATTCAGTAGTGAATAGACTTGGTACAGGATCTGCATAACTTATTATGCTAAAAGTATCTATTTCCAGATTAGTATATTTAACCACAATACCGGGCACTTTCATAACCCTTCCTGCCCAGGCCAATTTTCAGCTTTCAGCATTGTCGCACTTTGAATGACAATTGCACAGTCATGCAATACTGTACCCATAGGAAATTTATCATTTTTGTTAGACAGATTGAGCTTTTTTTTTTTGGTATTTAAGTAATCACCACTGGGTTTTTTTTTGTTGATAAACAAATGAAGAGACCCAACATTTCCGAGAAAAAAATGTTTTTCTTAGTTTCTGTTATAAAATTTTGCAAATAAGTGTAGCACCCTCCTAGATAGCTAGGGGGAGCTAAATTCTAAATTGTTAGTCAGAGGCTGTGTAGCAGCCTGTGATAATATTCAGAAGGAGATCAAATTCAGGTCAGAGCTGAGAAGCTCTGCAGACCAGCTCTCTGGGACTTCCCCCCGGCTCCAGAGATTTGGAGAAAATTCTAGAAGCAGTGGGAGGGGATGAGGAGTAGCTGGTTGGCACTCTTGAGGGATCCTGACCAATCGCCAACAGAAGGGTTGGCGTGGGGTCAGGACAGCCCTTATGAGTGACAGAGCCTGCTCAGCAGCAGGAGAGTTTGGGTGTAAGATGGACTGAGCAGTATGGTGCGTGGAGCCTGGGAGGGAGTCCAGGAGAGGGGCCTACCTACAGGCAGAGAAGCTGGAAGGAAGGATCTCTCAGCCTCACTGTCCCCTGAGAGAAGACAGCCTGGGAAGCAGGGCAGGAGCCGACCCAGAGTAAGGCCTTAAAGGCAGCCACCAACCCACAAGCTCACAGGAGAGACTGAGTAAGTAACCCCACAACCCCTAAGCCGGATAAGGGGAAAGGGCATTCAGGTGGGAAACCTGGATATCCTCCATCTGGGACTGCTTTCATTTAAGGTGGCAGCTTCTGGGACATCTTGGCTAGGGATTCCCTTGGGCAGCTGGGTGAAGAGGAGATTTCATCTGGGGTCTGAGGAGGGACACATGGAGAAGCTGGCTAGCTCTCCAAGAAGAGAAGAGAAAAACCCTTCTGACTACTTGTATATATTTCCAAGAAATTGTCCTCAGTTTACAGTTCTTTGGGCATCCCATGTATCCCTCATCCACATCCAAGTTATCATCCCCTAATAAAAATCCCAAAAAACAAGTTCAAGGGCTGTCTCTGGAGTGCAAGTCTGTAAGAAAATGCATGTTGCCTGGGTGCAGGACTATAGGGGGACCCAAAGCTCTAGCGACTCCTAAGGGGGTAGTGCTACATAATTTTTCTTCTTCACTAATGTGCACTGATGGGCACTGAAAGGCTGCACTGTGGCAGGCGCAGCACCCTTTGGTGCCTAGTGCGCTGTGGCATTAGAAAAATTATGCACTTGCTGTTTCTTTGTTTGATTAGACTGACTTTACTCTGTAATTCCTCCAATGCCGCTCTATGGATGCAGTAGGTTTAAAGAACACACCGAATACTTTAGTTAACTTCTTTAATAACTTCAATCTTCTTCATATAACACTGCTTACAATGGCTTGTTTCTTTCATATTACAATGGTTTAATTTGTATTACATTGGGTTGATTCAATAGCTTATCTCGATAGATTCGATAGCTTCAATAGATTCGATTGGATTATGATTACTCTACAGTGACTTGATTCGATAAGTTCGCAAATTCGTAAATTTGGTGGAACTACAAGTAAACACACACACAACAGTTTTTACATACAGATCTACCTGCATTACTAAACAACAGAGGAAACACAAGTGCATTAAATACCTATTTGGCCTTCTCTGTTTCCATAAGCTTTTCTGATTGGAACTCTGTTTCCTCCTCTGTCTGGTGAGCATGTGTCTCTAGAAAATCCTAGCAGGGAGTTTTACACAGGCACAAATGTGAAACTGGCTGGGATTGGTTAAGGCTCTGTACAGTGTGAGGCTGTCTGTGATTGGCTCACCTTTAACTAAATCTTAAAGGCATATTTTCCTTTTCTGCTTCTGCTAACACAATGAATATACAAATGTCATATAACAATCAAAGACATAAATTACAGCAATGATTCTGCTTTTGGCTTTAACATGTGCCCATATACACTGTACTGAGGTTATTGGCAGGTTTGGTATACACATATATGTGAACCATATTAACAACCTAGGACTGGTCTTAGCTGGCCAGCTACACTCCCACCAAAATTACCTATAATTCTATGTTCTCAGCAATAGGATTCGAACATGAATTTGAGGAATTTTCCATCAGTTTCTCAACTCTCAAGTGTCTTTGTTACTCTCAAGCAGAACAACTAACTTTTGTATTAGACGTTCCAACTTGAGTGGAGTTGTGAGACGTTTTCCCTTTTTGTCCAGTTTTGAGTCTCCCATTTGTAACAATACTCTTCTTACTAGTCCTTCTTCATCCTTTCGAGCTTCTAGGACTTTGGCCAATTTCCATTGACTTCTAGGCAAGTCGTCTTCCTTTACTAACACTATGTCATCAACATGAACATTTCTTCTAGGCGTTTGCCATTTACTTCTTAGTATGAGATGAGCTAAGTACTCCTTGCTCCATCTATTCCAAAACTGCTCTGATAGATATTGAACTCTTCATCATCTTTTCCTTGCGTATAAATCCTCTTTGGTGAAGTTGCCAGGCGGTGGCTGTATGTAATCAGACTTAAGGTGAAGTAGATGGTTGGGAGTTAGAGGTTCCAAGCTTGTTGGGTCGTTGATGTTGTTGACTGTAAGTGGACGACTGTTAACAATAGACATTACTTCATAGAATAGTGTCCTAAGTGAAGCATCATCTAATCTTCCGGCGTTCTTTTTCAAAACTGAACTTAGTACGTTTCTTACAGTTCTGATTTGCCTCTCCCAGACTCCGCCTGTATGGCTTGCATGTGGAGCATTCATGTGAAAATCACACTGTTTCTCTAACAAGTACTCAGTAACTTTTTCTTTATCAATCTCTTTTAGAGCCTTGTTCAATTCGTTCTTTGCTCCAACAAAATTAGATCCTTGGTCAGATCTAAGTTCTCTGACAGTACCTCTAATGGCTATGAAACATCTTAAGGCGTTGATAAAGGCGTCGGTTGACATATCTTACAACATTTCCAGGTGAATTGCTCTGGAGCTTAGACATGTAAATATCAGTCCGTATCTCTTGTACTCCTTGCGGTTTTGTTTGCTGATAAGTGGGCCGAAGCAATCCATTCCGCTATAAAGTAATGGTGGTGATGGGTTTACACGATCAGCTGGTAGATCAGCCATTCTTTGTTCTTCTGTAGGTCTACGTGCCTTTCTACAGATTACACATTTGCTTATGTACTTTGCTATAACTTTGCTTCCTTTCACTATCCAGTAACCACCTTCTCTCAAACAGCTTTGAGTAAAGCTTCTTCCTTGATGCAAGGATTTGTTGTGATAGTGATTGATAATCAATCTTGTGAAGGTAGAATTTTTGGGTAGAATTTCTGGATGCTTAACTCTGTTAGGTAGTGACGCATTTTCCAGCATCTCTCCCACCTTCAGTATACCATCCTGCAGAATAAGATTAAGCTTGTACAATGGGTGGTTGTTTGGAAGTCTCTTAGGTTCTTGACCAAGTCTCTTCAATTCTTCACTGTAGAATCTTTGATGAATGAGTCTTATAACCGTTTCTTCAGCTTTCACTCTTTCCTCTACATTCAACAATTCTTTCTTCCTGATTCCTTTTGCTAAGCGTTGAATTCGAGCTACTATGTTTATGACTGTATTCCACTTTGAACATCTGGCTAGTCGTTCAAGTATGTCATCTTGACACTTGGTAGCAGTGCTCAGTGTTTGAACTACCTTTACTTCTAGATCACCCATAGACAGTTCTGTATAACCTTCACTGAGTATGATTTCCCTTTCCCAAAGGAACTCTGGACCGGTGAATTAGTTTGAATTCTTCAATTCTGTTACATTTAGGCCTCTTGAAGCATGATCTGCAGGGTTTTGCTTTGTGTCAACATAGTGCCAATGTTCTGGATTCGTTGTTTTCCGAATTTTTTGAACTCTGTTAGCAACAAAAGTGTGGAATCTTCGAGCTTCATTGTTTATGTAACCTAGGACAACTTGTGAGTCTGTCCAAAAATGTTCTTCATCTATTTTCAATTCCAATTCTTCTCTCAGAAACTGACTTACTGAGGCTGAAACGACGGCTGCCGTTAGTTCAAGTCTTGGTATTGTCTGAATTTTGTTGAGTGCAACTGTGGCCTTTCCCATAACTACGGCACAGTGTATCTTTTCTTCTCCTATTACTCTGATGTAGGAGCACTGACCATAACCATGACTACCGGCATCTGAAAAGTGATGAAGTTCTATTCTCTTGTACTTTCCGAAATCAGGAGTTACAAAACATCTGGGTATCCGAATTGCTTTCAAATTTTGCAAGTCTCTTATCCAACTCTCCCACCTTGGCCTCAAGCCTGCAGGTATGGGTTCGTCCCATCCCAACTTCTGTCTGCATAATTCTTGCAGTATTTCTTTTGCTCTGAGGATTACTGGTGCCAAGAATCCCAACGGATCATATATTGAGGCTACTGTGGAAAGAATGATACATCTAGTTGGAACTTTCTCTTCCGTGGATATTTCAAAGAAAAAATTGTCGTTTTCTACATTCCATCCCAATCCGAGTACATTCTGAACTGGAAGAGGATCATAATTAAGATTCACATTCTTCATTGTTGATGCATGTTCAGAGTCACTGATGGATTCTAGTACCTCTCTGTCATTTGAGATGAATTTGTGAAGACGCAGGTTTCCCTTTGCGCATAACTCTTGGCTCTGTCTCACCAATTGAATTGCCGATTTTGAGGATTCTAGGCTTATAAGACCATCATCTACATAAAAGTTTTTCTTCAAAAAATTTGCTGCTGATGGACAATCCTTTTCATTCTGATTGGCCAGATACTTCATACCATAATTGTCACAACCTGGGGATGATGCTGCTCCAAACAAGTGCACTTTCATCCTGTATTCCGCTGGCTCTGTATTAGTATATCCGTCTTCCCACCATAGGAACCTCAGGAAGTCTCTATCTTCTTCCTTCTCATGAAATTGGTGGAACATCTTTTCAATGTCGCACATGACTGCTATGGGATACTTTCTGAATCTACAGAGTACTCCAGGTACAGTGTTTGTAAGATCTGGTTCCTTTAGTAGATGATCGTTCAATGCAACATCATTGTACCTTGCTGAGCAATCAAAAACTACTCTGATCTTATCTGGTTTCTTTGGGTGATAGACACCTTGATGTGGGATGTACCACACTTCTCCATTTTTAGGCTGACCATCAACTTTCTCTGCATGCCCTTCTTTGAGGATTTCTTTCATGAATTTCAAATAATCGTCTTTGAGTTTGGGATCTCTTCCCATCCTTTTCTTTAAGCTTTTCAATCTTGCCAGGGCAAGATCTCTGTTATTTGGCAGATGAGGTTGTTCTCTAAAAGGTAGGGGCATTTCAAGATGACCTTGTTGATTTTGCTGAATATTATCTTCTAGAATTTGTACAAACTTTATGACCTCTTGGGATACGCTCTTTTCATTAGAACTTATGTCTGAAAAGTTGGATCCTAGGATTTTGAGTACTTTCGCTGGACTTACAGTTGGTAACTCTTGGACAGATATTCTATGACACAATCCTGTCACCTGTCCTGAATCTGCAATCTGTCGTTTTCCTCCAACAACACCCCATCCTAGATCAGTCTGGACTGCGTAGGGTTCACCCTTATCTCCTGCGATTATCTTTCGTGGCACCAACGCCTCGGGACAGTCGTAGCCTATCAACAGTCCAACACCAAATTCCTTCAGCGGGGACATTTCATGAGATATGACAGATAGGTGTTCCCATTTGTTGGCTGTTTCACAGGTAGGTATGCGATCTCGATCCAGAGGTATGTCGTCTTTTGTATAAGCTGGAGGTAGATCTAATATGCAGTTTGAGTGGAGTCCTCTAACTCTCAGATCTTTGACTCTTTGACTGTTCACCAATGTGTCTCTTCCTGTCATTGTGGTGAGTTTGAGTTTCATTGGTTCTGTGGACACTTTTAATTTCTTGCAGATTTCTTGATCAATGAAGGTGACGTCCCTCTGGGCATCCAGTAGCGCATAGGCGTATACCTTCTTGTTCTTCCTTTTAGGATTTGAAATACACACTGGTACAACCATTGACGTGCCATTGATTTCTCTTTCTCTCACTCTGCAAGAGAATACTGTTGCTTTATTTTCTTCCTCAGTGTCCTTGGGCATTAAGGATTTCTCTTTCTTTGGACGATCTTCATGTAGTGGTGTAGGATGACGTCCATTACAAACGCTGCAAGTGGCCTTTTTCTTGCATTCTTTAGTAATATGGTCTTTTCTTAAACATCCAAAACACAGCTGATTATCAAACACAAACTTCTTTTCATCTGGAGACCTTTCCTTCAATTGCTGGCACTTATGTATGGAGTGATTCTCTTCACAGAACATACACTTGAAGGTAGTCTGAAGACTTGTCGGTTCTGACTCTTTACTGATCCCAGTAATGATGTTGAACTTGCTCTCATGGGCATCTGGACCTTTAGTAGCTGTGTTGGTTGCAAAGCTAGTTGCTCTTGCGCGTCTTATCTCTCTTGTAGGCCTTTCTTCTAAGGGTTTTAAGACATAATATGCTGTTACTGGATTACACGCTATTCGTGCTTCCTTATTGACAAATTCAGAGAACTCTTTGAAACTTGGGAAGTTTTTGCCGTGATCTAACTGTTCAGTCACATAGCGATTCCATCCAGAAGCCATTTGTTCTGGTAGCTTGGCAAGCATCCTGTGGTTTTCTAGATAGTCGTTCAATACTTTCTTTTCTTTCTTTTTTGAGCGGCAGGAGCGGCGTCCTCTGGCTGGTATTCTGACCTTCATCCAAGCTGTGTCAGCATTGGTGGGTGAGATCATGGCATACAGTAAACTATAGGCGTATATAACTATATATACTATATCATATAATGATAAGTCTCATTCCCATGTTACCCTGTTAAACCTTCTGCTTGCCACACTTGTCCAGTCCCAGGTGCAGTGAACGTCTTCCTTTCACTCGAAACATAGCGGCACTTTTTTTTACAGGGCTGGTTTACTGTCCCAGCACCCAACCTTCCTCTTTTCGCAGCACGGGCTTAGGACCGGCCATGGCAGAGTTAAAAAAAATGGAAAGCTAACAAATTGAAGATATTTTCCCAATTCCAACTCTGTGACTGCTGAATGATGTTTCTTTTTTGAGCGGCAGGAGCGGCGTCCTCTGGCTGGTATTCTGACCTTCATCCAAGCTGTGTCAGCATTGGTGGGTGAGATCATGGCGTACGGTAAACTGTAGGCGTATATAACTATATATACTATATCATATAATGATCAGTCTCATTCCCATGTTACCCTGTTAAACCTTCTGCTAGCCACACTTGTCCAGTCCCAGGTGCAGTGAACGTCTTCCTTTCACTCGAAACATAGCGGCACTTTTTTTTACAGGGCTGGTTTACTGTCCCAGCACCCAACCTTCCTCTTTTCGCAGCACGGGCTTAGGACCGGCCATGGCAGAGTTAAAAAAATGGAAAGCTAACAAATTGAAGATATTTTCCCAATTCCAATGCTGTGACTGCTGAATGATGTTTCTATTTTGAGCGGCAGGAGCGGCGTCCTCTGGCTGGTATTCTGACCTTCATCCATGCTGTGTCAGCATTGGTGGGTGAGATCATAGCTAGAGATGAGCGAAGTATTCAAAAATTCGATTCGACTGATTCGGCGAATTCGTGGAAAAATTTCGATTCGAGTCGAATATATTCGCTGTGAATTTAACTTAAAAAAGGGTGTTTCTAGGCTTCAGAGAGACTTAATATTAGTGCTGAACACTGTACCTTTAATTTAAATGCCCTTGGAGTCTGCTGGGGAAGAGAAATAATACTGTCAGGCAGTATGACATGCAGATGAGTGCCGTCGATCTTAGAATCACCGCACACTTCACTCATTTGGCCAGTCACGGGGCCAAAACCAGAGTGTGGAGCCACAGTGTGGCGGTGGAGGCAGCAGCAATGGGAGGCCATACAGCACCCTATGACAAAAATGGAAACCACCAGCAGTGTGAGGAGACCTGAAAGTGGCAGCATGAGGAGTCGGTATGGGGGCCCATGGCAGATTACAGGCCTGGCAGCAGCAATGGGAGGCCGTACAGGGACCCATGACACAATCTGGACCTGGCAGCAGCATGGGGAGGCGGTACAGGGGCCCATGACAGATTACGGGCCTGGCAGCAGCATTTGGAGTCGGTACGGGGGCCCATGACACACTCTGGACCTGGCAGCAGCATGAGGAGGCGGTACAGGGGCGCATGACAGATTACGAGCCTGGCAGCGGCAACTTGGACAGGAGGACGTTCAGTTTCTGCACCGTCTGGTGCGTGCTCGCAAACTGTTGTCTCTTGGAAACGGATTCCAAGAAAGACTGCTGACGGAATCCGTGAAGAGGAGTAGCAGGAGAAGGAGCATCTGAACGAGCGGAATATGCCAACAAGCGACAACAGGGGCCCATGACAGATTACGGGCCTGGCAGCAGCATGAGGAGTCGGTACGGGGGCCCATGGCAGATTAGGGGCCTGGCAGCAGCTATGGGAGGCCCGTAATCTGCCAGCACCCTATGACAAAAAATGGAACCCACCAGCAGTGTGAGGAGACCTGAAAGTGGCACATGGCAGAGTGTGGCGATGGAGACAGCAGCAATGGGAGGCCGAACAGGGACCCATGACAGACTCTGGACCTGGCAGCAGCATGAGGAGGCGGTATAGGGGCCCATGGCAGATTAGGGGCCTGGCAGCAGCTATGGGAGGCCCGTAATCTGCCAGCACCCTATGACAAAAAATGGAATACACCAGCAGTGTGAGGAGACCTGAAAGTGGCACATGGCAGAGTGTGGCGATGGAGACAGCAGCAATGGGAGGCCGTACAGGGACCCATGAGAGACTCTGGACTTGGCAGCAGCATGAGGAGGCGGTATAGGGGCCCATGGCAGATTAGGGGCCTGGCAGCAGCTATGGGAGGCCCGTAATCTGCCAGCACCCTATGACAAAAAATGGAACACACCAGCAGTGTGAGGAGACCTGAAAGTGGCACATGTTTGGGGCATGATTCATGGCGGATTTAGTCAGTTGTGTCAGGAACTGGTGGTTTGAAATCCAGACTAATCCACGCCTGATTCATTTTCACAAACGTCAGTCTCTCCACACTTTGGGTGGACAGTCGTGTCCTCCGCGGAGTTGCAATACCTCCTGCCGCACTAAACACGCGCTCCGATGCCACGCTACTGGCCGGGCATGACAGCCTTTCAAGGGCAAATTCAGCTAGTTGGGGCCAAAGGTCAAGTTTCGTTGCCCAGTAGTCAAGGGGATTGTCTACCTCGGTTGGCAGGGTGCTGTCCAAGTAGGCCTAAGCCTGTTGTTTGAGGTCCTGCTCCAGGTCCACCTGATGCTGCTGCTGCTGCTGCTGCTGCTGCGGCTGGTTAGTAGTTTCCTCACTGCGCTGGTGAAGAAAGCTACTCATCATCGACTGCAGACTGAGGCAGCCGCTGCTGGTGGAGCTGCCACTGCTCCTACCACCCCACCCCTCCCCTGCTGCCATGGCAGCGGAACGCGAGCGCACAGGGCCCACAGTGTCTGAGGATGGACGTTGGCGCAGACAGGCAGAGACCAGCTGACTACATAGGTGGTTTATATAGTACGTTATTTTGGCCTCCCTCTCAGCAGGTGTGAAAAAGGCCACCATTTTTGAACGGTAGCGAGGGTCCAACAAGGTGGACAGCCAAAAGTCATCCCTCTGTCTGATGGTTAGTATTCGGCTGTCGCTACGCAAGCAACCGAGCATGCTATGGGCCATTTGTGCCAAGGAATGCGAGGGACTCCCTGCCTCCATCTCCACAGCATACTGCCACGGTGCGTCTGGGTCCTCTGTCTCCTCCTCCTCCTCCTCTACCAGATGCTCCTGCTCCTCCACTCCTGTCCGCTGAGTGGAAAAACCACCCATTTCACTCAATAATTCCTGAGCACCAATGTCCTCCTCTACCTCCTCCTCTTCTTCCTGTCCTGCCCCCACAGGGGTCATGTGGCGTTGAGATCTGTGCGCCACGTCTACCGCACCCTGACCAGCCATTGTTAACAGCATTTGTTCCAGGACGTGCAACAGAGGAATGACGTCGTTCATCCCATAGTCCTGGTGACTCACGAATAGCGTGGCCTCCTCAAAGGGCCTGAGCAAGCGCAGGTGTCACGCATGAGCTGCCAATGGCTGACATCTAAGTTACACAGGGAGTACCTTTATCCGCTTTTAACATCAGGAAATCGGTGATGGCCTTTCGCTGTTCGTAAAGGCGGTCTAACATATGTAGGGTTGAATTCCACCTTGTTGCAACGTCACAGCATGAGGAGTCGGTACGGGGGCCCATGGCAGATTACGTGCCTGGCAGCAGCAATGGGAGGCCCGTAATCTGCCAGCACCCTATGTCAAAAAATTCAACACACCAGCAGTGTGAGGAGACCTGAAAGTGGCACATGGCAGAGTGTGGCTATGGAGACAGCAGCAATGGGAGGCCGTACAGGGACCCATGACACACTCTGGACTTGGCAGCAGCATGAGGAGGCGGTATAGGGGCCCATGGCAGATTAGGGGCCTGGCAGCAGCAATGGGAGGCCCGTAATCTGCCAGCACCCTATGTCAAAAAATTCTACACACCAGCAGTGTGAGGAGACCTGAAAGTGGCACATGGCAGAGTGTGGCGATGGAGACAGCAGCAATGGGAGGCCGTACAGGGACCCATGAGAGACTCTGGACCTGGCAGCAGCATGAGGAGGCGGTATATAGGGGCCTATGGCAGATTAGGGGCCTGGCAGCAGCTATAGGAGGCCCGTAATCTGCCAGCACCCTATGTCAAAAAATTCTACACACCAGCAGTGTGAGGAGACCTGAAAGTGGCACATGGCAGAGTGTGGCGATGGAGACAGCAGCAATGGGAGGCCGTACAGGGACCCATGAGAGACTCTGGACCTGGCAGCAGCATGAGGAGGCGGTATATAGGGGCCAATGGCAGATTAGGGGCCTGGCAGCAGCTATAGGAGGCCCGTAATCTGCCAGCACCCTATGTCAAAAAATTCTACACACCAGCAGTGTGAGGAGACCTGAAAGTGGCACATGGCAGAGTGTGGCGATGGAGACAGCAGCAATGGGAAGCCGTACAGGGACCCATGAGAGACTCTGGACCTGGCAGCAGCATGAGGAGGCGGTATATAGGGGCCTATGGCAGATTAGGGGTCTGGCAGCAGCTATGGGAGGCCCGTAATCTGCCAGCACCCTATGTCAAAAAATTCAACACACCAGCAGTGTGAGGAGACCTGAAAGTGGCACATGGCATGAGACACTGTGGACCTGGCAGCAGCATGAGGAGGCAGTATATAGGGGCCCATGGCAGATTAGGGGCCTGGCAGCAGCTATGGGAGGCCCGTAATCTGCCAGCACCCTATGTCAAAAAATTCAACACACCAGCAGTGTGTGAGGAGACCTGAAAGTGGCACATGGCAGAGTGTGGCGATGGAGACAGCAGCAATGGGAGGCCGTACAGGGACCCATGACAGACTCTGGACTTGGCAGCAGCATGAGGAGGCGGTATATAGGGGCCTATGGCAGATTAGGGGCCTGGCAGCAGCTATAGGAGGCCCGTAATCTGCCAGCACCCTATGTCAAAAAATTCAACACACCAGCAGTGTGAGGAGACCTGAAAGTGGCACATGGCAGAGTGTGGCGATGGAGACAGCAGCAATGGGAGGCCGTACAGGGACCCATGACAGACTCTGGACCTGGCAGCAGCATGAGGAGGCGGTATATAGGGGCCTATGGCAGATTAGGGGCCTGGCAGCAGCTATAGGAGGCCCGTAATCTGCCAGCACCCTATGTCAAAAAATTCTACACACCAGCAGTGTGTGAGGAGACCTGAAAGTGGCACATGGCAGAGTGTGGCGATGGAGACAGCAGCAATGGGAGGCCGTACAGGGACCCATGAGAGACTCTGGACCTGGCAGCAGCATGAGGAGGCGGTATATAGGGGCCTATGGCAGATTAGGGGCCTGGCAGCAGCTATAGGAGGCCCATAATCTGCCAGCACCCTATGTCAAAAAATTCAACACACCAGCAGTGTGAGGAGACCTGAAAGTGGCACATGGCATGAGACACTGTGGACCTGGCAGCAGCATGAGGAGGCGGTATATAGGGGCCCATGGCAGATTAGGGGCCTGGCAGCAGCTATGGGAGGCCCGTAATCTGCCAGCACCCTATGTCAAAAAATTCAACACACCAGCAGTGTGTGAGGAGACCTGAAAGTGGCACATGGCAGAGTGTGGCGATGGAGACAGCAGCAATGGGAGGCCGTACAGGGACCCATGAGAGACTCTGGACCTGGCAGCAGCATGAGGAGGCGGTATATAGGGGCCTATGGCAGATTAGGGGCCTGGCAGCAGCTATGGGAGGCCCGTAATCTGCCAGCACCCTATGTCAAAAAATTCTACACACCAGCAGTGTGTGAGGAGACCTGAAAGTGGCACATGGCAGAGTGTGGCGATGGAGACAGCAGCAATGGGAGGCCGTACAGGGACCCATGAGAGACTCTGGACCTGGCAGCAGCATGAGGAGGCGGTATATAGGGGCCTATGGCAGATTAGGGGCCTGGCAGCAGCTATGGGAGGCCCGTAATCTGCCAGCACCCTATGTCAAAAAATTCTACACACCAGCAGTGTGTGAGGAGACCTGAAAGTGGCACATGGCAGAGTGTGGCGATGGAGACAGCAGCAATGGGAGGCCGTACAGGGACCCATGAGAGACTCTGGACCTGGCAGCAGCATGAGGAGGCGGTATATAGGGGACCATGGCAGATTAGGGGCCTGGCAGCAGCAATGGGAGGCCCGTAATCTGCCAACACCCTATGTCAAAAAATTCTACACACCAGCAGTGTGTGAGGAGACCTGAAAGTGGCACATGGCAGAGTGTGGCGATGGAGACAGCAGCAATGGGAGGCCGTACAGGGACCCATGAGAGACTCTGGACCTGGCAGCAGCATGAGGAGGCGGTATATAGGGGCCTATGGCAGATTAGGGGCCTGGCAGCAGCTATGGGAGGCCCGTAATCTGCCAGCACCCTATGTCAAAAAATTCTACACACCAGCAGTGTGTGAGGAGACCTGAAAGTGGCACATGGCAGAGTGTGGCGATGGAGACAGCAGCAATGGGAGGCCGTACAGGGACCCATGAGAGACTCTGGACCTGGCAGCAGCATGAGGAGGCGGTATATAGGGGCCTATGGCAGATTAGGGGCCTGGCAGCAGCTATGGGAGGCCCGTAATCTGCCAGCACCCTATGTCAAAAAATTCAACACACCAGCAGTGTGTGAGGAGACCTGAAAGTGGCACATGGCAGAGTGTGGCGATGGAGACAGCAGCAATGGGAGGCCGTACAGGGACCCATGAGAGACTCTGGACCTGGCAGCAGCATGAGGAGGCGGTATATAGGGGCCTATGGCAGATTAGGGGCCTGGCAGCAGCTATGGGAGGCCCGTAATCTGCCAGCACCCTATGTCAAAAAATTCTACACACCAGCAGTGTGTGAGGAGACCTGAAAGTGGCACATGGCAGAGTGTGGCGATGGAGACAGCAGCAATGGGAGGCCGTACAGGGACCCATGAGAGACTCTGGACCTGGCAGCAGCATGAGGAGGCGGTATATAGGGGCCTATGGCAGATTAGGGGCCTGGCAGCAGCTATGGGAGGCCCGTAATCTGCCAGCACCCTATGTCAAAAAATTCTACACACCAGCAGTGTGTGAGGAGACCTGAAAGTGGCACATGGCAGAGTGTGGCGATGGAGACAGCAGCAATGGGAGGCCGTACAGGGACCCATGAGAGACTCTGGACCTGGCAGCAGCATGAGGAGGCGGTATATAGGGGCCCATGGCAGATTAGGGGCCTGGCAGCAGCAATGGGAGGCCCGTAATCTGCCAACACCCTATGTCAAAAAATTCTACACACCAGCAGTGTGTGAGGAGACCTGAAAGTGGCACATGGCAGAGTGTGGCGATGGAGACAGCAGCAATGGGAGGCCGTACAGGGACCCATGAGAGACTCTGGACCTGGCAGCAGCATGAGGAGGCGGTATATAGGGGCCTATGGCAGATTAGGGGCCTGGCAGCAGCTATGGGAGGCCCGTAATCTGCCAGCACCCTATGTCAAAAAATTCTACACACCAGCAGTGTGTGAGGAGACCTGAAAGTGGCACATGGCAGAGTGTGGCGATGGAGACAGCAGCAATGGGAGGCCGTACAGGGACCCATGACAGACTCTGGACCTGGCAGCAGCATGAGGAGGCGGTATATAGGGGCCTATGGCAGATTAGGGGCCTGGCAGCAGCAATGGGAGGCCCGTAATCTGCCAGCACCCTATGTCAAAAAATTCTACACACCAGCAGTGTGAGGAGACCTGAAAGTGGCACATGGCAGAGTGTGGCGATGGAGACAGCAGCAATGGGAGGCCGTACAGGGACCCATGACAGACTCTGGACCTGGCAGCAGCATGAGGAGGCGGTATATAGGGGCCTATGGCAGATTAGGGGCCTGGCAGCAGCTATAGGAGGCCCGTAATCTGCCAGCACCCTATGTCAAAAAATTCTACACACCAGCAGTGTGAGGAGACCTGAAAGTGGCACATGGCAGAGTGTGGCGATGGAGACAGCAGCAATGGGAGGCCGTACAGGGACCCATGAGAGACTCTGGACCTGGCAGCAGCATGAGGAGGCGGTATATAGGGGCCTATGGCAGATTAGGGGTCTGACAGCAGCTATGGGAGGCCCGTAATCTGCCAGCACCCTATGTCAAAAAATTCTACACACCAGCAGTGTGTGAGGAGACCTGAAAGTGGCACATGGCAGAGTGTGGCGATGGAGACAGCAGCAATGGGAGGCCGTACAGGGACCCATGAGAGACTCTGGACCTGGCAGCAGCATGAGGAGGCGGTATATAGGGGCCCATGGCAGATTAGGGGCCTGGCAGCAGCAATGGGAGGCCCGTAATCTGCCAACACCCTATGTCAAAAAATTCTACACACCAGCAGTGTGTGAGGAGACCTGAAAGTGGCACATGGCAGAGTGTGGCGATGGAGACAGCAGCAATGGGAGGCCGTACAGGGACCCATGACAGACTCTGGACCTGGCAGCAGCATGAGGAGGCGGTATATAGGGGCCTATGGCAGATTAGGGGCCTGGCAGCAGCTATAGGAGGCCCGTAATCTGCCAGCACCCTATGTCAAAAAATTCTACACACCAGCAGTGTGAGGAGACCTGAAAGTGGCACATGGCAGAGTGTGGCGATGGAGACAGCAGCAATGGGAGGCCGTACAGGGACCCATGAGAGACTCTGGACCTGGCAGCAGCATGAGGAGGCGGTATATAGGGGCCTATGGCAGATTAGGGGCCTGGCAGCAGCTATGGGAGGCCCGTAATCTGCCAGCACCCTATGTCAAAAAATTCTACACACCAGCAGTGTGAGGAGACCTGAAAGTGGCACATGGCAGAGTGTGGCGATGGAGACAGCAGCAATGGGAGGCCGTACAGGGACCCATGAGAGACTCTGGACCTGGCAGCAGCATGAGGAGGCGGTATATAGGGGCCTATGGCAGATTAGGGGCCTGGCAGCAGCCATGGGAGGCCCGTAATCTGCCAGCACCCTATGTCAAAAAATTCTACACACCAGCAGTGTGTGAGGAGACCTGAAAGTGGCACATGGCAGAGTGTGGCGATGGAGACAGCAGCAATGGGAGGCCATACAGGGACCCATGAGAGACTCTGGACCTGGCAGCAGCATGAGGAGGCGGTATATAGGGGCCCATGGCAGATTAGGGGCCTGGCAGCAGCAATGGGAGGCCCGTAATCTGCCAACACCCTATGTCAAAAAATTCTACACACCAGCAGTGTGTGAGGAGACCTGAAAGTGGCACATGGCAGAGTGTGGCGATGGAGACAGCAGCAATGGGAGGCCGTACAGGGACCCATGAGAGACTCTGGACCTGGCAGCAGCATGAGGAGGCGGTATATAGGGGCCTATGGCAGATTAGGGGCCTGGCAGCAGCTATAGGAGGCCCGTAATCTGCCAGCACCCTATGTCAAAAAATTCTACACACCAGCAGTGTGAGGAGACCTGAAAGTGGCACATGGCAGAGTGTGGCGATGGAGACAGCAGCAATGGGAGGCCGTACAGGGACCCATGAGAGACTCTGGACCTGGCAGCAGCATGAGGAGGCGGTATATAGGGGCCTATGGCAGATTAGGGGCCTGGCAGCAGCTATGGGAGGCCCGTAATCTGCCAGCACCCTATGTCAAAAAATTCTACACACCAGCAGTGTGTGAGGAGACCTGAAAGTGGCACATGGCAGAGTGTGGCGATGGAGACAGCAGCAATGGGAGGCCGTACAGGGACCCATGAGAGACTCTGGACCTGGCAGCAGCATGAGGAGGCGGTATATAGGGGCCTATGGCAGATTAGGGGCCTGGCAGCAGCTATGGGAGGCCCGTAATCTGCCAGCACCCTATGTCAAAAAATTCTACACACCAGCAGTGTGTGAGGAGACCTGAAAGTGGCACATGGCAGAGTGTGGCGATGGAGACAGCAGCAATGGGAGGCCGTACAGGGACCCATGAGAGACTCTGGACCTGGCAGCAGCATGAGGAGGCGGTATATAGGGGCCCATGGCAGATTAGGGGCCTGGCAGCAGCAATGGGAGGCCCGTAATCTGCCAACACCCTATGTCAAAAAATTCTACACACCAGCAGTGTGTGAGGAGACCTGAAAGTGGCACATGGCAGAGTGTGGCGATGGAGACAGCAGCAATGGGAGGCCGTACAGGGACCCATGAGAGACTCTGGACCTGGCAGCAGCATGAGGAGGCGGTATATAGGGGCCTATGGCAGATTAGGGGCCTGGCAGCAGCTATGGGAGGCCCGTAATCTGCCAGCACCCTATGTCAAAAAATTCTACACACCAGCAGTGTGTGAGGAGACCTCAAAGTGGCACATGTTTGAGGCATGATTCATGGCGGATTTAGTCAGTTGTGTCAGGAACTGGTGGTTTGAAATCCAGACTAATCCACGCCTGATTCATTTTCACAAACGTGAGTCTCTCCACACTTTGGGTGGACAGTCGTGTCCTCCGCGGAGTTACAATACCTCCTGCCGCACTAAACACGCGCTCCGATGCCACGCTACTGGCCGGGCATGACAGCCTTTCAAGGGCAAATTCAGCTAGTTGGGGCCAAAGGTCAAGTTTCGTTGACCAGTAGTCAAGGGGATTGTCTACCTCGGTTGGCAGGGTGCTGTCCAAGTAGGCCCAAGCCTGTTGTTTGAGGTCCTGCTCCAGGTCCACCTGATGCTGCTGCTGCTGCTGCGGCTGGTTAGTAGTTTCCTCACTGCGCTGGTGAAGAAAGCTACTCATCATCGACTGCAGACTGAGGCAGCCGCTGCTGGTGGAGCTGCCACTGCTCCTACCACCCCACCCCTCCCCTGCTGCCATGGCAGCGGAACGCGAGCGCACAGGGCCCACAGTGTCTGAGGATGGACGTTGGCGCACAAAGGCAGAGACCAACTGACTACATAGGTGGTTTTTATAGTACGTTATTTTGGCCTCCCTCTCAGCAGGTGTGAAAAAGGCCACCATTTTGGAACGGTAGCGAGGGTCCAACAAGGTGGACAGCCAAAAGTCATCCCTCTGTCTGATGGTTATTATTCGGCTGTCGCTACGCAAGCAACCGAGCATGCTATGGGCCATTTGTGACAAGGAATGCGAGGGACTCCCTGCCTCCATCTCCACAGCATACTGCCACGGTGCGTCTGGGTCCTCTGTCTCCTCCTCCTCCTCCTCTACCAGATGCTCCTGCTCCTCCACTCCTGTCCGCTGAGTGGAAAAACCACCCATTTCACTCAATAATTCCTGAGCACAAATGTCCTCCTCTACCTCCTCCTCTTCTTCCTGTCCTGCCCCCACAGGGGTCATGTGGCGTTGAGATCTGTGCGCCACGTCTACCGCACCCTGACCAGCCATTGTTAACAGCATTTGTTCAAGGACGTGCAACAGAGGAATGACGTCGTTCATCCCATAGTCCTGCCGACTCACGAATAGCGTGGCCTCCTCAAAGGGCCTGAGCAAGCGGCAGGTGTCACGCATGAGCTGCCAATGGCTGACATCGAAGTTACACAGGGGAGTACCTTTATCCGCTTGTAACATCAGGAAATCGGTGATGGCCTTTCGCTGTTCGTAAAGGCGGTCTAACATGTGTAGGGTTGAATTCCACCTTGTTGCAACGTCGCAGATCAGGCGATGCTGTGGAATTCCGTTCTGCCGCTGCAGCTCAAGGAGGGTGTGCTTTGCGGTGTAGGAATGGCTGAAATGCATGCAAAGTTTACGTGACATTTTAAGGATGTCTTGCAGTGGGATGGTGGATTTTAGGAACCGCTTGACAACCAGATTGAACACGTGAGCCATGCATGGCGCATGGCACAACCTTCCTTGACGCAGAGCAGACACCATGTTCTTTCCGTTGTCGGTCAACATGGTTCCGATTTTCAGTTTGCGCGGAGACAGCCATCTGTCGATTTCTCTGTTCATTACACTCAGAAGTTCCTCCCCTGTGTGACTATGTTCGCCAAGGCATACCAGGTGCAGAACAGCGTGACACCGTTGCGCCCTGCACATGTGATATGCCGGTCGGGTAATGGGACTTGGCACGGGGGTGGCGGCTGAGGACACGGCGGAAGAAGAGGTGGTAGAGGCGGACATCTTTGCCGGACCAAGGACGTGCAAACGTGGAGGCAAAAGCGGCGTGACCTGTCCAAGTTGCTGGTGCGGCTGTGACGGCACCACGTTCACCCAGTGGGCCGTAAATGACATGTACTGTCCCTGACCATAGTTACAGCTCCACACGTCGGCGCTGCCGTGCACTTTGGCAGAGACCGACATGCTCAAAGACTGGCCCACCATGTCTTCTACATGTGAATGCAGGGCTGGCACTGCCTTTTTGGCGAAGAAATGACGGCTTGGCACTCTCCACCGCGGCGCGGCACAAGCCATCATTTCTCTGAAAGGTGCTGAGTCCACCACTTGGAAAGGGAGGGACTGCAGCACCAGCAACTTGGACAGGAGGACGTTCAGCTTTTGCACCGTCGGGTGCGTGCTCGCAAACTGTTGTCTCTTGGAAACGGATTCCAAGAAAGACTGCTGACGGAATCCGTGAAGAGGAGTAGCAGGAGAAGGAGCATCTGAACGAGCGGAAGATGCCAACGAGCGACAACTCCCCTCAGCAGAGGTGTTGGAGCCTTGACTGGCTGATGGAGGGCGATTGACGTCGGGTGACGGAGCAAGTAACGGAGCGGGTGATGGAGCGGGGGCTGGGGCGGGCAGAACCGCCGTATCTTTATCACGGTTTTCCCAGGCCACCAAATGGCGACGCTGCATATGCTGCCGCAACGCTGTAGTCCCAACATGGGCCCCCTGGCCACGCTTGACTTTCTGGCCACATAGTCGACATACGGCTACGTTTACTTCCTCGGGCGGCTTGACGAAAAATTGCCACACCGCCGAGTAGGAAACTTTGCCCCCGATACTCCTCACTGGCTGACTGCTGCTTCCTCCGTGCACACCGGCACCACTACTGGCCGTGGTGGTAGGCTGCAGTGGAGCTGGTGCTCTACTCCGTGGCCGTTTGGCTCCACTGACACTGCTTCCACTGACACTGCTGCGACCCTGCTGCTGTCTCCTGGGCAACCCACCGACTGTTTCACTCACTGCCAAGCTGCCACCCTCTTCTCCTGATGATGCGGAAGAAATTGCCTGATGACGACGAGGCTGCCAAGTGCGATCAACCTCCTCATCATCAAGTAGGGTCTCCGCCTCACTACTAGCCCCCTCGGCTGCGTCTGGGTCAGGAGACAGACCTGTCTCTAGACCGGCTACCGGGCCACTCTCCTCGCCACTACTTCTTCGCCTAGCTGCTGAAAAGGCGGATGTCTCCCCCCGTTCCTGACCGCCCTCTGTTAGCTCTTCCTCACTGTACAGTGGGGCTGAGCCCACAGCATGCGATACTTCGCTTGGTGAGGGAACACCAAAGGACAGGGGCAGGTAGAGGACACGTGATTTCAGTGGGCTTGGTCCCGGGCCATGCCAACTAACGGTTGTGTCTGACGTACCCACCGACCGTTGGCTGTAGGTGTCAGAGGTGACCTGGGAAGAGGAAGACGACCGAGCCAACCAATCGATGACGGCAGGGTTGTCGGTGGAGACACGACCGCTGGATGACACCGGGAGCACTGGCCTCTGGCTGCGAATAGTGCTGCCTCGACCCCTTCCTCTGCTGCCACGTCTGCTCGCTCCTAAAACATTGCCTCCTCTGCCACTCCTCTGCATGTTGTCTGACATACTCTTTAATTAAACGATTATGTGTCCCTGAGTAACAATTCTGTGTCCCTGAGTAACAATTCTGTGTCTGTGCGAGTAACAATTCTGTGGCCCTAAGTAACAGTTCTGTGGCCCTCAGTAACAATTCTGTGTCCCTGATTAACGTTTCTGTGGCCCCAAGTAACAGTTCTGTGGCCCTCAGTAACAATTCTGTGTCTGTGCGAGTAACAATTCTGTGTCTGTGCGAGAAACAATTCTGTGGCCCTAAGTAACAGTTCTGTGGCCCTCAGTAACAGTTCTGTTTCCCTGAGTAACAATTCTGTGTCTGTGCGAGTAAGAATTCTGTGTCTGTGCGAGTAACAATTCTGTGGCCCTAAGTAACAGTTCTGTGGCCCTCAGTAACAGTTCTGTGTCCCTGAGTAACAATTCTGTGTCTGTGCGAGTAACAATTCTGTGTCTGTGCGAGTAACAATTCTGTGTCTGTGCGAGTAACAATTCTGTGGCCCTAAGTAACGGTTCTGTGGCCCTCAGTAACAGTTCTGTGTCCCTGTGTAACAATTCTGTGTCTGTGCGAGTAACAATTCTGTGGCCCTAAGTAACAGTTCTGTGGCCCTCAGTAACAATTCTGTGTCCCTGATTAACGTTTCTGTGGCCCCAAGTAACAGTTCTGTGGCCCTCAGTAACAATTCTGTGTCTGTGCGAGTAACAATTCTGTGTCTGTGCGAGTAACAATTCTGTGTCTGTGCGAGTAACAATTCTGTGGCCCTAAGTAACGGTTCTGTGGCCCTCAGTAACAGTTCTGTGTCCCTGTGTAACAATTCTGTGTCTGTGCGAGTAACAATTCTGTGGCCCTAAGTAACAGTTCTGTGGTCCTCAGTAACAATTCTGTGTCTGTGCGAGTAACAATTCTGTGGCCCTAAGTAACAGTTCTGTGGCCCTCAGTAACAATTCTGTGTCTGTCCCTGAGTAACAATTCTGTGGCCCTAACTAAAGTTTCTGTGGCCCTAAGTAACAATTCTCTGGCACTCAGTAACAATTCTGTCTGTCCCTGAGTAACAATTCTGTGGCCCTAATAACGTTTCTGTGGCCCTAAGTAACAATTATCTGGCACTCAGTAACAATTCTGTCTGTCCCTGAGTAACAATTCTCTGGCACTCAGTAACAATTCTGTCTGTCCCTGAGTAAAAATTCTGTGGCCCTAAGTAAAGTTTCTGTGGCCATGAGTAACAATTCTCTGGCACTCCGTAACAATTCTGTCTGTCCCTGAGTAACAATTCTCTGGCACTCAGTAACAATTCTGTCTGTCCCTGAGTAAAAATTGTGTGGCCCTAAGTAAAGTTTCTGTGGCCCTGAGTAACAATTCTCTGGCACTCCGTAACAATTCTGTCTGTCCCTGAGTAACAATTCTCTGGCACTCAGTAACAATTCTGTCTGTCCCTGAGTAAAAATTCTGTGGCCCTAATTAAAGTTTCTGTGGCCCTAAGTAACAATTCTCTGGCACTCAGTAACAATTCTGTCTGTCCCTGAGTAACAATTCTCTGGCACTCCGTAACAATTCTGTCTGTCCCTGAGTAACAATTCTCTGGCACTCAGTAACAATTCTGTCTGTCCCTGAGTAAAAATTCTGTGGCCCTAAGTAAAGTTTCTGTGGCCCTGAGTAACAATTCTCTGGCACTCCGTAACAATTCTGTCTGTCCCTGAGTATGAATTCTGTGGCCCTAACTAGCGTTTCTTTGTCCCTAAGTAACAGTTCTGTGGCCCTGAGTAACAATTCTGTGTCTGTGCGAGTAACAATTCTGTGGCCCTAAGTAACAGTTCTGTGGCCCTCAGTAACAGTTCTGTGTCTGTGCGAGTAACAATTCTGTGTCTGTGCGAGTAACAATTCTGTGGCCCTAAGTAAAGTTTCTGTGGCCCTCAGTAACAGTTCTGTGTCTGTGCGAGTAACAATTCTGTGTCTGTGCGAGTAACAATTCTGTGGCCCTAAGTAAAGTTTCTGTGGCCCTAAGTAACAATTCTCTGGCACTCAGTAACAATTCTGTCTGTCCCTGAGTAACAATTCTCTGGCACTCAGTAACAATTCTGTCTGTCCCTGAGTAAAAATTCTGTGTCTGTGCGAGTAACAATTCTGTGGCCCTAAGTAACAGTTCTGTGGCCCTCAGTAACAGTTCTGTGTCTGTGCGAGTAACAATTCTGTGTCTGTGCGAGTAACAATTCTGTGGCCCTAAGTAACAGTTCTGTGGCCTTCAGTAACAATTCTGTGTCTGTGCGAGTAACAATTCTGTGTCTGTGCGAGTAACAATTCTGTGGCCCTAAGTAAAGTTTCTGTGGCCCTAAGTAACAATTCTCTGGCACTCAGTAACAATTTTGTCTGTCCGAGTAACAATTCTCTGGCACTCAGTAACAATTCTGTCTGTCCCTGAGTAAAAATTCTGTGGCCCTAAGTAAAGTTTCTGGGGCCCTGAGTAACAATTATCTGGCACTCAGTAACAATTCTGTCTGTCCCTGAGTAACAATTCTCTGGCACTCAGTAACAATTCTGTCTGTCCCTGAGTAAAAATTCTATGGCCCTAAGTAAAGTTTCTGTGGCCTTGAGTAACAATTCTCTGGCACTCCGTAACAATTCTGTCTGTCCCTGAGTAACAATTCTCTGGCACTCAGTAACAATTCTGTCTGTCCCTGAGTAAAAATTCTGTGGCCCTAATTAAAGTTTCTGTGGCCCTAAGTAACAATTCTCTGGCACTCAGTAACAATTCTGTCTGTCCCTGAGTAACAATTCTCTGGCACTCAGTAACAATTCTGTCTGTCCCTGAGTAAAAATTCTGTGGCCCTAAGTAAAGTTTCTGTGGCCCTGAGTAACAATTCTCTGGCACTCCGTAACAATTCTGTCTGTCCCTGAGTATGAATTCTGTGGCCCTAACTAGCGTTTCTTTGTCCCTAAGTAACAGTTCTGTGGCCCTGAGTAACAATTCTGTGTCTGTGCGAGTAACAATTCTGTGGCCCTAAGTAACAGTTCTGTGGCCCTCAGTAACAGTTCTGTGTCTGTGCGAGTAACAATTCTGTGTCTGTGCGAGTAACAATTCTGTGGCCCTAAGTAAAGTTTCTGTGGCCCTCAGTAACAGTTCTGTGTCTGTGCGAGTAACAATTCTGTGTCTGTGCGAGTAACAATTCTGTGGCCCTAAGTAAAGTTTCTGTGGCCCTAAGTAACAATTCTCTGGCACTCAGTAACAATTCTGTCTGTCCCTGAGTAACAATTCTCTGGCACTCAGTAACAATTCTGTCTGTCCCTGAGTAAAAATTCTGTGTCTGTGCGAGTAACAATTCTGTGGCCCTAAGTAACAGTTCTGTGGCCCTCAGTAACAGTTCTGTGTCTGTGCGAGTAACAATTCTGTGTCTGTGCGAGTAACAATTCTGTGGCCCTAAGTAACAGTTCTGTGGCCTTCAGTAACAATTCTGTGTCTGTGCGAGTAACAATTCTGTGGCCCTAAGTAACAGTTCTGTGGCCCTCAGTAACAATTCTGTGTCCCTGATTAACGTTTCTGTGGCCCCAAGTAACAGTTCTGTGGCCCTCAGTAACAATTCTGTGTCTGTGCGAGTAACAATTCTGTGTCTGTGCGAGAAACAATTCTGTGGCCCTAAGTAACAGTTCTGTGGCCCTCAGTAACAGTTCTGTTTCCCTGAGTAACAATTCTGTGTCTGTGCGAGTAAGAATTCTGTGTCTGTGCGAGTAACAATTCTGTGGCCCTAAGTAACAGTTCTGTGGCCCTCAGTAACAGTTCTGTGTCCCTGAGTAACAATTCTGTGTCTGTGCGAGTAACAATTCTGTGTCTGTGCGAGTAACAATTCTGTCTGTGCGAGTAACAATTCTGTGGCCCTAAGTAACGGTTCTGTGGCCCTCAGTAACAGTTCTGTGTCCCTGTGTAACAATTCTGTGTCTGTGCGAGTAACAATTCTGTGGCCCTAAGTAACAGTTCTGTGGCCCTCAGTAACAATTCTGTGTCCCTGATTAACGTTTCTGTGGCCCCAAGTAACAGTTCTGTGGCCCTCAGTAACAATTCTGTGTCTGTGCGAGTAACAATTCTGTGTCTGTGCGAGTAACAATTCTGTGTCTGTGCGAGTAACAATTCTGTGGCCCTAAGTAACGGTTCTGTGGCCCTCAGTAACAGTTCTGTGTCCCTGTGTAACAATTCTGTGTCTGTGCGAGTAACAATTCTGTGGCCCTAAGTAACAGTTCTGTGGTCCTCAGTAACAATTCTGTGTCTGTGCGAGTAACAATTCTGTGGCCCTAAGTAACAGTTCTGTGGCCCTCAGTAACAATTCTGTGTCTGTCCCTGAGTAACAATTCTGTGGCCCTAACTAAAGTTTCTGTGGCCCTAAGTAACAATTCTCTGGCACTCAGTAACAATTCTGTCTGTCCCTGAGTAACAATTCTGTGGCCCTAATAACGTTTCTGTGGCCCTAAGTAACAATTATCTGGCACTCAGTAACAATTCTGTCTGTCCCTGAGTAACAATTCTCTGGCACTCAGTAACAATTCTGTCTGTCCCTGAGTAAAAATTCTGTGGCCCTAAGTAAAGTTTCTGTGGCCGTGAGTAACAATTCTCTGGCACTCCGTAACAATTCTGTCTGTCCCTGAGTAACAATTCTCTGGCACTCAGTAACAATTCTGTCTGTCCCTGAGTAAAAATTCTGTGGCCCTAAGTAAAGTTTCTGTGGCCCTGAGTAACAATTCTCTGGCACTCCGTAACAATTCTGTCTGTCCCTGAGTAACAATTCTCTGGCACTCAGTAACAATTCTGTCTGTCCCTGAGTAAAAATTCTGTGGCCCTAATTAAAGTTTCTGTGGCCCTAAGTAACAATTCTCTGGCACTCAGTAACAATTCTGTCTGTCCCTGAGTAACAATTCTCTGGCACTCCGTAACAATTCTGTCTGTCCCTGAGTAACAATTCTCTGGCACTCAGTAACAATTCTGTCTGTCCCTGAGTAAAAATTCTGTGGCCCTAAGTAAAGTTTCTGTGGCCCTGAGTAACAATTCTCTGGCACTCCGTAACAATTCTGTCTGTCCCTGAGTATGAATTCTGTGGCCCTAACTAGCGTTTCTTTGTCCCTAAGTAACAGTTCTGTGGCCCTGAGTAACAATTCTGTGTCTGTGCGAGTAACAATTCTGTGGCCCTAAGTAACAGTTCTGTGGCCCTCAGTAACAGTTCTGTGTCTGTGCGAGTAACAATTCTGTGTCTGTGCGAGTAACAATTCTGTGGCCCTAAGTAAAGTTTCTGTGGCCCTCAGTAACAGTTCTGTGTCTGTGCGAGTAACAATTCTGTGTCTGTGCGAGTAACAATTCTGTGGCCCTAAGTAAAGTTTCTGTGGCCCTAAGTAACAATTCTCTGGCACTCAGTAACAATTCTGTCTGTCCCTGAGTAACAATTCTCTGGCACTCAGTAACAATTCTGTCTGTCCCTGAGTAAAAATTCTGTGTCTGTGCGAGTAACAATTCTGTGGCCCTAAGTAACAGTTCTGTGGCCCTCAGTAACAGTTCTGTGTCTGTGCGAGTAACAATTCTGTGTCTGTGCGAGTAACAATTCTGTGGCCCTAAGTAACAGTTCTGTGGCCTTCAGTAACAATTCTGTGTCTGTGCGAGTAACAATTCTGTGTCTGTGCGAGTAACAATTCTGTGGCCCTAAGTAAAGTTTCTGTGGCCCTAAGTAACAATTCTCTGGCACTCAGTAACAATTTTGTCTGTCCGAGTAACAATTCTCTGGCACTCAGTAACAATTCTGTCTGTCCCTGAGTAAAAATTCTGTGGCCCTAAGTAAAGTTTCTGGGGCCCTGAGTAACAATTATCTGGCACTCAGTAACAATTCTGTCTGTCCCTGAGTAACAATTCTCTGGCACTCAGTAACAATTCTGTCTGTCCCTGAGTAAAAATTCTATGGCCCTAAGTAAAGTTTCTGTGGCCTTGAGTAACAATTCTCTGGCACTCCGTAACAATTCTGTCTGTCCCTGAGTAACAATTCTCTGGCACTCAGTAACAATTCTGTCTGTCCCTGAGTAAAAATTCTGTGGCCCTAATTAAAGTTTCTGTGGCCCTAAGTAACAATTCTCTGGCACTCAGTAACAATTCTGTCTGTCCCTGAGTAACAATTCTCTGGCACTCAGTAACAATTCTGTCTGTCCCTGAGTAAAAATTCTGTGGCCCTAAGTAAAGTTTCTGTGGCCCTGAGTAACAATTCTCTGGCACTCCGTAACAATTCTGTCTGTCCCTGAGTATGAATTCTGTGGCCCTAACTAGCGTTTCTTTGTCCCTAAGTAACAGTTCTGTGGCCCTGAGTAACAATTCTGTGTCTGTGCGAGTAACAATTCTGTGGCCCTAAGTAACAGTTCTGTGGCCCTCAGTAACAGTTCTGTGTCTGTGCGAGTAACAATTCTGTGTCTGTGCGAGTAACAATTCTGTGGCCCTAAGTAAAGTTTCTGTGGCCCTCAGTAACAGTTCTGTGTCTGTGCGAGTAACAATTCTGTGTCTGTGCGAGTAACAATTCTGTGGCCCTAAGTAAAGTTTCTGTGGCCCTAAGTAACAATTCTCTGGCACTCAGTAACAATTCTGTCTGTCCCTGAGTAACAATTCTCTGGCACTCAGTAACAATTCTGTCTGTCCCTGAGTAAAAATTCTGTGGCCCTAAGTAAAGTTTCTGTGGCCCTGAGTAACAATTCTCTGGCACTCCGTAACAATTCTGTCTGTCCCTGAGTAACAATTCTCTGGCACTCAGTAACAATTCTGTCTGTCCCTGAGTAAAAATTCTGTGGCCCTAAGTAAAGTTTCTGTGGCCCAGAGTAACAATTCTCTAGCACTCCGTAACAATTCTGTCTGTCCCTGAGTATGAATTCTGTGGCCCTAACTAGCGTTTCTTTGTCCCTAAGTAACAGTTCTGTGGCCCTGAGTAACAATTCTGTGTCTGTGCGAGTAACAATTCTGTGGCCCTAAGTAACAGTTCTGTGGCCCTCAGTAACAGTTCTGTGTCTGTGCGAGTAACAATTCTGTGTCTGTGCGAGTAACAATTCTGTGGCCCTAAGTAACAGTTCTGTGGCCTTCAGTAACAATTCTGTGTCTGTGCGAGTAACAATTCTGTGGCCCTAAGTAAAGTTTCTGTGGCCCTAAGTAACAATTCTCTGGCACTCAGTAACAATTCTGTCTGTCCCTGAGTAACAATTCTCTGGCACTCAGTAACAATTCTGTCTGTCCCTGAGTAAAAATTCTGTGGCCCTAAGTAAAGTTTCTGGGGCCCTGAGTAACAATTATCTGGCACTCAGTAGCAATTCTGTCTGTCCCTGAGTAACAATTCTCTGGCACTCAGTAACAATTCTGTCTGTCCCTGAGTAAAAATTGTGTGGCCCTAAGTAAAGTTTCTGTGGCCCTAAGTAACAATTCTCTGGCACTCAGTAACAATTCTGTCTGTCCCTGAGTAACAATTCTCTGGCACTCAGTAACAATTCTGTCTGTCCCTGAGTAAAAATTCTGTGGCCCTAATTAAAGTTTCTGTGGCCCTAAGTAACAATTCTCTGGCACTCAGTAACAATTCTGTCTGTCCCTGAGTAACAATTCTCTGGCACTCAGTAACAATTCTGTCTGTCCCTGAGTAAAAATTCTGTGGCCCTAATAACGTTTCTGTGGCCCTAAGTAACAATTCTCTGGCACTGAGTAACAATTCTGTCTGTCCCTGATTATGAATTCTGTGGCCCTAACTAGCGTTTCTTTGTCCCTAAATAACGATTCTGTGGCCCTCATTAACAAGTCTGTGTCCCTGAGTAATGGTTCTCTGTCCCTAAGTAACTTTTCTCTGTCCCCAATTATCGTTTCTGTGGCCCTAACTCTGTCCCTGTCCCTAGTACAGAGCGGTCTGCCTCTGTTCAATAACTGCAGGCAAATGAAGAATTCCAAAATGGCCGCTATTTATAGCTCGACCATTACACAGTGCTGGCTGGCTGGCTGCTGATTGGCTGATGCGATCACATGTAGTTGAGGAATGCATTATGGGTCAGCGCGCCTTGTCTGCGCGCCTTCCCAGACATCCCCGCTCCGTCGCCGCACATGTCAGCCGCCATTTTCTGAAAAATTTCGATTCGCGCGTCCGAATTAGGCTATTTTTCGGATTCGGCACGAATCGAAATTTTTCCGATATTCGACTCGAATTCCACTTCGGATACTTCGATTCGCTCATCTCTAATCATAGCGTATGGTAAACTGTAGGCGTATATAACTATATATACTATATCATATAATGATCAGTCTCATTCCCATGTTACCCTGTTAAACCTTCTGCTAGCCACACTTGTCCAGTCCCAGGTGCAGTGAACATCTTCCTTTCACTCGAAACACAGCGGCACTTTTTTTTACAGGGCTGGTTTACTGTCCCAGCACCCAACCTTCCTCTTTTCGCAGCACGGGCTTAGGACCGGCCATGGCAAAGTTAAAAAAATGGAAAGCTAACAAATTGAAGATATTTTCCCAATTCCAATGCTGTGACTGCTGAATGATGTTTCTTTTTTGAGCGGCAGGAGCGGCGTCCTCTGGCTGGTATTCAGACCTTCATCCAAGCTGTGTCAGCATTGGTGGGTGAGATCATGGCGTACGGTAAGCTGTAGGCGTATATAACTATATATACTATATCATATAATGATCAGTCTCATTCCCATATTACCCTGTTGAACCTTCTGCTAGCCACACTTGTCCAGTCCCAGGTGCAGTGAACGTCTTCCTTTCACTCGAAACATAGCGGCACTTTTTTTTACAGGGCTGGTTTACTGTCCCAGCACCCAACCTTCCTCTTTTCGCAGTACGGGCTTAGGACCTGCCATGGCAGAGTTAAAAAAATGGAAAGCTAACAAATTGAAGATATTTTCCCAATTCCAACGCTGTGACTGCTGAATGATGTTTCTTTTTTGAGCGGCAGGAGCGGCGTCCTCTGGCTGGTATTCTGACTTTCATCCAAGCTGTGTCAGCATTGGTGGGTGAGATCATGGCGTACGGTAAACTCTAGGCGCATATAACTATATATACTATATCATATAATGATCAGTCTCATTCCTATGTTACCCTGTTAAACTTTCTGCTAGCCACACTTGTCCAGTCCCAGGTGCAGTGAACGTCTTCCTTTCAATCGAAACATAGCGGCACTTTTTTTACAGGGCTGTTTTACTGTCCCAGCACCCAACCTTCCTCTTTTTGCAGCACGGGCTTAGGACCGGCCATGGCAGAGTTAAAAAAAATGGAAAGCTAACAAATTGAAGATATTTTCCCAATTCCAACGCTGTGACTGTTGAATGATGTTTCTTTTTTGAGCGGCAGGAGCGGCGTCCTCTGGCTGGTATTCTGACCTTCATCCAAGCTGTGTCAGCATTGGTGGGTGAGATCATGGCGTACGGTAAACTGTAGGCATATATAACTATATATACTATATCATATAATGATCAGTCTCATTCCCATGTTACCCTGTTAAACCTTCTGCTAGCCACATTTGTCCAGTCCCAGGTGCAGTGAACGTCTTCCTTTCACTCGAAACATAGCGGCACATTTTTAACAGGGCTGTTTTACTATCCCAGCACCCAACCTTCCTCTTTTCGCAGCACGGGCTTAGGACCGGCCATGGCAGAGTTAAAAAAATTGAAAGCTAACAAATTGAATATATTTTCCCAATTCCAACGCTGTGACTGCTGAATGATGTTTCTTTTTTGAGCGGCAGGAGCGGCGTCCTCTGGCTGGTATTCTGACCTTCATCCAAGCTGTGTCAGCATTGGTGGGTGAGATCATGGCGTACGGTAAACTGTAGGCATATATAACTATATATACTATATCATATAATGATCAGTCTCATTCCCATGTTACCCTGTTAAACCTTCTGCTAGCCACACTTGTCCAGTCCCAGGTGCAGTGAACGTCTTCCTTTCACTCGAAACATAGCGGCACTTTTTTTTACAGGGCTGGTTTACTGTCCCAGCACCCAACCTTCCTCTTTTCGCAGTACGGGCTTAGGACCGGCCATGGCAGAGTTAAAAAAAATGGAAAGCTAACAAATTGAAGATATTTTCCCAATTCCAATGCTGTGACTGCTGAATGATGTTTCTTTTTTGAGCGGCAGGAGCGGCGTCCTCTGGCTGGTATTCAGACCTTCATCCAAGCTGTGTCAGCATTGGTGGGTGAGATCATGGCGTACGGTAAGCTGTAGGCGTATATAACTATATATACTATATCATATAATGATCAGTCTCATTCCCATGTTACCCTGTTGAACCTTCTGCTAGCCACACTTGGCCAGTCCCAGGTGCAGTGAACGTCTTCCTTTCACTCGAAACATAGCGGCACTTTTTTTTACAGGGCTGGTTTACTGTTCCAGCACCCAACCTTCCTCTTTTCGCAGCACGGGCTTAGGACCGGCCATGGCAGAGTTAAAAAAAATGGAAAGCTAACAAATTGAAGATATTTTCCCAATTCCAATGCTGTGACTGCTGAATGATGTTTATTTTTTGAGTGGCAGGAGCGGCGTCCTCTGGCTGGTATTCAGACCTTCATCCAAGCTGTGTCAGCATTGGTGGGTGAGATCATGGCGTACGGTAAGCTGTAGGCGTATATAACTATATATACTATATCATATAATGATCAGTCTCATTCCCATGTTACCCTGTTGAACCTTCTGCTAGCCACACTTGTCCAGTCCCAGGTGCAGTGAACGTCTTCCTTTCACTCGAAACATAGCGGCACTTTTTTTTACAGGGCTGGTTTACTGTCCCAGCACCCAACCTTCCTCTTTTCGCAGCACGGGCTTAGGACCTGCCATGGCAGAGTTAAAAAAATGGAAAGCTAACAAATTGAAGATATTTTCCCAATTCCAACTCTGTGACTGCTGAATGATGTTTCTTTTTTGAGCGGCAGGAGCGGCGTCCTCTGGCTGGTATTCTGACTTTCATCCAAGCTGTGTCAGCATTGGTGGGTGAGATCATGGCGTACGGTAAACTGTAGGCGTATATAACTATATATACTATATCATATAATGATCAGTCTCATTCCCATGTTACCCTGTTAAACCTTCTGCTAGCCACACTTGTCCAGTCCCAGGTGCAGTGAACGTCTTCCTTTCACTCGAAACATAGCGGCACTTTTTTTTACAGGGCTGGTTTACAGTCCCAGCACCCAACCTTCCTCTTTTCGCAGCACGGGCTTAGGACCGGCCATGGCAGAGTTAAAAAAAATGGAAAGCTAACAAATTGAAGATATTTTCCCAATTCCAACGCTGTGACTGCTGAATGATGTTTCTTTTTTGAGCGGCAGGAGCGGCGTCCTCTGGCTGGTATTCTGACCTTCATCCAAGCTGTGTCAGCATTGGTGGGTGAGATCATGGCGTACGGTAAACTGTAGGCGTATATAACTATATATACTATATCATATAATGATCAGTCTCATTCCCATGTTACCCTGTTAAACCTTCTGCTAGCCACACTTGTCCAGTCCCAGGTGCAGTGAACGTCTTCCTTTCACTCGAAACATAGCGGCACATTTTTAACAGGGCTGTTTTACTATCCCAGCACCCAACCTTCCTCTTTTCGCAGCACGGGCTTAGGACCGGCCATGGCAGAGTTAAAAAAATGGAAAGCTAACAAATTGAATATATTTTCCCAATTCCAACGCTGTGACTGCTGAATGATGTTTATTTTTTGAGCGGCAGGAGCGGCGTCCTGTGGCTGGTATTCGGACCTTCATCCAAGCTGTGTCAGCATTGGTGGGTGAGATCATGGCGTACGGTAAACTGTAGGCATATATTACTATATATACTATATCATATAATGATCAGTCTCATTCCCATGTTACCCTGTTAAACCTTCTGCTAGCCACACTTGTCCAGTCCCAGGTGCAGTGAACGTCTTCCTTTCACTCGAAACATAGCGGCACTTTTTTTTACAGGGCTGGTTTACTGTCCCAGCACCCAACCTTCCTCTTTTCGCAGCACGGGCTTAGGACCGGCCATGGCAGAGTTAAAAAAATGGAAAGCTAACAAATTGAAGATATTTTCCCAATTCCAACGCTGTGACTGCTGAATGATGTTTCTTTTTTGAGCGGCAGGAGCGGCGTCCTCTGGCTGGTATTCTGACCTTCATCCAAGCTGTGTCAGCATTGGTGGGTGAGATCATGGCGTACGGTAAACTGTAGGCGTATATAACTATATATACTATATCATATAATGATCAGTCTCATTCCCATGTTACCCTGTTAAACCTTCTGCTAGCCACACTTGTCCAGTCCCAGGTGCAGTGAACGTCTTCCTTTCACTCGAAACATAGCAGCACTTTTTTTACAGGGCTGTTTTACTGTCCCAGCACCCAACCTTCCTCTTTTCGCAGCACGGGCTTAGGACCGGCCATGGCAGAGTTAAAAAAATGGAAAGCTAACAAATTGAATATATTTTCCCAATTCCAACGCTGTGACTGCTGAATGATGTTTCTTTTTTGAGCGGCAGGAGCGGCGTCCTGTGGCTGGTATTCTGACCTTCATCCAAGCTGTGTCAGCATTGGTGGGTGAGATCATGGCGTACGGTAAACTGTAGGCATATATAACTATATATACTATATCATATATTGATCAGTCTTATTCCCATGTTACCCTGTTAAACCTTCTGCTAACCACACTTGTCCAGTCCCAGGTGCAGTGAACGTCTTCCTTTCACTCGAAACATAGCGGCACTTTTTTTTACAGGGCTGGTTTACTGTCCCAGCACCCAACCTTCCTCTTTTCGCAGCACGGGCTTAGGACCGGCCATGGCAGAGTTAAAAAAAATGGAAAGCTAACAAATTGAAGATATTTTCCCAATTCCAATGCTGTGACTGCTGAATGAGGTTTCTTTTTTGAGCGGCAGGAGCGGCGTCCTCTGGCTGGTATTCAGACCTTCATCCAAGCTGTGTCAGCATTGGTGGGTGAGATCATGGCTTACGGTAAGCTGTAGGCGTATATAACTATATATACTATATCATATAATGATCAGTCTCATTCCCATGTTACCCTGTTGAACCTTCTGCTAGCCACACTTGTCCAGTCCCAAGTGCAGTGAACGTCTTCCTTTCACTCGAAACATAGCGGCACTTTATTTTACAGGGCTGGTTTACTGTCCCAACACCCAACCTTCCTCTTTTCGCAGCACGGGCTTAGGACCTGCCATGGCAGAGTTAAAAAAATGGAAAGCTAACAAATTGAAGATATTTTCCCAATTCCAACGCTGTGACTGCTGAATGATGTTTCTTTTTTGAGCGGCAGGAGCGGCGTCCTCTGGCTGGTATTCTGACTTTCATCCAAGCTGTGTCAGCATTGGTGGGTGAGATCATGGCGTACGGTAAACTGTAGGCGTTTATAACTATATATACTATATCATATAATGATCAGTCTCATTCCCATGTTACCCTGTTAAACCTTCTGCTAGCCACACTTGTCCAGTCCCAGGTGCAGTGAACGTCTTCCTTTCACTCGAAACATAGCGGCACTTTTTTTACAGGGCTGTTTTACTGTCCCAGCACCCAACCTTCCTCTTCGCAGCACGGGCTTAGGACCGGCCATGGCAGAGTTAAAAAAATGGAAATCTAACAAATTGAATATATTTTCCCAATTCCAACGCTGTGACTGCTGAATGATGTTTCTTTTTTGAGCGGCAGGAGTGGCGTCCTCTGGCTGGTATTCTGACCTTCATCCAAGCTGTGTCAGCATTGGTGGGTGAGATCATGGTGTACGGTAAACTGTAGGCATATATAACTATATATACTATATCATATAATGATCAGTCTCATTCCCATGTTACCCTGTTAAACCTTCTGCTAGCCACACTTGTCCAGTCCCAGGTGCAGTGAACGTCTTCCTTTCACTCGAAACATAGCGGCACTTTTTTTTACAGGGCTGGTTTACTGTCCCAGCACCCAACCTTCCTCTTTTTGCAGCACGGGCTTAGGACCGGCCATGGCAGAGTTAAAAAAATGGAAAGCTAACAAATTGAAGATATTTTCCCAATTCCAACGCTGTGACTGCTGAATGATGTTTCTTTTTTGAGCGGCAGGAGCGGCGTCCTCTGGCTGGTATTCTGACTTTCATCCAAGCTGTGTCAGCATTGGTGGGTGAGATCATGGCGTACGGTAAACTGTAGGCGTATATAACTATATATACTATATCATATAATGATCAGTCTCGTTCCCATGTTACCCTGTTAAACCTTCTGCTAGCTACACTTGTCCAGTCCCAGGTGCAGTGAACGTCTTCCTTTCACTCGAAACATAGCGGCACTTTTTTTTACAGGGCTGGTTTACTGTCCCAGCACCCAACCTTCCTCTTTTCGCAGCACGGGCTTAGGACCGGCCATGGCAGAGTTAAAAAAATGGAAAGCTAACAAATTGAAGATATTTTCCCAATTCCAACGCTGTGACTGCTGAATGATGTTTCTTTTTTGAGCGGCAGGAGCGGCGTCCTCTGGCTGGTATTCTGACTTTCATCCAAGCTGTGTCAGCATTGGTGGGTGAGATCATGGCGTACGGTAAACTGTAGGTGTATATAACTATATATACTATATCATATAATGATCAGTCTCATTCCCATGTTACCCTGTTAAACTTTCTGCTAGCCACACTTGTCCAGTCCCAGGTGCAGTGAACGTCTTCCTTTCACTCGAAACATAGCGGCACTTTTTTTACAGGGCTGTTTTACTGTCCCAGCACCCAACCTTCCTCTTTTCGCAGCACGGGCTTAGGACCGGCCATGGCAGAGTTAAAAAAAATGGAAAGCTAACAAATTGAAGATATTTTCCCAATTCCAATGCTGTGACTGCTGAATGATATTTCTTTTTTGAGCGGCAGGAGCGGCGTCCTCTGGCTGGTATACTGACCTTCATGCAAGCTGTGTCAGCATTGGTGGGTGAGATCATGGCGTACGGTAAACTGTAGGCGTATATAACTATATATACTATATCATATAATGATCAGTCTCATTCCCATGTTACCCTGTTAAACCTTCTGCTAGCCACACTTGTCCAGTCCCAGGTGCAGTGAACGTCTTCCTTTCACTCGAAACATAGCGGCACTTTTTTTTACAGGGCTGGTTTACAGTCCCAGCACCCAATCTTCCTCTTTTCGCAGCACGGGCTTAGGACCGGCCATGGCAGAGTTAAAAAAATGGAAAGCTAACAAATTGAAGATATTTTCCCAATTCCAATGCTGTGAATGCTGAATGATGTTTCTTTTTTGAGCGGCAGGAGCGGCGTCCTCTGGCTGGTATTCTGACCTTCATCCAAGCTGTGTCAGCATTGGTGGGTGAGATCATGGCGTACGGTAAACTGTAGGCGTATATAACTATATATACTATATCATATAATGATCAGTCTCATTCCCATGTTACCCTGTTAAACCTTCTGCTAGCCACACTTGTCCAGTCCCAGGTGCAGTGAACATCTTCCTTTCACTCGAAACATAGCGGCACTTTTTTTTTACAGGGCTGGTTTACAGTCCCAGCACCCAACCTTCCTCTTTTCGCAGCACGGGCTTAGGACCGGCCATGGCAGAGTTAAAAAAATGGAAAGCTAACAAATTGAAGATATTTTCCCTATTCCAACGCTGTGAATGCTGAATGATGTTTCTTTTTTGAGCGGCAGGAGCGGCATCCCCTGGCTGGTATTCTGACCTTCATCCAAGCTGTGTCAGCATTGGTGGGTGAGATCATGGCGTACGGTAAACTGTAGGCGTATATAACTATATATACTATATCATATAATGATCAGTCTCATTCCCATGTTACCCTGTTAAACCTTCTGCTAGCCACACTTGTCCAGTCCCAGGTGCAGTGAACGTCTTCCTTTCACTCGAAACATAGCGGCACTTTTTTTTACAGGGCTGGTTTACAGTCCCAGCACCCAACCTTCCTCTTTTCGCAGCACGGGCTTAGGACCGGCCATGGCAGAGTTAAAAAAATGGAAAGCTAACAAATTGAAGATATTTTCCCAATTCCAACGCTGTGACTGCTGAATGATGTTTCTTTTTTGAGCGGCAGGAGCAGCGTCCTCTGGCTGGTATTCTGACCTTCATCCAAGCTGTCTCAGCATTGGTGGGTGAGATCATGGCGTACGGTAAACTGTAGGCGTATATAACTATATATACTATATCATATAATGATCAGTCTCATTCCCATGTTACCCTGTTAAACCTTCTGCTAGCCACACTTGTCCAGTCCCAGGTGCAGTGAACGTCCTCCTTTCACTCGAAACATAGCGGCACTTTTTTTTACAGGGCTGGTTTACTGTCCCAGCACCCAACCTTCCTCTTTTCGCAGCACGGGCTTAGGACCGGCCATGGCAGAGTTAAAAAAATGGAAAGCTAACAAATTGAAGATATTTTCCCAATTCCAACGCTGTGACTGCTGAATGATGTTTCTTTTTTGAGCGGCAGGAGTGGCGTCCTCTGGCTGGTATTCTGACCTTCATCCAAGCTGTGTCAGCATTGGTGGGTGAGATCATGGCGTACGGTAAACTGTAGGCGTATATAACTATATATACTATATCATATAATGATCAGTCTCATTCCCATGTTACCCTGTTAAACCTTCTGCTAGCCACACTTGTCCAGTCCCAGGTGCAGTGAACGTCTTCCTTTCACTCGAAACATAGCAGCACTTTTTTTACAGGGCTGTTTTACGGTCCCAGCACCCAACCTTCCTCTTTTCGCAGCACGGGCTTAGGACCGGCCATGGCAGAGTTAAAAAAATGGAAAGCTAACAAATTGAAGATATTTTCCCAATTCCAACGCTGTGACTGTTGAATGATGTTTCTTTTTTGAGCGGCAGGAGCGGCGTCCTCTGGCTGGTATTCTGACCTTCATCCAAGCTATGTCAGCATTGGTGGGTGAGATCATGGCGTACGGTAAACTGTAGGCGTATATAACTATATATACTATATCATATAATGATCAGTCTCATTCCCATGTTACCCTGTTAAACCTTCTGCTAGCCACACTTGTCTAGTCCCAGGTGCAGTGAACGTCTTCCTTTCACTCGAAACATAGCGGCACTTTTTTACAGGGCTGGTTTACTGTCCCAGCACCCAACCTTCCTCTTTTCGCAGCACGGGCTTAGGACCGGCCATGGTAGAGTTAAAAAAAATGGAAAGCTAACAAATTGAAGATATTTTCCCAATTCCAATGCTGTGACTGCTGAATGAGGTTTCTTTTTTGAGCGGCAGGAGCGGCGTCCTCTGGCTGGTATTCAGACCTTCATCCAAGCTGTGTCAGCATTGGTGGGTGAGATCATGGCTTACGGTAAGCTGTAGGCGTATATAACTATATATACTATATCATATAATGATCAGTCTCATTCCCATGTTACCCTGTTGAACCTTCTGCTAGCCACACTTGTCCAGTCCCAAGTGCAGTGAACGTCTTCCTTTCACTCGAAACATAGCGGCACTTTATTTTACAGGGCTGGTTTACTGTCCCAACACCCAACCTTCCTCTTTTCGCAGCACGGGCTTAGGACCTGCCATGGCAGAGTTAAAAAAATGGAAAGCTAACAAATTGAAGATATTTTCCCAATTCCAACGCTGTGACTGCTGAATGATGTTTCTTTTTTGAGCGGCAGGAGCGGCGTCCTCTGGCTGGTATTCTGACCTTCATCCAAGCTGTGTCAGCATTGGTGGGTGAGATCATGGCGTACGGTAAACTGTAGGCGTATATAACTATATATACTATATCATATATTGATCAGTCTCATTCCCATGTTACCCTGTTAAACCTTCTGCTAGCCACACTTGTCCAGTCCCAGGTGCAGTGAACGTCTTCCTTTCACTCGAAACATAGCGGCACTTTTTTTTACAGGGCTGGTTTACTGTCCTAGCACCCAACCTTCCTCTTTTCGCAGCACGGGCTTAGGACCGGCCATGGCAGAGTTAAAAAAAATGGAAAGCTAACAAATTGAAGATATTTTCCCAATTCCAACGCTGTGACTGCTGAATAATGTTTCTTTTTTGAGCGGCAGGAGCGGCGTCCTCTGGCTGGTATTCTGACCTTCATCCAAGCTGTGTCAGCATTGGTGGGTGAGATCATGGCGTACGGTAAACTGTAGGCGTATATAACTATATATACTATATCATATAATGATCAGTCTCATTCCCATGTTACCCTGTTAAACCTTCTGCTAGCCACACTTGTCCAGTCCCAGGTGCAGTGAACGTCTTCCTTTCACTCGAAACATAGCGGCACTTTTTTTTACAGGGCTGGTTTACAGTCCCAGCACCCAATCTTCCTCTTTTCGCAGCACGGGCTTAGGACCGGCCATGGCAGAGTTAAAAAAATGGAAAGCTAACAAATTGAAGATATTTTCCCTATTCCAACGCTGTGAATGCTGAATGATGTTTCTTTTTTGAGCGGCAGGAGCGGCATCCCCTGGCTGGTATTCTGACCTTCATCCAAGCTGTGTCAGCATTGGTGGGTGAGATCATGGCGTACGGTAAACTGTAGGCGTATATAACTATATATACTATATCATATAATGATCAGTCTCATTCCCATGTTACCCTGTTAAACCTTCTGCTAGCCACACTTGTCCAGTCCCAGGTGCAGTGAACGTCTTCCTTTCACTCGAAACATAGCGGCACTTTTTTTTACAGGGCTGGTTTACAGTCCCAGCACCCAACCTTCCTCTTTTCGCAGCACGGGCTTAGGACCGGCCATGGCAGAGTTAAAAAAATGGAAAGCTAACAAATTGAAGATATTTTCCCAATTCCAACGCTGTGACTGCTGAATGATGTTTCTTTTTTGAGCGGCAGGAGCAGCGTCCTCTGGCTGGTATTCTGACCTTCATCCAAGCTGTCTCAGCATTGGTGGGTGAGATCATGGCGTACGGTAAACTGTAGGCGTATATAACTATATATACTATATCATATAATGATCAGTCTCATTCCCATGTTACCCTGTTAAACCTTCTGCTAGCCACACTTGTCCAGTCCCAGGTGCAGTGAACGTCCTCCTTTCACTCGAAACATAGCGGCACTTTTTTTTACAGGGCTGGTTTACTGTCCCAGCACCCAACCTTCCTCTTTTCGCAGCACGGGCTTAGGACCGGCCATGGCAGAGTTAAAATAATGGAAAGCTAACAAATTGAAGATATTTTCCCAATTCCAACGCTGTGACTGCTGAATGATGTTTCTTTTTTGAGCGGCAGGAGCGGCGTCCTCTGGCTGGTATTCTGACCTTCATCCAAGCTGTGTCAGCATTGGTGCGTGAGATCATGGCGTACGGTAAACTGTAGGCGTATATAACTATATATACTATATCATATAATGATCAGTCTCATTCCCATGTTACCCTGTTAAACCTTCTGCTAGCCACACTTGTCCAGTCCCAGGTGCAGTGAACGTCTTCCTTTCACTCGAAACATAGCGGCACTTTTTTTTACAGGGCTGGTTTACAGTCCCAGCACCCAACCTTCCTCTTTTTGCAGCACGGGCTTAGGACCGGCCATGGCAGAGTTAAAAAAATGGAAAGCTAACAAATTGAAGATATTTTCCCAATTTAAACGCTGTGACTGCTGAATGATGTTTCTTTTTTGAGCGGCAGGAGCGGCGTCCTCTGGCTGGTATTCTGACCTTCATCCAAGCTGTGTCAGAATTGGTGGGTGAGATCATGGCGTACGGTAAACTGTTGGCGTATATAACTATATATACTATATCATATAATGATCAGTCTCATTCCCATGTTACCCTGTTAAACCTTCTGCTAGCCACACTTGTCCAGTCCCAGGTGCAGTGAACGTCTCCTTTCACTCGAAACATAGCGGCACTTTTTTTTACAGGGCTGGTTTACAGTCCCAGCACCCAATCTTCCTCTTTTCGCAGCACGGGCTTAGGACCGGCCATGGCAGAGTTAAAAAAAATGGAAAGCTAACAAATTGAAGATATTTTCCCAATTCCAACGCTGTGACTGCTGAATGATGTTTCTTTTTTGAGCGGCAGGAGCGGCGTCCTCTGGCTGGTATTCTGACCTTCATCCAAGCTGTGTCAGCATTGGTGGGTGAGATCATGGCGTACGGTAAACTGTAGGCGTATATAACTATATATACTATATCATATATTGATCAGTGTCATTCCCATGTTACCCTGTTAAACCTTCTGCTAGCCACACTTGTCCAGTCCCAGGTGCAGTGAACGTCTTCCTTTCACTCGAAACATAGCGGCACTTTTTTTTACAGGGCTGGTTTACTGTCCCAGCACCCAACCTTCCTCTTTTTGCAGCACGGGCTTAGGACCGGCCATGGCAGAGTTAAAAAAAATGGAAAGCTAACAAATTGAAGATATTTTCCCTATTCCAATGTTGTGACTGCTGAATGATGTTTCTTTTTTGAGCGGCAGGAGCGGCGTCCTCTGGCTGGTATTCTGACCTTCATCCAAGCTGTGTCAGCATTGGTGGGTGAGATCATGGCGTACGGTAAACTGTAGGCGTATATAACTATATATACTATATCATATAATGATCAGTCTCATTCCCATGTTACCCTGTTAAACCTTCTGCTAGCCACACTTGTCCAGTCCCAGGTGCAGTGAACGTCTTCCTTTCACTCGAAACATAGCGGCATTTTTTTTACAGGACTGGTTTACTGTCCTAGCACCCAACCTTCCTCTTTTCGCTGCACAGGCTTTGGACCGGCCATGGCAAAGTTAAAAAAATGGAAAGCTAACAAATTGAAGATATTTTCCCAATTCCAATGCTGTGACTGCTGAATGATGTTTCTTTTTGAGCGGCAGGAGCGGCGTCCTCTGGCTGGTATTCTGACCTTCATCCAAGCTGTGTCAGCATTGGTGGGTGAGATCATGGCGTACGGTAAACTGTAGGCGTATATAACTATATATACTATATCATATAATGATCAGTCTCATTCCCATGTTACCCTGTTAAACCTTCTGCTAGCCACACTTGTCCAGTCCCAGGTGCAGTGAACGTCTCCTTTCACTCGAAACATAGCGGCACTTTTTTTTACAGGGCTGGTTTACAGTCCCAGCACCCAATCTTCCTCTTTTCGCAGCACGGGCTTAGGACCGGCCATGGCAGAGTTAAAAAAAATGGAAAGCTAACAAATTGAAGATATTTTCCCAATTCCAACGCTGTGACTGCTGAATGATGTTTCTTTTTTGAGCGGCAGGAGCGGCGTCCTCTGGCTGGTATTCTGACCTTCATCCAAGCTGTGTCAGCATTGGTGGGTGAGATCATGGCGTACGGTAAACTGTAGGCGTATATAACTATATATACTATATCATATATTGATCAGTGTCATTCCCATGTTACCCTGTTAAACCTTCTGCTAGCCACACTTGTCCAGTCCCAGGTGCAGTGAACGTCTTCCTTTCACTCGAAACATAGCGGCACTTTTTTTTACAGGGCTGGTTTACTGTCCCAGCACCCAACCTTCCTCTTTTTGCAGCACGGGCTTAGGACCGGCCATGGCAGAGTTAAAAAAAATGGAAAGCTAACAAATTGAAGATATTTTCCCTATTCCAATGTTGTGACTGCTGAATGATGTTTCTTTTTTGAGCGGCAGGAGCGGCGTCCTGTGGCTGGTATTCTGACCTTCATCCAAGCTGTGTCAGCATTGGTGGGTGAGATCATGGCGTACGGTAAACTGTAGGCGTATATAACTATATATACTATATCATATAATGATCAGTCTCATTCCCATGTTACCCTGTTAAACCTTCTGCTAGCCACACTTGTCCAGTCCCAGGTGCAGTGAACGTCTTCCTTTCACTCGAAACATAGCGGCACTTTTTTTTACAGGGCTGGTTTACTGTCCCAGCACCCAACCTTCCTCTTTTTGCAGCACGGGCTTAGGACCGGCCATGGCAAAGTTAAAAAAAATGGAAAGCTAACAAATTGAAGATATTTTCCCAATTCCAATGTTGTGACTGCTGAATGATGTTTCTTTTTTGAGCGGCAGGAGCGGCGTCCTCTGGCTGGTATTCTGACCTTCATCCAAGCTGTGTCAGCATTGGTGGGTGAGATCATGGCGTACGGTAAACTGTAGGCGTATATAACTATATATACTATATCATATAATGATCAGTCTCATTCCCATGTTACCCTGTTAAACCTTCTGCTAGCCACACTTGTCCAGTCCCAGGTGCAGTGAACGTCTTCCTTTCACTCGAAACATAGCGGCATTTTTTTTACAGGACTGGTTTACTGTCCTAGCACCCAACCTTCCTCTTTTCGCTGCACAGGCTTTGGACCGGCCATGGCAAAGTTAAAAAAATGGAAAGCTAACAAATTGAAGATATTTTCCCAATTCCAATGCTGTGACTGCTGAATGATGTTTCTTTTTGAGCGGCAGGAGCGGCGTCCTCTGGCTGGTATTCTGACCTTCATCCAAGCTGTGTCAGCATTGGTGGGTGAGATCATGGCGTACGGTAAACTGTAGGCATATATAACTATATATACTATATCATATAATGATCAGTCTCATTCCCATGTTACCCTGTTAAACCTTCTGCTAGCCACACTTGTCCAGTCCCAGGTGCAGTGAACGTCTTCCTTTCACTCGAAACATAGTGGCACTTTTTTTTACAGGGCTGGTTTACAGTCCCAGCACCCAACCTTCCTCTTTTCGCAGCACGGGCTTAGGACCGGCCATGGCAGAGTTAAAAAAATGGAAAGCTAACAAATTGAAGATATTTTCCCAATTTCAACGCTGTGACTTCTGAATGATGTTTCTTTTTTGAGCGGCAGGAGCGGCGTCCTGTGGCTGGTATTCTGACCTTCATCCAAGCTGTGTCAGCATTGGTGGGTGAGATCATGGCGTACGGTAAACTGTAGGCGTATATAACTATATATACTATATCATATAATGATCAGTCTCATTCCCATGTTACCCTGTTAAACCTTCTGCTAGCCACACTTGTCCAGTCCCAGGTGCAGTGAACGTCTTCCTTTCACTCGAAACATAGCGGCACTTTTTTTTACAGGGCTGGTTTACAGTCCCAGCACCCAACCTTCCTCTTTTCGCAGCACGGGCTTAGGACCGGCCATGGCAGAGTTAAAAAAATGGAAAGCTAACAAATTGAAGATATTTTCCCAATTTAAACGCTGTGACTGCTGAATGATGTTTCTTTTTTGAGCGGCAGGAGCGGTGTCCTCTGGCTGGTATTCTGACCTTCATCCAAGCTGTGTCAGCATTGGTGGGTGAGATCATGGCGTACGGTAAACTGTAGGCGTATATAACTATATATACTATATCATATAATGATCAGTCTCATTCCCATGTTACCCTGTTAAACCTTCTGCTAGCCACACTTGTCCAGTCCCAGGTGCAGTGAACGTCTTCCTTTCACTCGAAACATAGCGGCACTTTTTTTTACAGGGCTGGTTTACTGTCCCAGCACCCAACCTTCCTCTTTTCGCAGCACGGGCTTAGGACCGGCCATGGCAGAGTTAAAAAAATGGAAAGCTAACAAATTGAAGATATTTTCCCAATTTAAACGCTGTGACTGCTGAATGATATTTCTTTTTTGAGCGGCAGGAGCGGCGTCCTCTGGCTGGTATTCTGACCTTCATCCAAGCTGTGTCAGCATTGGTGGGTGAGATCATGGCGTACGGTAAACTGTAGGCGTATATAACTATATATACTATATCATATAATGATCAGTCTCATTCCCATGTTACCCTGTTAAACCTTCTGCTAGCCACACTTGTCCAGTCCCAGGTGCAGTGAACGTCTTCCTTTCACTCGAAACATAGCGGCACTTTTTTTTACAGGGCTGGTTTACTGTCCCAGCACCCAACCTTCCTCTTTTTGCAGCACGGGCTTAGGACCGGCCATGGCAGAGTTAAAAAAAATGGAAAGCTAACAAATTGAAGATATTTTCCCAATTCCAATGTTGTGACTGCTGAATGATGTTTCTTTTTTGAGCGGCAGGAGCGGCGTCCTCTGGCTGGTATTCTGACCTTCATCCAAGCTGTGTCAGCATTGGTGGGTGAGATCATGGCGTACGGTAAACTGTAGGCGTATATAACTATATATACTATATCATATAATGATCAGTCTCATTCCCATGTTACCCTGTTAAACCTTCTGCTAGCCACACTTGTCCAGTCCCAGGTGCAGTGAACGTCTCCTTTCACTCGAAACATAGCGGCACTTTTTTTTACAGGGCTGGTTTACAGTCCCAGCACCCAATCTTCCTCTTTTCGCAGCACGGGCTTAGGACCGGCCATGGCAGAGTTAAAAAAAATGGAAAGCTAACAAATTGAAGATATTTTCCCAATTCCAACGCTGTGACTGCTGAATGATGTTTCTTTTTTGAGCGGCAGGAGCGGCGTCCTCTGGCTGGTATTCTGACCTTCATCCAAGCTGTGTCAGCATTGGTGGGTGAGATCATGGCGTACGGTAAACTGTAGGCGTATATAACTATATATACTATATCATATATTGATCAGTGTCATTCCCATGTTACCCTGTTAAACCTTCTGCTAGCCACACTTGTCCAGTCCCAGGTGCAGTGAACGTCTTCCTTTCACTCGAAACATAGCGGCACTTTTTTTTACAGGGCTGGTTTACTGTCCCAGCACCCAACCTTCCTCTTTTTGCAGCACGGGCTTAGGACCGGCCATGGCAGAGTTAAAAAAAATGGAAAGCTAACAAATTGAAGATATTTTCCCAATTCCAATGTTGTGACTGCTGAATGATGTTTCTTTTTTGAGCGGCAGGAGCGGCGTCCTCTGGCTGGTATTCTGACCTTCATCCAAGCTGTGTCAGCATTGGTGGGTGAGATCATGGCGTACGGTAAACTGTAGGCGTATATAACTATATATACTATATCATATAATGATCAGTCTCATTCCCATGTTACCCTGTTAAACCTTCTGCTAGCCACACTTGTCCAGTCCCAGGTGCAGTGAACGTCTTCCTTTCACTCGAAACATAGCGGCACTTTTTTACAGGGCTGGTTTACTGTCCCAGCACCCAACCTTCCTCTTTTCGCAGCACGGGCTTAGGACCGGCCATGGTAGAGTTAAAAAAAATGGAAAGCTAACAAATTGAAGATATTTTCCCAATTCCAATGCTGTGACTGCTGAATGAGGTTTCTTTTTTGAGTGGCAGGAGCGGCGTCCTCTGGCTGGTATTCAGACCTTCATCCAAGCTGTGTCAGCATTGGTGGGTGAGATCATGGCTTACGGTAAGCTGTAGGCGTATATAACTATATATACTATATCATATAATGATCAGTCTCATTCCCATGTTACCCTGTTAAACCTTCTGCTAGCCACACTTGTCCAGTCCCAGGTGCAGTGAACGTCTCCTTTCACTCGAAACATAGCGGCACTTTTTTTTACAGGGCTGGTTTACAGTCCCAGCACCCAATCTTCCTCTTTTCGCAGCACGGGCTTAGGACCGGCCATGGCAGAGTTAAAAAAAATGGAAAGCTAACAAATTGAAGATATTTTCCCAATTCCAACGCTGTGACTGCTGAATGATGTTTCTTTTTTGAGCGGCAGGAGCGGCGTCCTCTGGCTGGTATTCTGACCTTCATCCAAGCTGTGTCAGCATTGGTGGGTGAGATCATGGCGTACGGTAAACTGTAGGCGTATATAACTATATATACTATATCATATATTGATCAGTGTCATTCCCATGTTACCCTGTTAAACCTTCTGCTAGCCACACTTGTCCAGTCCCAGGTGCAGTGAACGTCTTCCTTTCACTCGAAACATAGCGGCACTTTTTTTTACAGGGCTGGTTTACTGTCCCAGCACCCAACCTTCCTCTTTTTGCAGCACGGGCTTAGGACCGGCCATGGCAGAGTTAAAAAAAATGGAAAGCTAACAAATTGAAGATATTTTCCCAATTCCAATGTTGTGACTGCTGAATGATGTTTCTTTTTTGAGCGGCAGGAGCGGCGTCCTCTGGCTGGTATTCTGACCTTCATCCAAGCTGTGTCAGCATTGGTGGGTGAGATCATGGCGTACGGTAAACTGTAGGCGTATATAACTATATATACTATATCATATAATGATCAGTCTCATTCCCATGTTACCCTGTTAAACCTTCTGCTAGCCACACTTGTCCAGTCCCAGGTGCAGTGAACGTCTTCCTTTCACTCGAAACATAGCGGCACTTTTTTTTACAGGGCTGGTTTACTGTCCCAGCACCCAACCTTCCTCTTTTTGCAGCACGGGCTTAGGACCGGCCATGGCAAAGTTAAAAAAAATGGAAAGCTAACAAATTGAAGATATTTTCCCAATTCCAATGTTGTGACTGCTGAATGATGTTTCTTTTTTGAGCGGCAGGAGCGGCGTCCTCTGGCTGGTATTCTGACCTTCATCCAAGCTGTGTCAGCATTGGTGGGTGAGATCATGGCGTACGGTAAACTGTAGGCGTATATAACTATATATACTATATCATATAATGATCAGTCTCATTCCCATGTTACCCTGTTAAACCTTCTGCTAGCCACACTTGTCCAGTCCCAGGTGCAGTGAACGTCTTCCTTTCACTCGAAACATAGCGGCATTTTTTTTACAGGACTGGTTTACTGTCCTAGCACCCAACTTTCCTCTTTTCGCTGCACAGGCTTTGGACCGGCCATGGCAAAGTTAAAAAAATGGAAAGCTAACAAATTGAAGATATTTTCCCAATTCCAATGCTGTGACTGCTGAATGATGTTTCTTTTTGAGCGGCAGGAGCGGCGTCCTCTGGCTGGTATTCTGACCTTCATCCAAGCTGTGTCAGCATTGGTGGGTGAGATCATGGCGTACGGTAAACTGTAGGCGTATATAACTATATATACTATATCATATAATGATCAGTCTCATTCCCATGTTACCCTGTTAAACCTTCTGCTAGCCACACTTGTCCAGTCCCAGGTGCAGTGAACGTCTTCCTTTCACTCGAAACATAGTGGCACTTTTTTTTACAGGGCTGGTTTACAGTCCCAGCACCCAACCTTCCTCTTTTCGCAGCACGGGCTTAGGACCGGCCATGGCAGAGTTAAAAAAATGGAAAGCTAACAAATTGAAGATATTTTCCCAATTTCAACGCTGTGACTGCTGAATGATGTTTCTTTTTTGAGCGGCAGGAGCGGCGTCCTGTGGCTGGTATTCTGACCTTCATCCAAGCTGTGTCAGCATTGGTGGGTGAGATCATGGCGTACGGTAAACTGTAGGCGTATATAACTATATATACTATATCATATAATGATCAGTCTCATTCCCATGTTACCCTGTTAAACCTTCTGCTAGCCACACTTGCCCAGTCCCAGGTGCAGTGAACGTCTTCCTTTCACTCGAAACATAGCGGCACTTTTTTTTACAGGGCTGGTTTACAGTCCCAGCACCCAACCTTCCTCTTTTCGCAGCACGGGCTTAGGACCGGCCATGGCAGAGTTAAAAAAATGGAAAGCTAACAAATTGAAGATATTTTCCCAATTTAAACGCTGTGACTGCTGAATGATGTTTCTTTTTTGAGCGGCAGGAGCGGTGTCCTCTGGCTGGTATTCTGACCTTCATCCAAGCTGTGTCAGCATTGGTGGGTGAGATCATGGCGTACGGTAAACTGTAGGCGTATATAACTATATATACTATATCATATAATGATCAGTCTCATTCCCATGTTACCCTGTTAAACCTTCTGCTAGCCACACTTGTCCAGTCCCAGGTGCAGTGAACGTCTTCCTTTCACTCGAAACATAGCGGCACTTTTTTTTACAGGGCTGGTTTACTGTCCCAGCACCCAACCTTCCTCTTTTCGCAGCACGGGCTTAGGACCGGCCATGGCAGAGTTAAAATAATGGAAAGCTAACAAATTGAAGATATTTTCCCAATTTAAACGCTGTGACTGCTGAATGATATTTCTTTTTTGAGCGGCAGGAGCGGCGTCCTCTGGCTGGTATTCTGACCTTCATCCAAGCTGTGTCAGCATTGGTGGGTGAGATCATGGCGTACGGTAAACTGTAGGCGTATATAACTATATATACTATATCATATAATGATCAGTCTCATTCCCATGTTACCCTGTTAAACCTTCTGCTAGCCACACTTGTCCAGTCCCAGGTGCAGTGAACGTCTTCCTTTCACTCGAAACATAGCGGCACTTTTTTTTACAGGGCTGGTTTACTGTCCCAGCACCCAACCTTCCTCTTTTTGCAGCACGGGCTTAGGACCGGCCATGGCAGAGTTAAAAAAAATGGAAAGCTAACAAATTGAAGATATTTTCCCAATTCCAATGTTGTGACTGCTGAATGATGTTTCTTTTTTGAGCGGCAGGAGCGGCGTCCTCTGGCTGGTATTCTGACCTTCATCCAAGCTGTGTCAGCATTGGTGGGTGAGATCATGGCGTACGGTAAACTGTAGGCGTATATAACTATATATACTATATCATATAATGATCAGTCTCATTCCCATGTTACCCTGTTAAACCTTCTGCTAGCCACACTTGTCCAGTCCCAGGTGCAGTGAACGTCTTCCTTTCACTCGAAACATAGCGGCACTTTTTTACAGGGCTGGTTTACTGTCCCAGCACCCAACCTTCCTCTTTTCGCAGCACGGGCTTAGGACCGGCCATGGTAGAGTTAAAAAAAATGGAAAGCTAACAAATTGAAGATATTTTCCCAATTCCAATGCTGTGACTGCTGAATGAGGTTTCTTTTTTGAGCGGCAGGAGCGGCGTCCTCTGGCTGGTATTCAGACCTTCATCCAAGCTGTGTCAGCATTGGTGGGTGAGATCATGGCTTACGGTAAGCTGTAGGCGTATATAACTATATATACTATATCATATAATGATCAGTCTCATTCCCATGTTACCCTGTTGAACCTTCTGCTAGCCACACTTGTCCAGTCCCAAGTGCAGTGAACGTCTTCCTTTCACTCGAAACATAGCGGCACTTTATTTTACAGGGCTGGTTTACTGTCCCAACACCCAACCTTCCTCTTTTCGCAGCACGGGCTTAGGACCTGCCATGGCAGAGTTAAAAAAATGGAAAGCTAACAAATTGAAGATATTTTCCCAATTCCAACGCTGTAACTGCTGAATGATGTTTCTTTTTTGAGCGGCAGGAGCGGCGTCCTCTGGCTGGTATTCTGACTTTCATCCAAGCTGTGTCAGCATTGGTGGGTGAGATCATGGCGTACGGTAAACTGTAGGCGTTTATAACTATATATACTATATCATATAATGATCAGTCTCATTCCCATGTTACCCTGTTAAACCTTCTGCTAGCCACACTTGTCCAGTCCCAGGTGCAGTGAACGTCTTCCTTTCACTCGAAACATAGCGGCACTTTTTTTACAGGGCTGTTTTACTGTCCCAGCACCCAACCTTCCTCTTCGCAGCACGGGCTTAGGACCGGCCATGGCAGAGTTAAAAAAATGGAAATCTAACAAATTGAATATATTTTCCCAATTCCAACGCTGTGACTGCTGAATGATGTTTCTTTTTTGAGCGGCAGGAGTGGCGTCCTCTGGCTGGTATTCTGACCTTCATCCAAGCTGTGTCAGCATTGGTGGGTGAGATCATGGTGTACGGTAAACTGTAGGCATATATAACTATATATACTATATCATATAATGATCAGTCTCATTCCCATGTTACCCTGTTAAACCTTCTGCTAGCCACACTTGTCCAGTCCCAGGTGCAGTGAACGTCTTCCTTTCACTCGAAACATAGCGGCACTTTTTTTTACAGGGCTGGTTTACTGTCCCAGCACCCAACCTTCCTCTTTTTGCAGCACGGGCTTAGGACCGGCCATGGCAGAGTTAAAAAAATGGAAAGCTAACAAATTGAAGATATTTTCCCAATTCCAACGCTGTGACTGCTGAATGATGTTTATTTTTTGAGCGGCAGGAGCGGCGTCCTCTGGCTGGTATTCTGACTTTCATCCAAGCTGTGTCAGCATTGGTGGGTGAGATCATGGCGTACGGTAAACTGTAGGCGTATATAACTATATATACTATATCATATAATGATCAGTCTCGTTCCCATGTTACCCTGTTAAACCTTCTGCTAGCTACACTTGTCCAGTCCCAGGTGCAGTGAACGTCTTCCTTTCACTCGAAACATAGCGGCACTTTTTTTTACAGGGCTGGTTTACTGTCCCAGCACCCAACCTTCCTCTTTTCGCAGCACGGGCTTAGGACCGGCCATGGCAGAGTTAAAAAAATGGAAAGCTAACAAATTGAAGATATTTTCCCAATTCCAACGCTGTGACTGCTGAATGATGTTTCTTTTTTGAGCGGCAGGAGCGGCGTCCTCTGGCTGGTATTCTGACTTTCATCCAAGCTGTGTCAGCATTGGTGGGTGAGATCATGGCGTACGGTAAACTGTAGGTGTATATAACTATATATACTATATCATATAATGATCAGTCTCATTCCCATGTTACCCTGTTAAACCTTCTGCTAGCCACACTTGTCCAGTCCCAGGTGCAGTGAACGTCTCCTTTCACTCGAAACATAGCGGCACTTTTTTTTACAGGGCTGGTTTACAGTCCCAGCACCCAATCTTCCTCTTTTCGCAGCACGGGCTTAGGACCGGCCATGGCAGAGTTAAAAAAAATGGAAAGCTAACAAATTGAAGATATTTTCCCAATTCCAACGCTGTGACTGCTGAATGATGTTTCTTTTTTGAGCGGCAGGAGCGGCGTCCTCTGGCTGGTATTCTGACCTTCATCCAAGCTGTGTCAGCATTGGTGGGTGAGATCATGGCGTACGGTAAACTGTAGGCGTATATAACTATATATACTATATCATATATTGATCAGTGTCATTCCCATGTTACCCTGTTAAACCTTCTGCTAGCCACACTTGTCCAGTCCCAGGTGCAGTGAACGTCTTCCTTTCACTCGAAACATAGCGGCACTTTTTTTTACAGGGCTGGTTTACTGTCCCAGCACCCAACCTTCCTCTTTTTGCAGCACGGGCTTAGGACCGGCCATGGCAGAGTTAAAAAAAATGGAAAGCTAACAAATTGAAGATATTTTCCCTATTCCAATGTTGTGACTGCTGAATGATGTTTCTTTTTTGAGCGGCAGGAGCGGCGTCCTGTGGCTGGTATTCTGACCTTCATCCAAGCTGTGTCAGCATTGGTGGGTGAGATCATGGCGTACGGTAAACTGTAGGCGTATATAACTATATATACTATATCATATAATGATCAGTCTCATTCCCATGTTACCCTGTTAAACCTTCTGCTAGCCACACTTGTCCAGTCCCAGGTGCAGTGAACGTCTTCCTTTCACTCGAAACATAGCGGCACTTTTTTTTACAGGGCTGGTTTACTGTCCCAGCACCCAACCTTCCTCTTTTTGCAGCACGGGCTTAGGACCGGCCATGGCAAAGTTAAAAAAAATGGAAAGCTAACAAATTGAAGATATTTTCCCAATTCCAATGTTGTGACTGCTGAATGATGTTTCTTTTTTGAGCGGCAGGAGCGGCGTCCTCTGGCTGGTATTCTGACCTTCATCCAAGCTGTGTCAGCATTGGTGGGTGAGATCATGGCGTACGGTAAACTGTAGGCGTATATAACTATATATACTTTATCATATAATGATCAGTCTCATTCCCATGTTACCCTGTTAAACCTTCTGCTAGCCACACTTGTCCAGTCCCAGGTGCAGTGAACGTCTTCCTTTCACTCGAAACATAGCGGCATTTTTTTTACAGGACTGGTTTACTGTCCTAGCACCCAACCTTCCTCTTTTCGCTGCACAGGCTTTGGACCGGCCATGGCAAAGTTAAAAAAATGGAAAGCTAACAAATTGAAGATATTTTTCCCAATTCCAATGCTGTGACTGCTGAATGATGTTTCTTTTTGAGCGGCAGGAGCGGCGTCCTCTGGCTGGTATTCTGACCTTCATCCAAGCTGTGTCAGCATTGGTGGGTGAGATCATGGCGTACGGTAAACTGTAGGCGTATATAACTATATATACTATATCATATAATGATCAGTCTCATTCCCATGTTACCCTGTTAAACCTTCTGCTAGCCACACTTGTCCAGTCCCAGGTGCAGTGAACGTCTTCCTTTCACTCGAAACATAGTGGCACTTTTTTTTACAGGGCTGGTTTACAGTCCCAGCACCCAACCTTCCTCTTTTCGCAGCACGGGCTTAGGACCGGCCATGGCAGAGTTAAAAAAATGGAAAGCTAACAAATTGAAGATATTTTCCCAATTTCAACGCTGTGACTTCTGAATGATGTTTCTTTTTTGAGCGGCAGGAGCGGCGTCCTGTGGCTGGTATTCTGACCTTCATCCAAGCTGTGTCAGCATTGGTGGGTGAGATCATGGCGTACGGTAAACTGTAGGCGTATATAACTATATATACTATATCATATAATGATCAGTCTCATTCCCATGTTACCCTGTTAAACCTTCTGCTAGCCACACTTGTCCAGTCCCAGGTGCAGTGAACGTCTTCCTTTCACTCGAAACATAGCGGCACTTTTTTTACAGGGCTGGTTTACAGTCCCAGCACCCAACCTTCCTCTTTTCGCAGCACGGGCTTAGGACCGGCCATGGCAGAGTTAAAAAAATGGAAAGCTAACAAATTGAAGATATTTTCCCAATTTAAACGCTGTGACTGCTGAATGATGTTTCTTTTTTGAGCGGCAGGAGCGGTGTCCTCTGGCTGGTATTCTGACCTTCATCCAAGCTGTGTCAGCATTGGTGGGTGAGATCATGGCGTACGGTAAACTGTAGGCGTATATAACTATATATACTATATCATATAATGATCAGTCTCATTCCCATGTTACCCTGTTAAACCTTCTGCTAGCCACACTTGTCCAGTCCCAGGTGCAGTGAACGTCTTCCTTTCACTCGAAACATAGCGGCACTTTTTTTTACAGGGCTGGTTTACTGTCCCAGCACCCAACCTTCCTCTTTTCGCAGCACGGGCTTAGGACCGGCCATGGCAGAGTTAAAAAAATGGAAAGCTAACAAATTGAAGATATTTTCCCAATTTAAACGCTGTGACTGCTGAATGATATTTCTTTTTTGAGCGGCAGGAGCGGCGTCCTCTGGCTGGTATTCTGACCTTCATCCAAGCTGTGTCAGCATTGGTGGGTGAGATCATGGCGTACGGTAAACTGTAGGCGTATATAACTATATATACTATATCATATAATGATCAGTCTCATTCCCATGTTACCCTGTTAAACCTTCTGCTAGCCACACTTGTCCAGTCCCAGGTGCAGTGAACGTCTTCCTTTCACTCGAAACATAGCGGCACTTTTTTTTACAGGGCTGGTTTACTGTCCCAGCACCCAACCTTCCTCTTTTTGCAGCACGGGCTTAGGACCGGCCATGGCAGAGTTAAAAAAAATGGAAAGCTAACAAATTGAAGATATTTTCCCAATTCCAATGTTGTGACTGCTGAATGATGTTTCTTTTTTGAGCGGCAGGAGCGGCGTCCTCTGGCTGGTATTCTGACCTTCATCCAAGCTGTGTCAGCATTGGTGGGTGAGATCATGGCGTACGGTAAACTGTAGGCGTATATAACTATATATACTATATCATATAATGATCAGTCTCATTCCCATGTTACCCTGTTAAACCTTCTGCTAGCCACACTTGTCCAGTCCCAGGTGCAGTGAACGTCTTCCTTTCACTCGAAACATAGCGGCACTTTTTTACAGGGCTGGTTTACTGTCCCAGCACCCAACCTTCCTCTTTTCGCAGCACGGGCTTAGGACCGGCCATGGTAGAGTTAAAAAAAATGGAAAGCTAACAAATTGAAGATATTTTCCCAATTCCAATGCTGTGACTGCTGAATGAGGTTTCTTTTTTGAGTGGCAGGAGCGGCGTCCTCTGGCTGGTATTCAGACCTTCATCCAAGCTGTGTCAGCATTGGTGGGTGAGATCATGGCTTACGGTAAGCTGTAGGCGTATATAACTATATATACTATATCATATAATGATCAGTCTCATTCCCATGTTACCCTGTTAAACCTTCTGCTAGCCACACTTGTCCAGTCCCAGGTGCAGTGAACGTCTCCTTTCACTCGAAACATAGCGGCACTTTTTTTTACAGGGCTGGTTTACAGTCCCAGCACCCAATCTTCCTCTTTTCGCAGCACGGGCTTAGGACCGGCCATGGCAGAGTTAAAAAAAATGGAAAGCTAACAAATTGAAGATATTTTCCCAATTCCAACGCTGTGACTGCTGAATGATGTTTCTTTTTTGAGCGGCAGGAGCGGCGTCCTCTGGCTGGTATTCTGACCTTCATCCAAGCTGTGTCAGCATTGGTGGGTGAGATCATGGCGTACGGTAAACTGTAGGCGTATATAACTATATATACTATATCATATATTGATCAGTGTCATTCCCATGTTACCCTGTTAAACCTTCTGCTAGCCACACTTGTCCAGTCCCAGGTGCAGTGAACGTCTTCCTTTCACTCGAAACATAGCGGCACTTTTTTTTACAGGGCTGGTTTACTGTCCCAGCACCCAACCTTCCTCTTTTTGCAGCACGGGCTTAGGACCGGCCATGGCAGAGTTAAAAAAAATGGAAAGCTAACAAATTGAAGATATTTTCCCAATTCCAATGTTGTGACTGCTGAATGATGTTTCTTTTTTGAGCGGCAGGAGCGGCGTCCTCTGGCTGGTATTCTGACCTTCATCCAAGCTGTGTCAGCATTGGTGGGTGAGATCATGGCGTACGGTAAACTGTAGGCGTATATAACTATATATACTATATCATATAATGATCAGTCTCATTCCCATGTTACCCTGTTAAACCTTCTGCTAGCCACACTTGTCCAGTCCCAGGTGCAGTGAACGTCTTCCTTTCACTCGAAACATAGCGGCACTTTTTTACAGGGCTGGTTTACTGTCCCAGCACCCAACCTTCCTCTTTTCGCAGCACGGGCTTAGGACCGGCCATGGTAGAGTTAAAAAAAATGGAAAGCTAACAAATTGAAGATATTTTCCCAATTCCAATGCTGTGACTGCTGAATGAGGTTTCTTTTTTGAGTGGCAGGAGCGGCGTCCTCTGGCTGGTATTCAGACCTTCATCCAAGCTGTGTCAGCATTGGTGGGTGAGATCATGGCTTACGGTAAGCTGTAGGCGTATATAACTATATATACTATATCATATAATGATCAGTCTCATTCCCATGTTACCCTGTTAAACCTTCTGCTAGCCACACTTGTCCAGTCCCAGGTGCAGTGAACGTCTCCTTTCACTCGAAACATAGCGGCACTTTTTTTTACAGGGCTGGTTTACAGTCCCAGCACCCAATCTTCCTCTTTTCGCAGCACGGGCTTAGGACCGGCCATGGCAGAGTTAAAAAAAATGGAAAGCTAACAAATTGAAGATATTTTCCCAATTCCAACGCTGTGACTGCTGAATGATGTTTCTTTTTTGAGCGGCAGGAGCGGCGTCCTCTGGCTGGTATTCTGACCTTCATCCAAGCTGTGTCAGCATTGGTGGGTGAGATCATGGCGTACGGTAAACTGTAGGCGTATATAACTATATATACTATATCATATATTGATCAGTGTCATTCCCATGTTACCCTGTTAAACCTTCTGCTAGCCACACTTGTCCAGTCCCAGGTGCAGTGAACGTCTTCCTTTCACTCGAAACATAGCGGCACTTTTTTTTACAGGGCTGGTTTACTGTCCCAGCACCCAACCTTCCTCTTTTTGCAGCACGGGCTTAGGACCGGCCATGGCAGAGTTAAAAAAAATGGAAAGCTAACAAATTGAAGATATTTTCCCAATTCCAATGTTGTGACTGCTGAATGATGTTTCTTTTTTGAGCGGCAGGAGCGGCGTCCTCTGGCTGGTATTCTGACCTTCATCCAAGCTGTGTCAGCATTGGTGGGTGAGATCATGGCGTACGGTAAACTGTAGGCGTATATAACTATATATACTATATCATATAATGATCAGTCTCATTCCCATGTTACCCTGTTAAACCTTCTGCTAGCCACACTTGTCCAGTCCCAGGTGCAGTGAACGTCTTCCTTTCACTCGAAACATAGCGGCACTTTTTTTTACAGGGCTGGTTTACTGTCCCAGCACCCAACCTTCCTCTTTTTGCAGCACGGGCTTAGGACCGGCCATGGCAAAGTTAAAAAAAATGGAAAGCTAACAAATTGAAGATATTTTCCCAATTCCAATGTTGTGACTGCTGAATGATGTTTCTTTTTTGAGCGGCAGGAGCGGCGTCCTCTGGCTGGTATTCTGACCTTCATCCAAGCTGTGTCAGCATTGGTGGGTGAGATCATGGCGTACGGTAAACTGTAGGCGTATATAACTATATATACTATATCATATAATGATCAGTCTCATTCCCATGTTACCCTGTTAAACCTTCTGCTAGCCACACTTGTCCAGTCCCAGGTGCAGTGAACGTCTTCCTTTCACTCGAAACATAGCGGCATTTTTTTTACAGGACTGGTTTACTGTCCTAGCACCCAACTTTCCTCTTTTCGCTGCACAGGCTTTGGACCGGCCATGGCAAAGTTAAAAAAATGGAAAGCTAACAAATTGAAGATATTTTCCCAATTCCAATGCTGTGACTGCTGAATGATGTTTCTTTTTGAGCGGCAGGAGCGGCGTCCTCTGGCTGGTATTCTGACCTTCATCCAAGCTGTGTCAGCATTGGTGGGTGAGATCATGGCGTACGGTAAACTGTAGGCGTATATAACTATATATACTATATCATATAATGATCAGTCTCATTCCCATGTTACCCTGTTAAACCTTCTGCTAGCCACACTTGTCCAGTCCCAGGTGCAGTGAACGTCTTCCTTTCACTCGAAACATAGTGGCACTTTTTTTTACAGGGCTGGTTTACAGTCCCAGCACCCAACCTTCCTCTTTTCGCAGCACGGGCTTAGGACCGGCCATGGCAGAGTTAAAAAAATGGAAAGCTAACAAATTGAAGATATTTTCCCAATTTCAACGCTGTGACTGCTGAATGATGTTTCTTTTTTGAGCGGCAGGAGCGGCGTCCTGTGGCTGGTATTCTGACCTTCATCCAAGCTGTGTCAGCATTGGTGGGTGAGATCATGGCGTACGGTAAACTGTAGGCGTATATAACTATATATACTATATCATATAATGATCAGTCTCATTCCCATGTTACCCTGTTAAACCTTCTGCTAGCCACACTTGCCCAGTCCCAGGTGCAGTGAACGTCTTCCTTTCACTCGAAACATAGCGGCACTTTTTTTTACAGGGCTGGTTTACAGTCCCAGCACCCAACCTTCCTCTTTTCGCAGCACGGGCTTAGGACCGGCCATGGCAGAGTTAAAAAAATGGAAAGCTAACAAATTGAAGATATTTTCCCAATTTAAACGCTGTGACTGCTGAATGATGTTTCTTTTTTGAGCGGCAGGAGCGGTGTCCTCTGGCTGGTATTCTGACCTTCATCCAAGCTGTGTCAGCATTGGTGGGTGAGATCATGGCGTACGGTAAACTGTAGGCGTATATAACTATATATACTATATCATATAATGATCAGTCTCATTCCCATGTTACCCTGTTAAACCTTCTGCTAGCCACACTTGTCCAGTCCCAGGTGCAGTGAACGTCTTCCTTTCACTCGAAACATAGCGGCACTTTTTTTTACAGGGCTGGTTTACTGTCCCAGCACCCAACCTTCCTCTTTTCGCAGCACGGGCTTAGGACCGGCCATGGCAGAGTTAAAATAATGGAAAGCTAACAAATTGAAGATATTTTCCCAATTTAAACGCTGTGACTGCTGAATGATATTTCTTTTTTGAGCGGCAGGAGCGGCGTCCTCTGGCTGGTATTCTGACCTTCATCCAAGCTGTGTCAGCATTGGTGGGTGAGATCATGGCGTACGGTAAACTGTAGGCGTATATAACTATATATACTATATCATATAATGATCAGTCTCATTCCCATGTTACCCTGTTAAACCTTCTGCTAGCCACACTTGTCCAGTCCCAGGTGCAGTGAACGTCTTCCTTTCACTCGAAACATAGCGGCACTTTTTTTTACAGGGCTGGTTTACTGTCCCAGCACCCAACCTTCCTCTTTTTGCAGCACGGGCTTAGGACCGGCCATGGCAGAGTTAAAAAAAATGGAAAGCTAACAAATTGAAGATATTTTCCCAATTCCAATGTTGTGACTGCTGAATGATGTTTCTTTTTTGAGCGGCAGGAGCGGCGTCCTCTGGCTGGTATTCTGACCTTCATCCAAGCTGTGTCAGCATTGGTGGGTGAGATCATGGCGTACGGTAAACTGTAGGCGTATATAACTATATATACTATATCATATAATGATCAGTCTCATTCCCATGTTACCCTGTTAAACCTTCTGCTAGCCACACTTGTCCAGTCCCAGGTGCAGTGAACGTCTTCCTTTCACTCGAAACATAGCGGCACTTTTTTACAGGGCTGGTTTACTGTCCCAGCACCCAACCTTCCTCTTTTCGCAGCACGGGCTTAGGACCGGCCATGGTAGAGTTAAAAAAAATGGAAAGCTAACAAATTGAAGATATTTTCCCAATTCCAATGCTGTGACTGCTGAATGAGGTTTCTTTTTTGAGCGGCAGGAGCGGCGTCCTCTGGCTGGTATTCAGACCTTCATCCAAGCTGTGTCAGCATTGGTGGGTGAGATCATGGCTTACGGTAAGCTGTAGGCGTATATAACTATATATACTATATCATATAATGATCAGTCTCATTCCCATGTTACCCTGTTGAACCTTCTGCTAGCCACACTTGTCCAGTCCCAAGTGCAGTGAACGTCTTCCTTTCACTCGAAACATAGCGGCACTTTATTTTACAGGGCTGGTTTACTGTCCCAACACCCAACCTTCCTCTTTTCGCAGCACGGGCTTAGGACCTGCCATGGCAGAGTTAAAAAAATGGAAAGCTAACAAATTGAAGATATTTTCCCAATTCCAACGCTGTAACTGCTGAATGATGTTTCTTTTTTGAGCGGCAGGAGCGGCGTCCTCTGGCTGGTATTCTGACTTTCATCCAAGCTGTGTCAGCATTGGTGGGTGAGATCATGGCGTACGGTAAACTGTAGGCGTTTATAACTATATATACTATATCATATAATGATCAGTCTCATTCCCATGTTACCCTGTTAAACCTTCTGCTAGCCACACTTGTCCAGTCCCAGGTGCAGTGAACGTCTTCCTTTCACTCGAAACATAGCGGCACTTTTTTTACAGGGCTGTTTTACTGTCCCAGCACCCAACCTTCCTCTTCGCAGCACGGGCTTAGGACCGGCCATGGCAGAGTTAAAAAAATGGAAATCTAACAAATTGAATATATTTTCCCAATTCCAACGCTGTGACTGCTGAATGATGTTTCTTTTTTGAGCGGCAGGAGTGGCGTCCTCTGGCTGGTATTCTGACCTTCATCCAAGCTGTGTCAGCATTGGTGGGTGAGATCATGGTGTACGGTAAACTGTAGGCATATATAACTATATATACTATATCATATAATGATCAGTCTCATTCCCATGTTACCCTGTTAAACCTTCTGCTAGCCACACTTGTCCAGTCCCAGGTGCAGTGAACGTCTTCCTTTCACTCGAAACATAGCGGCACTTTTTTTTACAGGGCTGGTTTACTGTCCCAGCACCCAACCTTCCTCTTTTTGCAGCACGGGCTTAGGACCGGCCATGGCAGAGTTAAAAAAATGGAAAGCTAACAAATTGAAGATATTTTCCCAATTCCAACGCTGTGACTGCTGAATGATGTTTATTTTTTGAGCGGCAGGAGCGGCGTCCTCTGGCTGGTATTCTGACTTTCATCCAAGCTGTGTCAGCATTGGTGGGTGAGATCATGGCGTACGGTAAACTGTAGGCGTATATAACTATATATACTATATCATATAATGATCAGTCTCGTTCCCATGTTACCCTGTTAAACCTTCTGCTAGCTACACTTGTCCAGTCCCAGGTGCAGTGAACGTCTTCCTTTCACTCGAAACATAGCGGCACTTTTTTTTACAGGGCTGGTTTACTGTCCCAGCACCCAACCTTCCTCTTTTCGCAGCACGGGCTTAGGACCGGCCATGGCAGAGTTAAAAAAATGGAAAGCTAACAAATTGAAGATATTTTCCCAATTCCAACGCTGTGACTGCTGAATGATGTTTCTTTTTTGAGCGGCAGGAGCGGCGTCCTCTGGCTGGTATTCTGACTTTCATCCAAGCTGTGTCAGCATTGGTGGGTGAGATCATGGCGTACGGTAAACTGTAGGTGTATATAACTATATATACTATATCATATAATGATCAGTCTCATTCCCATGTTACCCTGTTAAACTTTCTGCTAGCCACACTTGTCCAGTCCCAGGTGCAGTGAACGTCTTCCTTTCACTCGAAACATAGCGGCACTTTTTTTACAGGGCTGTTTTACTGTCCCAGCACCCAACCTTCCTCTTTTCGCAGCACGGGCTTAGGACCGGCCATGGCAGAGTTAAAAAAAATGGAAAGCTAACAAATTGAAGATATTTTCCCAATTCCAATGCTGTGACTGCTGAATGATATTTCTTTTTTGAGCGGCAGGAGCGGCGTCCTCTGGCTGGTATACTGACCTTCATCCAAGCTGTGTCAGCATTGGTGGGTGAGATCATGGCGTACGGTAAACTGTAGGCGTATATAACTATATATACTATATCATATAATGATCAGTCTCATTCCCATGTTACCCTGTTAAACCTTTTGCTAGCCACACTTGTCCAGTCCCAGGTGCAGTGAACGTCTTCCTTTCACTCGAAACATAGCGGCACTTTTTTTTACAGGGCTGGTTTACAGTCCCAGCACCCAACCATCCTCTTTTCGCAGCACGGGCTTAGGACCGGCCATGGCAGAGTTAAAAAGTGGAAAGCTAACAAATTGAAGATATTTTCCCAATTCCAACGCTGTGACTGCTGAATGATGTTTCTTTTTTGAGCGGCAGGAGAGGCGTCCTCTGGCTGGTATTCTGACCTTCATCCAAGCTGTGTCAGCATTGGTGGGTGAGATCATGGCATACGATAAACTGTAGGCGTATATAACTATATATACTATATCATATAATGATCAGTCTCATTCCCATGTTACCCTGTTGAACCTTCTGCTAGCCACACTTGTCCAGTCCCAGGTGCAGTGAACGTCTTCCTTTCGCTCGAAACACAGCGGCACTTTTTTTTACAGGGCTGGTTTACAGTCCCAGCACCCAACCTTCCTCTTTCGCAGCACGGGCTTAGGACCGGCCATGGCAGAGTTAAAAAAATGGAAAGCTAACAAATTGAAGATATTTTCCCTATTCCAACGCTGTGAATGCTGAATGATGTTTCTTTTTTGAGCGGCAGGAGCGGCGTCCTCTGGCTGGTATTCTGACCTTCATCCAAGCTGTGTCAGCATTGGTGGGTGAGATCATGGCGTACGGTAAACTGTAGGCGTATATAACTATATATACTATATCATATAATGATCAGTCTCATTCCCATGTTACCCTGTTAAACCTTCTGCTAGCCACACTTGTCCAGTCCCAGGTGCAGTGAACATCTTCCTTTCACTCGAAACATAGCGGCATTTTTTTTACAGGGCTGGTTTACTGTCCTAGCACCCAACCTTCCTCTTTTCGCAGCACGGGCATAGGACCGGCCATGGCAGAGTTAAAAAAATGGAAAGCTAACAAATTGAAGATATTTTCCCAATTCCAACGCTGTGACTGCTGAATGATGTTTCTTTTTGAGCGGCAGGAGCGGCGTCCTCTGGCTGGTATTCTGACCTTCATCCAAGCTGTGTCAGCATTGGTGGGTGAGATCATGGCGTACGGTAAACTGTAGGCATATATAACTATATATACTATATCATATAATGATCAGTCTCATTCCCATGTTACCCTGTTAAACCTTCTGCTAGCCACACTTGTCCAGTCCCAGGTGCAGTGAACGTCTTCCTTTCACTCGAAACATAGCGGCACTTTTTTTTACAGGGCTGGTTTACAGTCCCAGCACCCAACCTTCCTCTTTTCGCAGCACGGGCTTAGGACCGGCCATGGCAGAGTTAAAAAAATGGAAAGCTAACAAATTGAAGATATTTTCCCAATTCCAACGCTGTGACTGCTGAATGATGTTTCTTTTTTTAGCGGCAGGAGCGGCGTCCTCTGGCTGGTATTCTGACCTTCATCCAAGCTGTGTCAGCATTGGTGGGTGAGATCATGGCGTACGGTAAACTGTAGGCGTATATAACTATATATACTATATCATATAATGATCAGTCTCATTCCCATGTTACCCTGTTAAACCTTCTGCTAGCCACACTTGTCCAGTCCCAGGTGCAGTGAACGTCTTCCTTTCACTCGAAACATAGCGGCACTTTTTTTTACAGGGCTGGTTTACTGTCCCAGCACCCAACCTTCCTCTTTTTGCAGCACGGGCTTAGGACCGGCCATGGCAGAGTTAAAAAAAATGGAAAGCTAACAAATTGAAGATATTTTCCCAATTCCAATGTTGTGACTGCTGAATGATGTTTCTTTTTTGAGCGGCAGGAGCGGCGTCCTCTGGCTGGTATTCTGACCTTCATCCAAGCTGTGTCAGCATTGGTGGGTGAGATCATGGCGTACGGTAAACTGTAGGCGTATACAACTATATATACTATATCATATAATGATCAGTCTCATTCCCATGTTACCCTGTTAAACCTTCTGCTAGCCACACTTGTCCAGTCCCAGGTGCAGTGAACGTCTTCCTTTCACTCGAAACATAGCGGCATTTTTTTACAGGGCTGGTTTACTGTCCTAGCACCCAACCTTCCTCTTTTCGCAGCACGGGCTTAGGACCGGCCATGGCAGAGTTAAAAAAATGGAAAGCTAACAAATTGAAGATATTTTCCCAATTCCAACGCTGTGACTGCTGAATGATGTTTGTTTTTGAGTGGCAGGAGCGGCGTCCTCTGGCTGGTATTCTGACATTCATCCAAGCTGTGTCAGCATTGGTGGGTGAGATCATGGCGTACGGTAAACTGTAGGCGTATATAACTATATATACTATATCATATAATGATCAGTCTCATTCCCATGTTACCCTGTTAAACCTTCTGCTAGCCACACTTGTCCAGTCCCAGGTGCAGTGAACGTCTTCCTTTCACTCGAAACATAGCGGCACTTTTTTTTACAGGGCTGGTTTACTGTCCCAGCACCCAACCTTCCTCTTTTTGCAGCGCGGGCTTAGGACCGGCCATGGCAGAGTTAAAAAAAATGGAAAGCTAACAAATTGAAGATATTTTCCCAATTCCAATGTTGTGACTGCTGAATGATGTTTCTTTTTTGAGCGGCAGGAGCGGCGTCCTCTGGCTGGTATTCTGACCTTCATCCAAGCTGTGTCAGCATTGGTGGGTGAGATCATGGCGTACGGTAAACTGTAGGCGTATATAACTATATATACTATATCATATAATGATCAGTCTCATTCCCATGTTACCCTGTTAAACCTTCTGCTAGCCACACTTGTCCAGTCCCAGGTGCAGTGAACGTCTTCCTTTCACTCGAAACATAGCGCCATTTTTTTTACAGGGCTGGTTTACTGTCCTAGCACCCAACCTTCCTCTTTTCGCAGCACGGGCTTAGGACCGGCCATGGCAGAGTTAAAAAAATGGAAAGCTAACAAATTGAAGATATTTTCCCAATTCCAACGCTGTGACTGCTGAAGGATGTTTCTTTTTTGAGCGGCAGGAGAGGCGTCCTCTGGCTGGTATTCTGACCTTCATCCAAGCTGTGTCAGCATTGGTGGGTGAGATCATGGCGTACGGTAAACTGTAGGCGTATATAACTATATATACTATATCACATAATGATCAGTCTCATTCCCATGTTACCCTGTTAAACCTTCTGCTAGCCACACTTGTCCAGTCCCAGGTGCAGTGAACGTCTTCCTTTCACTCGAAACATAGCGGCACTTTTTTTTACAGGGCTGGTTTACAGTCCCAGCACCCAACCTTCCTCTTTTCGCAGCACGGGCTTAGGACCGGCCATGGCAGAGTTAAAAAAATGGAAAGCTAACAAATTGAAGATATTTTCCCAATTTCAACGCTGTGACTGCTGAATGATGTTTCTTTTTTGAGCGGCAGGAGCGGCGTCCTCTGGCTGGTATTCTGACCTTCATCCAAGCTGTGTCAGCATTGGTGGGTGAGATCATGGCGTACGGTAAACTGTAGGCGTATATAACTATATATACTATATCATATAATGATCAGTCTCATTCCCATGTTACCCTGTTAAACCTTCTGCTAGCCACACTTGTCCAGTCCCAGGTGCAGTGAACGTCTTCCTTTCACTCGAAACATAGCGGCACTTTTTTTACAGGGCTGGTTTACAGTCTCAGCACCCAACCTTCCTCTTTTCGCAGCACGGGCTTAGGACCGGCCATGGCAGAGTTAAAAAAATGGAAAGCTAACAAATTGAAGATATTTTCCCAATTTCAACGCTGTGACTGCTGAATGATGTTTCTTTTTTGAGCGGCAGGAGCGGCGTCCTCTGGCTGGTATTCTGACCTTCATCCAAGCTGTGTCAGCATTGGTGGGTGAGATCATGGCATACGGTAAACTGTAGGCGTATATAACTATATATACTATATCATATAATGATCAGTCTCATTCCCATGTTACCCTGTTAAACCTTCTGCTAGCCACACTTGTCCAGTCCCAGGTGCAGTGAACGTCTTCCTTTTTACTCGAAACATAGCGGCACTTTTTTTTACAGGGCTGGTTTACTGTCCCAGCACCCAACCTTCCTCTTTTCGCAGCACGGGCTTAGGACCGGCCATGGCAGAGTTAAAAAAATGGAAAGCTAACAAATTGAAGATATTTTCCCAATTCCAACGCTGTGACTGCTGAATGATGTTTCTTTTTTGAGCGGCAGGAGCGGCGTCCTCTGGCTGGTATTCTGACCTTCATCCAAGCTGTGTCAGCATTGGTGGGTGAGATCATGGCGTACGGTAAACTGTAGGCGTATATAACTATATATACTATATCATATAATGATCAGTCTCATTCCCATGTTACCCTGTTAAACCTTCTGCTAGCCACACTTGTCCAGTCCCAGGTGCAGTGAACGTCTTCCTTTCACTCGAAACATAGCGGCATTTTTTTTACAGGGCTGGTTTACAGTCCCAGCACCCAACCTTCCTCTTTTCGCAGCACGGGCTTAGGACCGGCCATGGCAGAGTTAAAAAAATGGAAAGCTAACAAATTGAAGATATTTTCCCAATTTCAACGCTGTGACTGCTGAATGATGTTTCTTTTTTGAGCGGCAGGAGCGGCGTCCTCTGGCTGGTATTCTGACCTTCATCCAAGCTGTGTCAGCATTGGTGGGTGAGATCATGGCGTACGGTAAACTGTAGGCGTATATAACTATATATACTATATCATATAATGATCAGTCTCATTCCCATGTTACCCTGTTAAACCTTCTGCTAGCCACACTTGTCCAGTCCCAGGTGCAGTGAACGTCTTCCTTTCACTCGAAACATAGCGGCACTTTTTTTTACAGGGCTGGTTTACTGTCCCAGCACCCAACCTTCCTCTTTTCGCAGCACGGGCTTAGGACCGGCCATGGCAGAGTTAAAAAAAATGGAAAGCTAACAAATTGAAGATATTTTCCCAATTCCAATGTTGTGACTGCTGAATGATGTTTCTTTTTTGAGCGGCAGGAGCGGCGTCCTCTGGCTGGTATTCTGACCTTCATCCAAGCTGTGTCAGCATTGGTGGGTGAGATCATGGCGTACGGTAAACTGTAGGCGTATACAACTATATATACTATATCATATAATGATCAGTCTCATTCCCATGTTACCCTGTTAAACCTTCTGCTAGCCACACTTGTCCAGTCCCAGGTGCAGTGAACGTCTTCCTTTCACTCGAAACATAGCGGCATTTTTTTACAGGGCTGGTTTACTGTCCTAGCACCCAACCTTCCTCTTTTCGCAGCACGGGCTTAGGACCGGCCATGGCAGAGTTAAAAAAATGGAAAGCTAACAAATTGAAGATATTTTCCCAATTCCAACGCTGTGACTGCTGAATGATGTTTCTTTTTGAGTGGCAGGAGCGGCGTCCTCTGGCTGGTATTCTGACATTCATCCAAGCTGTGTCAGCATTGGTGGGTGAGATCATGGCGTACGGTAAACTGTAGGCGTATATAACTATATATACTATATCATATAATGATCAGTCTCATTCCCATGTTACCCTGTTAAACCTTCTGCTAGCCACACTTGTCCAGTCCCAGGTGCAGTGAACGTCTTCCTTTCACTCGAAACATAGCGGCACTTTTTTTTACAGGGCTGGTTAACAGTCCCAGCACCCAACCTTCCTCTTTTTGCAGCACGGGCTTAGGACCGGCCATGGCAGAGTTAAAAAAATGGAAAGCTAACAAATTGAAGATATTTTCCCAATTTAAACGCTGTGACTGCTGAATGATGTTTCTTTTTTGAGCGGCAGGAGCGGCGTCCTCTGGCTGGTATTCTGACCTTCATCCAAGCTGTGTCAGCATTGGTGGGTGAGATCATGGCGTACGGTAAACTGTTGGCGTATATAACTATATATACTATATCATATAATGATCAGTCTCATTCCCATGTTACCCTGTTAAACCTGCTAGCCACACTTGTCCAGTCCCAGGTGCAGTGAACGTCTTCCTTTCACTCGAAACATAGCGGCATTTTTTTTACAGGGCTGGTTTACTGTCCTAGCACCCAACCTTCCTCTTTTCGCAGCACGGGCTTAGGACCGGCCATGGCAGAGTTAAAAAAATGGAAAGCTAACAAATTGAAGATATTTTCCCAATTCCAACGCTGTGACTGCTGAATGATGTTTCTTTTTGAGTGGCAGGAGCGGCGTCCTCTGGCTGGTATTCTGACCTTCATCCAAGCTGTGTCAGCATTGGTGGGTGAGATCATGGCGTACGGTAAACTGTAGGCGTATATAACTATATATACTATATCATATAATGATCAGTCTCATTCCCATGTTACCCTGTTAAACCTTCTGCTAGCCACACTTGTCCAGTCCCAGGTGCAGTGAACGTCTTCCTTTCACTCGAAACATAGCGGCACTTTATTTTACAGGGCTGGTTTACAGTCCCAGCACCCAACCTTCCTCTTTTCGCAGCACGGGCTTAGGACCGGCCATGGCAGAGTTAAAAAAATGGAAAGCTAACAAATTGAAGATATTTTCCCAATTTCAACGCTGTGACTGCTGAATGATGTTTCTTTTTTGAGCGGCAGGAGCGGCGTCCTCTGGCTGGTATTCTGACCTTCATCCAAGCTGTGTCAGCATTGGTGGGTGAGATCATGGCGTACGGTAAACTGTAGGCGTATATAACTATATATACTATATCATATAATGATCAGTCTCATTCCCATGTTACCCTGTTAAACCTTCTGCTAGCCACACTTGTCCAGTCCCAGGTGCAGTGAACGTCTTCCTTTCACTCGAAACATAGCGGCACTTTTTTTTACAGGGCTGGTTTACTGTCCCAGCACCCAACCTTCCTCTTTTTGCAGCGCGGGCTTAGGACCGGCCATGGCAGAGTTAAAAAAAAATGGAAAGCTAACAAATTGAAGATATTTTCCCAATTCCAATGTTGTGACTGCTGAATGATGTTTCTTTTCTGAGCGGCAGGAGCGGCGTCCTCTGGCTGGTATTCTGACCTTCATCCAAGCTGTGTCAGCATTGGTGGGTGAGATCATGGCGTACGGTAAACTGTAGGCATATAAAACTATATATACTATATCATATAATGATCAGTCTCATTCCCATGTTACCCTGTTAAACCTTCTGCTAGCCACACTTGTCCAGTCCCAGGTGCAGTGAACGTCTTCCTTTCACTCGAAACATAGCGGCATTTTTTTTACAGGGCTGGTTTACTGTCCTAGCACCCAACCTTCCTCTTTTCGCAGCACGGGCTTAGGACCGGCCATGGCAGAGTTAAAAAAATGGAAAGCTAACAAATTGAAGATATTTTCCCAATTCCAACGCTGTGACTGCTGAATGATGTTTCTTTTTGAGCGGCAGGAGCGGCGTCCTCTGGCTGGTATTCTGACCTTCATCCAAGCTGTGTCAGCATTGGTGGGTGAGATCATGGCGTACGGTAAACTGTAGGCGTATATAACTATATATACTATATCATATAATGATCAGTCTCATTCCCATGTTACCCTGTTAAACCTTCTGCTAGCCACACTTGTCCAGTCCCAGGTGCAGTGAACGTCTTCCTTTCACTCGAAACATAGCGGCACTTTTTTTTACAGGGCTGGTTTACTGTCCCAGCACCCAACCTTCCTCTTTTCGCAGCACGGGCTTAGGACCGGCCATGGCAGAGTTAAAAAAATGGAAAGCTAACAAATTGAAGATATTTTCCCAATTCCAACGCTGTGACTGCTGAATGATGTTTCTTTTTGAGCGGCAGGAGCGGCGTCCTCTGGCTGGTATTCTGACCTTCATCCAAGCTGTGTCAGCATTGGTGGGTGAGATCATGGTGTACGGTAAACTGTAGGCGTATATAACTATATATACTATATCATATAATGATCAGTCTCATTCCCATATTACCCTGTTAAACCTTCTGCTAGCCACACTTGTCCAGTCCCAGGTGCAGTGAACGTCTTCCTTTCACTCGAAACATAGCGGCACTTTTTTTTACAGGGCTGGTTTACTGTCCCAGCACCCAACCTTCCTCTTTTCGCAGCACGGGCTTAGGACCGGCCATGGCAGAGTTAAAAAAATGGAAAGCTAACAAATTGAAGATATTTTCCCAATTCCAACGCTGTGACTCCTGAATGATGTTTCTTTTTTGAGCGGCAGGAGAGGCGTCCTCTGGCTGGTATTCTGACCTTCATCCAAGCTGTGTCAGCATTGGTGGGTGAGATCATGGCATACGGTAAACTGTAGGCGTATATAACTATATATACTATATCATATAATGATCAGTCTCATTCCCATGTTACCCTGTTAAACCTTCTGCTAGCCACACTTGTCCAGTCCCAGGTGCAGTGAACGTCTTCCTTTCACTCGAAACATAGCGGCACTTTTTTTTACAGGGCTGGTTTACTGTCCCAGCACCCAACCTTCCTCTTTTCGCAGCACGGGCTTAGGACCGGCCATGGCAGAGTTAAAAAAATGGAAAGCTAACAAATTGAAGATATTTTCCCAATTCCAACGCTGTGACTGCTGAATGATGTTTCTTTTTTGAGCGGCAGGAGAGGCGTCCTCTGGCTGGTATTCTGACCTTCATCCAAGCTGTGTCAGCATTGGTGGGTGAGATCATGGCGTACGGTAAACTGTAGGCGTATATAACTATATATACTATATCATATAATGATCAGTCTCATTCCCATGTTACCCTGTTAAACCTTCTGCTAGCCACACTTGTCCAGTCCCAGGTGCAGTGAACGTCTCCCTTTCACTCGAAACATAGCGGCACTTTTTTTTACAGGGCTGGTTTACTGTCCCAGCACCCAACCTTCCTCTTTTTGCAGCACGGGCTAAGGACCGGCCATGGCAGAGTTAAAAAAAATGGAAAGCTAACAAATTGAAGATATTTTCCCAATTCCAATGTTGTGACTGCTGAATGATGTTTCTTTTTTGAGCGGCAGGAGCGGCGTCCTCTGGCTGGTATTCTGACCTTCATCCAAGCTGTGTCAGCATTGGTGGGTGAGATCATGGCGTACGGTAAACTGTAGGCGTATATAACTATATATACTATATCATATAATGATCAGTCTCATTCCCATGTTACCCTGTTAAACATTCTGCTAGCCACACTTGTTCAGTCCCAGGTGCAGTGAACGTCTTCCTTTCACTCGAAACATAGCGACCTTTTTTTTTACAGGGCTGGTTTACTGTCCTAGCACCCAACCTTCCTCTTTTCGCAGCACGGGCTTAGGACCGGCCATGGCAGAGTTAAAAAAATGGAAAGCTAACAAATTGAAGATATTTTCCCAATTTCAACGCTGTGACTGCTGAATGATGTTTCTTTTTTGAGCGGCAGGAGCAGCGTCCTCTGGCTGGTATTCTGACCTTCATCCAAGCTGTGTCAGCATTGGTGGGTGAGATCATGGCGTACAGTAAACTGTACGCGTATATAACTATATATACTATATCATATAATGATCAGTCTCATTCCCATGTTACCCTGTTAATCCTTCTGCTAGCCACACTTGTCCAGTCCCAGGTGCAGTGAAAGTCTTCCTTTCACTCGAAACATAGCGGCACTTTTTTTTACAGGGCTGGTTTACTGTCCCAGCACCCAACCTTCCTCTTTTTGCAGCACGGGCTTAGGACCGGCCATGGCAGAGTTAAAAAAAATGGAAAGCTAACAAATTGAAGATATTTTCCCAATTTAAACGCTGGGACTGCTGAATGATGTTTCTTTTTTGAGCGGCAGGAGCGGCGTCCTCTGGCTGGTATTCTGACCTTCATCCAAGCTGTGTCAGCATTGGTGGGTGAGATCATGGCGTACGGTAAACTGTAGGCGTATATAACTATATATACTATATCATATAATGATCAGTCTCATTCCCATGTTACCCTGTTAAACCTTCTTCTAGCCACACTTGTCCAGTCCCAGGTGCAGTGAACGTCTTCCTTTCACTCGAAACATAGCGGCACTTTTTTTTACAGGGCTGGTTTACTGTCCCAGCACCCAACCTTCCTCTTTTCGCAGCATGGGCTTAGGACCGGCCATGGCAGAGTTAAAAAAATGGAAAGCTAACAAATTGAAGATATTTTCCCAATTTAAACGCTGTGACTGCTGAATGATGTTTCTTTTTTGAGCGGCAGGAGCGGCGTCCTCTGGCTGGTATTCTGACCTTCATCCAAGCTGTGTCAGCATTGGTGGGTGAGATCATGGCGTACGGTAAACTGTAGGCGTATATAACTATATATACTATATCATATAATGATCAGTCTCATTCCCATGTTACCCTGTTAATCCTTCTGCTAGCCACACTTGTCCAGTCCCAGGTGCAGTGAACGTCTTCCTTTCACTCGAAACATAGCGGCACTTTTTTTTACAGGGCTGGTTTACTGTCCCAGCACCCAACCTTCCTCTTTTTGCAGCACGGGCTTAGGACCGGCCATGGCAGAGTTAAAAAAAATGGAAAGCTAACAAATTGAAGATATTTTCACTATTCCAATGTTGTGACTGCTGAATGATGTTTCTTTTTTGAGCGGCAGGAGCGGCGTCCTCTGGCTGGTATTCTGACCTTCATCCAAGCTGTGTCAGCATTGGTGGGTGAGATCATGGCGTACGGTAAACTGTAGGCGTATATAACTATATATACTATATCATATAATGATCAGTCTCATTCCCATGTTACCCTGTTAAACCTTCTGCTAGCCACACTTGTCCAGTCCCAGGTGCAGTGAACGTCCTCCTTTCACTCGAAACATAGCGGCACTTTTTTTACAGGGCTGGTTTACTGTCCCAGCACCCAACCTTCCTCTTATCGCAGCACGGGCTTAGGACCGGCCATGGCAGAGTTAAAAAAATGGAAAGCTAACAAATTGAAGATATTTTACCAATTCCAACGCTGTGACTGCTGAATGATGTTTCTTTTTGAGGGGCAGGAGCGGCGTCCTCTGGCTGGTATTCTGACCTTCATCCAAGCTGTGTCAGCATTGGTGGGTGAGATCATGGCGTACGGTAAACTGTAGGCGTATATAACTATATATACTATATCATATAATGATCAGTCTCATTCCCATGTTACCCTGTTAAACTTTCTGCTAGCCACACTTGTCCAGTCCCAGGTGCAGTGAACGTCTTCCTTTCACTCGAAACATAGCGGCACTTTTTTTACAGGGCTGGTTTACAGTCCCAGCACCTAACCTTCCTCTTTTCGCAGCACGGGCTTAGGACCGGCCATGGCAGAGTTAAAAAAATGGAAAGCTAACAAATTGAAGATATTTTCCCAATTTAAACGCTGTGACTGCTGAATGATGTTTCTTTTTTGAGCGGCAGGAGCGGCGTCCTCTGGCTGGTATTCTGACCTTCATCCAAGCTGTGTCAGCATTGGTGGGTGAGATCATGGCGTACGGTAAACTGTAGGCGTATATAACTATATATACTATATCATATAATGATCAGTCTCATTCCCATGTTACCCTGTTAAACCTTCTGCTAGCCACACTTGTCCAGTCCCAGGTGCAGTGAACGTCCTCCTTTCACTCGAAACATAGCGGCACTTTTTTTACAGGGCTGGTTTACAGTCCCAGCACCCAACCTTCCTCTTTTCGCAGCACGGGCTTAGGACCGGCCATGGCAGAGTTAAAAAAATGGAAAGCTAACAAATTGAAGATATTTTCCCAATTTCAACGCTGTGACTGCTGAATGATGTTTCTTTTTTGAGCGGCAGGAGCGGCGTCCTCTGGCTGGTATTCTGACCTTCATCCAAGCTGTGTCAGCATTGGTGGGTGAGATCATGGCATACGGTAAACTGTAGGCGTATATAACTATATATACTATATCATATAATGATCAGTCTCATTCCCATGTTACCCTGTTAAACCTTCTGCTAGCCACACTTGTCCAGTCCCAGGTGCAGTGAACGTCTTCCTTTTTACTCAAAACATAGCGGCACTTTTTTTTACAGGGCTGGTTTACTGTCCCAGCACCCAACCTTCCTCTTTTCGCAGCACGGGCTTAGGACCGGCCATGGCAGAGTTAAAAAAATGGAAAGCTAACAAATTGAAGATATTTTCCCAATTCCAACGCTGTGACTGCTGAATGATGTTTCTTTTTTGAGCGGCAGGAGCGGCGTCCTCTGGCTGGTATTCTGACCTTCATCCAAGCTGTGTCAGCATTGGTGGGTGAGATCATGGCGTACGGTAAACTGTAGGCGTATATAACTATATATACTATATCATATAATGATCAGTCTCATTCCCATGTTACCCTGTTAAACCTTCTGCTAGCCACACTTGTCCAGTCCCAGGTGCAGTGAACGTCTTCCTTTCACTCGAAACATAGCGGCACTTTTTTTTACAGGGCTGGTTTACAGTCCCAGCACCCAACCTTCCTCTTTTCGCAGCACGGGCTTAGGACCGGCCATGGCAGAGTTAAAAAAATGGAAAGCTAACAAATTGAAGATATTTTCCCAATTTCAACGCTGTGACTGCTGAATGATGTTTATTTTTTGAGCGGCAGGAGCGGCGTCCTCTGGCTGGTATTCTGACCTTCATCCAAGCTGTGTCAGCATTGGTGGGTGAGATCATGGCGTACGGTAAACTGTAGGCGTATATAACTATATATACTATATCATATAATGATCAGTCTCATTCCCATGTTACCCTGTTAAACCTTCTGCTAGCCACACTTGTCCAGTCCCAGGTGCAGTGAACGTCTTCCTTTCACTCGAAACATAGCGGCATTTTTTTTACAGGGCTGGTTTACTGTCCTAGCACCCAACCTTCCTCTTTTCGCAGCACGGGCTTAGGACCGGCCATGGCAGAGTTAAAAAAATGGAAAGCTAACAAATTGAAGATATTTTCCCAATTTCAACGCTGTGACTGCTGAATGATGTTTCTTTTTTGAGCGGCAGGAGCAGCGTCCTCTGGCTGGTATTCTGACCTTCATCCAAGCTGTGTCAGCATTGGTGGGTGAGATCATGGCGTACGGTAAACTGTAGGCGTATATAACTATATATACTATATCATATAATGATCAGTCTCATTCCCATGTTACCCTGTTAATCCTTCTGCTAGCCACACTTGTCCAGTCCCAGGTGCAGTGAACTTCTTCCTTTCACTCGAAACATAGCGGCACTTTTTTTTACAGGGCTGGTTTACTGTCCCAGCACCCAACCTTCCTCTTTTTGCAGCACGGGCTTAGGACCGGCCATGGCAGAGTTAAAAAAAATGGAAAGCTAACAAATTGAAGATATTTTCCCTATTCCAATGTTGTGACTGCTGAATGATGTTTCTTTTTTGAGCGGCAGGAGCGGCGTCCTCTGGCTGGTATTCTGACCTTCATCCAAGCTGTGTCAGCATTGGTGGGTGAGATCATGGCGTACGGTAAACTGTAGGCGTATATAACTATATATACTATATCATATAATGATCAGCCTCATTCCCATGTTACCCTGTTAAACATTCTGCTAGCCACACTTGTCCAGTCCCAGGTGCAGTGAACGTCTTCCTTTCACTCGAAACATAGCGACCTTTTTTTTTACAGGGCTGGTTTACTGTCCTAGCACCCAACCTTCCTCTTTTCGCAGCACGGGCTTAGGACCGGCCATGGCAGAGTTAAAAAAATGGAAAGCTAACAAATTGAAGATATTTTCCCAATTTCAACGCTGTGACTGCTGAATGATGTTTCTTTTTTGAGCGGCAGGAGCAGCGTCCTCTGGCTGGTATTCTGACCTTCATCCAAGCTGTGTCAGCATTGGTGGGTGAGATCATGGCGTACAGTAAACTGTAGGCGTATATAACTATATATACTATATCATATAATGATCAGTCTCATTCCCATGTTACCCTGTTAATCCTTCTGCTAGCCACACTTGTCCAGTCCCAGGTGCAGTGAAAGTCTTCCTTTCACTCGAAACATAGCGGCACTTTTTTTTACAGGGCTGGTTTACTGTCCCAGCACCCAACCTTCCTCTTTTTGCAGCACGGGCTTAGGACCGGCCATGGCAGAGTTAAAAAAAATGGAAAGCTAACAAATTGAAGATATTTTCCCTATTCCAATGTTGTGACTGCTGAATGATGTTTCTTTTTTGAGCGGCAGGAGCGGCGTCCTCTGGCTGGTATTCTGACCTTCATCCAAGCTGTGTCAGCATTGGTGGGTGAGATCATGGCGTACGGTAAACTGTAGGCGTATATAACTATATATACTATATCATATAATGATCAGTCTCATTCCCATGTTACCCTGTTAAACCTTCTGCTAGCCACACTTGTCCAGTCCCAGGTGCAGTGAACGTCTTCCTTTCACTCGAAACATAGCGGCACTTTTTTTACAGGGCTGGTTTACAGTCCCAGCACCCAACCTTCCTCTTTTCGCAGCACGGGCTTAGGACCGGCCATGGCAGAGTTAAAAAAATGGAAAGCTAACAAATTGAAGATATTTTCCCAATTCCAACGCTGTGACTGCTGAATGATGTTTCTTTTTGAGCGGCAGGAGCGGCGTCCTCTGGCTGGTATTCTGACCTTCATCCAAGCTGTGTCAGCATTGGTGGGTGAGATCATGGCGTACGGTAAACTGTAGGCGTATATAACTATATATACTATATCATATAATGATCAGTCTCATTCCCATGTTACCCTGTTAAACCTTCTGCTAGCCACACTTGTCCAGTCCCAGGTGCAGTGAACGTCTTCCTTTCACTCGAAACATAGCGGCACTTTTTTTACAGGGCTGGTTTACTGTCCCAGCACCCAACCTTCCTCTTATCGCAGCACGGGCTTAGGACCGGCCATGGCAGAGTTAAAAAAATGGAAAGCTAACAAATTGAAGATATTTTACCAATTCCAACGCTGTGACTGCTGAATGATGTTTCTTTTTGAGCGGCAGGAGCGGCGTCCTCTGGCTGGTATTCTGACCTTCATCCAAGCTGTGTCAGCATTGGTGGGTGAGATCATGGCGTACGGTAAACTGTAGGCGTATATAACTATATATACTATATCATATAATGATCAGTCTCATTCCCATGTTACCCTGTTAAACCTTCTGCTAGCCACACTTGTCCAGTCCCAGGTGCAGTGAACGTCTTCCTTTCACTCGAAACATAGCGGCACTTTTTTTACAGGGCTGGTTTACAGTCCCAGCACCCAACCTTCCTCTTTTCGCAGCACGGGCTTAGGACCGGCCATGGCAGAGTTAAAAAAATGGAAAGCTAACAAATTGAAGATATTTTCCCAATTTAAACGCTGTGACTGCTGAATGATGTTTCTTTTTTGAGCGGCAGGAGCGGCGTCCTCTGGCTGGTATTCTGACCTTCATCCAAGCTGTGTCAGCATTGGTGGGTGAGATCATGGCGTACGGTAAACTGTAGGCGTATATAACTATATATACTATATCATATAATGATCAGTCTCATTCCCATGTTACCCTGTTGAACCTTCTGCTAGCCACACTTGTCCAGTCCCAGGTGCAGTGAACGTCTTCCTTTCACTCGAAACATAGCGGCACTTTTTTTACAGGGCTGGTTTACAGTCCCAGCACCCAACCTTCCTTTTTTCGCAGCACGGGCTTAGGACCGGCCATGGCAGAGTTAAAAAAATGGAAAGCTAACAAATTGAAGATATTTTCCCAATTTCAACGCTGTGACTGCTGAATGATGTTTCTTTTTTGAGCGGCAGGAGCGGCGTCCTCTGGCTGGTATTCTGACCTTCATCCAAGCTGTGTCAGCATTGGTGGGTGAGATCATGGCATACGGTAAACTGTAGGCGTATATAACTATATATACTATATCATATAATGATCAGTCTCATTCCCATGTTACCCTGTTAAACCTTCTGCTAGCCACACTTGTCCAGTCCCAGGTGCAGTGAACGTCTTCCTTTTTACTCAAAACATAGCGGCACTTTTTTTTACAGGGCTGGTTTACTGTCCCAGCACCCAACCTTCCTCTTTTCGCAGCACGGGCTTAGGACCGGCCATGGCAGAGTTAAAAAAATGGAAAGCTAACAAATTGAAGATATTTTCCCAATTCCAACGCTGTGACTGCTGAATGATGTTTCTTTTTTGAGCGGCAGGAGCGGCGTCCTCTGGCTGGTATTCTGACCTTCATCCAAGCTGTGTCAGCATTGGTGGGTGAGATCATGGCGTACGGTAAACTGTAGGCGTATATAACTATATATACTATATCATATAATGATCAGTCTCATTCCCATGTTACCCTGTTAAACCTTCTGCTAGCCACACTTGTCCAGTCCCAGGTGCAGTAAACGTCTTCCTTTCACTCGAAACATAGCGGCACTTTTTTTTACAGGGCCTGTTTACTGTCCCAGCACCCAACGTTCCTCTTTTTGCAGCACGGGCTTAGGACCGGCCATGGCAGAGTTAAAAAAAATGGAAAGCTAACAAATTGAAGATATTTTCCCAATTCCAATGTTGTGACTGCTGAATGATGTTTCTTTTTTGAGCGGCAGGAGCGGCGTCCTCTGGCTGGTATTCTGACCTTCATCCAAGCTGTGTCAGCATTGGTGGGTGAGATCATGGCGTACGGTAAACTGTAGGCGTATACAACTATATATGCTATATCATATAATGATCAGTCTCATTCCCATGTTACCCTGTTAAACCTTCTGCTAGCCACACTTGTCCAGTCCCAGGTGCAGTGAACGTCTTCCTTTCACTCGAAACATAGCGGCACTTTTTTTTACAGGGCTGGTTAACAGTCCCAGCACCCAACCTTCCTCTTTTTGCAGCACGGGCTTAGGACCGGCCATGGCAGAGTTAAAAAAATGGAAAGCTAACAAATTGAAGATATTTTCCCAATTTAAACGCTGTGACTGCTGAATGATGTTTCTTTTTTGAGCGGCAGGAGCGGCGTCCTCTGGCTGGTATTCTGACCTTCATCCAAGCTGTGTCAGCATTGGTGGGTGAGATCATGGCGTACGGTAAACTGTTGGCGTATATAACTATATATACTATATCATATAATGATCAGTCTCATTCCCATGTTACCCTGTTAAACCTTCTGCTAGCCACACTTGTCCAGTCCCAGGTGCAGTGAACGTCTTCCTTTCACTCGAAACATAGCGGCATTTTTTTTCAGGGCTGGTTTACAGTCCCAGCACCCAACCTTCCTCTTTTCGCAGCACGGGCTTAGGACCGGCCATGGCAGAGTTAAAAAAATGGAAAGCTAACAAATTGAAGATATTTTCCCAATTTCAACGCTGTGACTGCTGAATGATGTTTCTTTTTTGAACGGCAGGAGCGGCGTCCTCTGGCTGGTATTCTGACCTTCATCCAAGCTGTGTCAGCATTGGTGGGTGAGATCATGGCGTACGGTAAACTGTAGGCGTATATAACTATATATACTATATCATATAATGATCAGTCTCATTCCCATGTTACCCTGTTAAACCTTCTGCTAGCCACACTTGTCCAGTCCCAGGTGCAGTGAACGTCTTCCTTTCACTCGAAACATAGCGGCACTTTTTTTTACAGGGCTGGTTTACAGTCCCAGCACCCAACCTTCCTCTTTTCGCAGCACGGGCTTAGGACCGGCCATGGCAGAGTTAAAAAAATGGAAAGCTAACAAATTGAAGATATTTTCCCAATTTCAACGCTGTGACTGCTGAATGATGTTTCTTTTTTGAACGGCAGGAGCGGCGTCCTCTGGCTGGTATTCTGACCTTCATCCAAGCTGTGTCAGCATTGGTGGGTGAGATCATGGCGTACGGTAAACTGTAGGCGTATATAACTATATATACTATATCATATAATGATCAGTCTCATTCCCATGTTACCCTGTTAAACCTTCTGCTAGCCACACTTGTCCAGTCCCAGGTGCAGTGAACGTCTTCCTTTCACTCGAAACATAGCGGCACTTTTTTTTACAGGGCTGGTTTACTGTCCCAGCACCCAACCTTCCTCTTTTTGCAGCACGGGCTTAGGACCGGCCATGGCAGAGTTAAAAAAAATGGAAAGCTAACAAATTGAAGATATTTTCCCAATTCCAATGTTGTGACTGCTGAATGATGTTTCTTTTTTGAGCGGCAGGAGCGGCGTCCTCTGGCTGGTATTCTGACCTTCATCCAAGCTGTGTCAGCATTGGTGGGTGAGATCATGGCGTACGGTAAACTGTAGGCGTATACAACTATATATACTATATCATATAATGATCAGTCTCATTCCCATGTTACCCTGTTAAACCTTCTGCTAGCCACACTTGTCCAGTCCCAGGTGCAGTGAACGTCTTCCTTTCACTCGAAACATAGCGGCATTTTTTTACAGGGCTGGTTTACTGTCCTAGCACCCAACCTTCCTCTTTTCGCAGCACGGGCTTAGGACCGGCCATGGCAGAGTTAAAAAAATGGAAAGCTAACAAATTGAAGATATTTTCCCAATTCCAACGCTGTGACTGCTGAATGATGTTTCTTTTTGAGTGGCAGGAGCGGCGTCCTCTGGCTGGTATTCTGACATTCATCCAAGCTGTGTCAGCATTGGTGGGTGAGATCATGGCGTACGGTAAACTGTAGGCGTATATAACTATATATACTATATCATATAATGATCAGTCTCATTCCCATGTTACCCTGTTAAACCTTCTGCTAGCCACACTTGTCCAGTCCCAGGTGCAGTGAACGTCTTCCTTTCACTCGAAACATAGCGGCACTTTTTTTTACAGGGCTGGTTAACAGTCCCAGCACCCAACCTTCCTCTTTTTGCAGCACGGGCTTAGGACCGGCCATGGCAGAGTTAAAAAAATGGAAAGCTAACAAATTGAAGATATTTTCCCAATTTAAACGCTGTGACTGCTGAATGATGTTTCTTTTTTGAGCGGCAGGAGCGGCGTCCTCTGGCTGGTATTCTGACCTTCATCCAAGCTGTGTCAGCATTGGTGGGTGAGATCATGGCGTACGGTAAACTGTTGGCGTATATAACTATATATACTATATCATATAATGATCAGTCTCATTCCCATGTTACCCTGTTAAACCTTCTGCTAGCCACACTTGTCCAGTCCCAGGTGCAGTGAAAGTCTTCCTTTCACTCGAAACATAGCGGCATTTTTTTTACAGGGCTGGTTTACTGTCCTAGCACCCAACCTTCCTCTTTTCGCAGCACGGGCTTAGGACCGGCCATGGCAGAGTTAAAAAAATGGAAAGCTAACAAATTGAAGATATTTTCCCAATTCCAACGCTGTGACTGCTGAATGATGTTTCTTTTTGAGTGGCAGGAGCGGCGTCCTCTGGCTGGTATTCTGACCTTCATCCAAGCTGTGTCAGCATTGGTGGGTGAGATCATGGCGTACGGTAAACTGTAGGCGTATACAACTATATATACTATATCATATAATGATCAGTCTCATTCCCATGTTACCCTGTTAAACCTTCTGCTAGCCACACTTGTCCAGTCCCAGGTGCAGTGAACGTCTTCCTTTCACTCGAAACATAGCGGCATTTTTTTACAGGGCTGGTTTACTGTCCTAGCACCCAACCTTCCTCTTTTCGCAGCACGGGCTTAGGACCGGCCATGGCAGAGTTAAAAAAATGGAAAGCTAACAAATTGAAGATATTTTCCCAATTCCAACGCTGTGACTGCTGAATGATGTTTCTTTTTGAGTGGCAGGAGCGGCGTCCTCTGGCTGGTATTCTGACATTCATCCAAGCTGTGTCAGCATTGGTGGGTGAGATCATGGCGTACGGTAAACTGTAGGCGTATATAACTATATATACTATATCATATAATGATCAGTCTCATTCCCATGTTACCCTGTTAAACCTTCTGCTAGCCACACTTGTCCAGTCCCAGGTGCAGTGAACGTCTTCCTTTCACTCGAAACATAGCGGCACTTTTTTTTACAGGGCTGGTTAACAGTCCCAGCACCCAACCTTCCTCTTTTTGCAGCACGGGCTTAGGACCGGCCATGGCAGAGTTAAAAAAATGGAAAGCTAACAAATTGAAGATATTTTCCCAATTTAAACGCTGTGACTGCTGAATGATGTTTCTTTTTTGAGCGGCAGGAGCGGCGTCCTCTGGCTGGTATTCTGACCTTCATCCAAGCTGTGTCAGCATTGGTGGGTGAGATCATGGCGTACGGTAAACTGTTGGCGTATATAACTATATATACTATATCATATAATGATCAGTCTCATTCCCATGTTACCCTGTTAAACCTTCTGCTAGCCACACTTGTCCAGTCCCAGGTGCAGTGAACGTCTTCCTTTCACTCGAAACATAGCGGCATTTTTTTACAGGGCTGGTTTACTGTCCTAGCACCCAACCTTCCTCTTTTCGCAGCACGGGCTTAGGACCGGCCATGGCAGAGTTAAAAAAATGGAAAGCTAACAAATTGAAGATATTTTCCCAATTCCAACGCTGTGACTGCTGAATGATGTTTCTTTTTGAGTGGCAGGAGCGGCGTCCTCTGGCTGGTATTCTGACCTTCATCCAAGCTGTGTCAGCATTGGTGGGTGAGATCATGGCGTACGGTAAACTGTAGGCGTATATAACTATATATACTATATCATATAATGATCAGTCTCATTCCCATGTTACCCTGTTAAACCTTCTGCTAGCCACACTTGTCCAGTCCCAGGTGCAGTGAACGTCTTCCTTTCACTCGAAACATAGCGGCACTTTTTTTTACAGGGCTGGTTTACAGTCCCAGCACCCAACCTTCCTCTTTTCGCAGCACGGGCTTAGGACCGGCCATGGCAGAGTTAAAAAAATGGAAAGCTAACAAATTGAAGATATTTTCCCAATTTCAACGCTGTGACTGCTGAATGATGTTTCTTTTTTGAGCGGCAGGAGCGGCGTCCTCTGGCTGGTATTCTGACCTTCATCCAAGCTGTGTCAGCATTGGTGGGTGAGATCATGGCGTACGGTAAACTGTAGGCGTATATAACTATATATACTATATCATATAATGATCAGTCTCATTCCCATGTTACCCTGTTAAACCTTCTGCTAGCCACACTTGTCCAGTCCCAGGTGCAGTGAACGTCTTCCTTTCACTCGAAACATAGCGGCATTTTTTTTACAGGGCTGGTTTACTGTCCTAGCACCCAACCTTCCTCTTTTCGCAGCACGGGCTTAGGACCGGCCATGGCAGAGTTAAAAAAATGGAAAGCTAACAAATTGAAGATATTTTCCCAATTCCAACGCTGTGACTGCTGAAGGATGTTTCTTTTTTGAGCGGCAGGAGAGGCGTCCTCTGGCTGGTATTCTGACCTTCATCCAAGCTGTGTCAGCATTGGTGGGTGAGATCATGGCGTACGGTAAACTGTAGGCGTATATAACTATATATACTATATCACATAATGATCAGTCTCATTCCCATGTTACCCTGTTAAACCTTCTGCTAGCCACACTTGTCCAGTCCCAGGTGCAGTGAACGTCTTCCTTTCACTCGAAACATAGCGGCACTTTTTTTTACAGGGCTGGTTTACAGTCCCAGCACCCAACCTTCCTCTTTTCGCAGCACGGGCTTAGGACCGGCCATGGCAGAGTTAAAAAAATGGAAAGCTAACAAATTGAAGATATTTTCCCAATTTCAACGCTGTGACTGCTGAATGATGTTTCTTTTTTGAGCGGCAGGAGCGGCGTCCTCTGGCTGGTATTCTGACCTTCATCCAAGCTGTGTCAGCATTGGTGGGTGAGATCATGGCATACGGTAAACTGTAGGCGTATATAACTATATATACTATATCATATAATGATCAGTCTCATTCCCATGTTACCCTGTTAAACCTTCTGCTAGCCACACTTGTCCAGTCCCAGGTGCAGTGAACGTCTTCCTTTTTACTTGAAACATAGCGGCACTTTTTTTTACAGGGCTGGTTTACTGTCCCAGCACCCAACCTTCCTCTTTTCGCAGCACGGGCTTAGGACCGGCCATGGCAGAGTTAAAAAAATGGAAAGCTAACAAATTGAAGATATTTTCCCAATTCCAACGCTGTGACTGCTGAATGATGTTTCTTTTTTGAGCGGCAGGAGCGGCGTCCTCTGGCTGGTATTCTGACCTTCATCCAAGCTGTGTCAGCATTGGTGGGTGAGATCATGGCGTACGGTAAACTGTAGGCGTATATAACTATATATACTATATCATATAATGATCAGTCTCATTCCCATGTTACCCTGTTAAACCTTCTGCTAGCCACACTTGTCCAGTCCCAGGTGCAGTGAACGTCTTCCTTTCACTCGAAACATAGCGGCATTTTTTTTACAGGGCTGGTTTACAGTCCCAGCACCCAACCTTCCTCTTTTCGCAGCACGGGCTTAGGACCGGCCATGGCAGAGTTAAAAAAATGGAAAGCTAACAAATTGAAGATATTTTCCCAATTTCAACGCTGTGACTGCTGAATGATGTTTCTTTTTTGAGCGGCAGGAGCGGCGTCCTCTGGCTGGTATTCTGACCTTCATCCAAGCTGTGTCAGCATTGGTGGGTGAGATCATGGCGTACGGTAAACTGTAGGCGTATATAACTATATATACTATATCATATAATGATCAGTCTCATTCCCATGTTACCCTGTTAAACCTTCTGCTAGCCACACTTGTCCAGTCCCAGGTGCAGTGAACGTCTTCCTTTCACTCGAAACATAGCGGCACTTTTTTTTACAGGGCTGGTTTACTGTCCCAGCACCCAACCTTCCTCTTTTCGCAGCACGGGCTTAGGACCGGCCATGGCAGAGTTAAAAAAAATGGAAAGCTAACAAATTGAAGATATTTTCCCAATTCCAATGTTGTGACTGCTGAATGATGTTTCTTTTTTGAGCGGCAGGAGCGGCGTCCTCTGGCTGGTATTCTGACCTTCATCCAAGCTGTGTCAGCATTGGTGGGTGAGATCATGGCGTACGGTAAACTGTAGGCGTATACAACTATATATACTATATCATATAATGATCAGTCTCATTCCCATGTTACCCTGTTAAACCTGCTAGCCACACTTGTCCAGTCCCAGGTGCAGTGAACGTCTTCCTTTCACTCGAAACATAGCGGCATTTTTTTTACAGGGCTGGTTTACTGTCCTAGCACCCAACCTTTCTCTTTTCGCAGCACGGGCTTAGGACCGGCCATGGCAGAGTTAAAAAAATGGAAAGCTAACAAATTGAAGATATTTTCCCAATTCCAACGCTGTGACTGCTGAATGATGTTTCTTTTTGAGTGGCAGGAGCGGCGTCCTCTGGCTGGTATTCTGACCTTCATCCAAGCTGTGTCAGCATTGGTGGGTGAGATCATGGCGTACGGTAAACTGTAGGCGTATATAACTATATATACTATATCATATAATGATCAGTCTCATTCCCATGTTACCCTGTTAAACCTTCTGCTAGCCACACTTGTCCAGTCCCAGGTGCAGTGAACGTCTTCCTTTCACTCGAAACATAGCGGCACTTTATTTTACAGGGCTGGTTTACAGTCCCAGCACCCAACCTTCCTCTTTTCGCAGCACGGGCTTAGGACCGGCCATGGCAGAGTTAAAAAAATGGAAAGCTAACAAATTGAAGATATTTTCCCAATTTCAACGCTGTGACTGCTGAATGATGTTTCTTTTTTGAGCGGCAGGAGCGGCGTCCTCTGGCTGGTATTCTGACCTTCATCCAAGCTGTGTCAGCATTGGTGGGTGAGATCATGGCGTACGGTAAACTGTAGGCGTATATAACTATATATACTATATCATATAATGATCAGTCTCATTCCCATGTTACCCTGTTAAACCTTCTGCTAGCCACACTTGTCCAGTCCCAGGTGCAGTGAACGTCTTCCTTTCACTCGAAACATAGCGGCACTTTTTTTTACAGGGCTGGTTTACTGTCCCAGCACCCAACCTTCCTCTTTTTGCAGCGCGGGCTTAGGACCGGCCATGGCAGAGTTAAAAAAAATGGAAAGCTAACAAATTGAAGATATTTTCCCAATTCCAACGCTGTGACTGCTGAATGATGTTTCTTTTTGAGTGGCAGGAGCGGCGTCCTCTGGCTGGTATTCTGACCTTCATCCAAGCTGTGTCAGCATTGGTGGGTGAGATCATGGCGTACGGTAAACTGTAGGCGTATACAACTATATATACTATATCATATAATGATCAGTCTCATTCCCATGTTACCCTGTTAAACCTTCTGCTAGCCACACTTGTCCAGTCCCAGGTGCAGTGAACGTCTTCCTTTCACTCGAAACATAGCGGCATTTTTTTACAGGGCTGGTTTACTGTCCTAGCACCCAACCTTCCTCTTTTCGCAGCACGGGCTTAGGACCGGCCATGGCAGAGTTAAAAAAATGGAAAGCTAACAAATTGAAGATATTTTCCCAATTCCAACGCTGTGACTGCTGAATGATGTTTCTTTTTGAGTGGCAGGAGCGGCGTCCTCTGGCTGGTATTCTGACATTCATCCAAGCTGTGTCAGCATTGGTGGGTGAGATCATGGCGTACGGTAAACTGTAGGCGTATATAACTATATATACTATATCATATAATGATCAGTCTCATTCCCATGTTACCCTGTTAAACCTTCTGCTAGCCACACTTGTCCAGTCCCAGGTGCAGTGAACGTCTTCCTTTCACTCGAAACATAGCGGCACTTTTTTTTACAGGGCTGGTTAACAGTCCCAGCACCCAACCTTCCTCTTTTCGCAGCACGGGCTTAGGACCGGCCATGGCAGAGTTAAAAAAATGGAAAGCTAACAAATTGAAGATATTTTCCCAATTTAAACGCTGTGACTGCTGAATGATGTTTCTTTTTTGAGCGGCAGGAGCGGCGTCCTCTGGCTGGTATTCTGACCTTCATCCAAGCTGTGTCAGCATTGGTGGGTGAGATCATGGCGTACGGTAAACTGTTGGCGTATATAACTATATATACTATATCATATAATGATCAGTCTCATTCCCATGTTACCCTGTTAAACCTTCTGCTAGCCACACTTGTCCAGTCCCAGGTGCAGTGAACGTCTTCCTTTCACTCGAAACATAGCGGCATTTTTTTACAGGGCTGGTTTACTGTCCTAGCACCCAACCTTCCTCTTTTCGCAGCACGGGCTTAGGACCGGCCATGGCAGAGTTAAAAAAATGGAAAGCTAACAAATTGAAGATATTTTCCCAATTCCAACGCTGTGACTGCTGAATGATGTTTCTTTTTGAGTGGCAGGAGCGGCGTCCTCTGGCTGGTATTCTGACCTTCATCCAAGCTGTGTCAGCATTGGTGGGTGAGATCATGGCGTACGGTAAACTGTAGGCGTATATAACTATATATACTATATCATATAATGATCAGTCTCATTCCCATGTTACCCTGTTAAACCTTCTGCTAGCCACACTTGTCCAGTCCCAGGTGCAGTGAACGTCTTCCTTTCACTCGAAACATAGCGGCACTTTTTTTTACAGGGCTGGTTTACAGTCCCAGCACCCAACCTTCCTCTTTTCGCAGCACGGGCTTAGGACCGGCCATGGCAGAGTTAAAAAAATGGAAAGCTAACAAATTGAAGATATTTTCCCAATTTCAACGCTGTGACTGCTGAATGATGTTTCTTTTTGAGTGGCAGGAGCGGCGTCCTCTGGCTGGTATTCTGACATTCATCCAAGCTGTGTCAGCATTGGTGGGTGAGATCATGGCGTACGGTAAACTGTAGGCGTATATAACTATATATACTATATCATATAATGATCAGTCTCATTCCCATGTTACCCTGTTAAACCTTCTGCTAGCCACACTTGTCCAGTCCCAGGTGCAGTGAACGTCTTCCTTTCACTCGAAACATAGCGGCACTTTTTTTTACAGGGCTGGTTTACTGTCCCAGCACCCAACCTTCCTCTTTTTGCAGCGCGGGCTTAGGACCGGCCATGGCAGAGTTAAAAAAAATGGAAAGCTAACAAATTGAAGATATTTTCCCAATTCCAATGTTGTGACTGCTGAATGATGTTTCTTTTTTGAGCGGCAGGAGCGGCGTCCTCTGGCTGGTATTCTGACCTTCATCCAAGCTGTGTCAGCATTGGTGGGTGAGATCATGGCGTACGGTAAACTGTAGGCGTATATAACTATATATACTATATCATATAATGATCAGTCTCATTCCCATGTTACCCTGTTAAACCTTCTGCTAGCCACACTTGTCCAGTCCCAGGTGCAGTGAACGTCTTCCTTTCACTCGAAACATAGCGGCATTTTTTTTACAGGGCTGGTTTACTGTCCTAGCACCCAACCTTCCTCTTTTCGCAGCACGGGCTTAGGACCGGCCATGGCAGAGTTAAAAAAATGGAAAGCTAACAAATTGAAGATATTTTCCCAATTCCAACGCTGTGACTGCTGAAGGATGTTTCTTTTTTGAGCGGCAGGAGAGGCGTCCTCTGGCTGGTATTCTGACCTTCATCCAAGCTGTGTCAGCATTGGTGGGTGAGATCATGGCGTACGGTAAACTGTAGGCGTATATAACTATATATACTATATCACATAATGATCAGTCTCATTCCCATGTTACCCTGTTAAACCTTCTGCTAGCCACACTTGTCCAGTCCCAGGTGCAGTGAACGTCTTCCTTTCACTCGAAACATAGCGGCACTTTTTTTTACAGGGCTGGTTTACAGTCCCAGCACCCAACCTTCCTCTTTTCGCAGCACGGGCTTAGGACCGGCCATGGCAGAGTTAAAAAAATGGAAAGCTAACAAATTGAAGATATTTTCCCAATTTCAACGCTGTGACTGCTGAATGATGTTTCTTTTTTGAGCGGCAGGAGCGGCGTCCTCTGGCTGGTATTCTGACCTTCATCCAAGCTGTGTCAGCATTGGTGGGTGAGATCATGGCGTACGGTAAACTGTAGGCGTATATAACTATATATACTATATCATATAATGATCAGTCTCATTCCCATGTTACCCTGTTAAACCTTCTGCTAGCCACACTTGTCCAGTCCCAGGTGCAGTGAACGTCTTCCTTTCACTCGAAACATAGCGGCACTTTTTTTACAGGGCTGGTTTACAGTCCCAGCACCCAACCTTCCTCTTTTCGCAGCACGGGCTTAGGACCGGCCATGGCAGAGTTAAAAAAATGGAAAGCTAACAAATTGAAGATATTTTCCCAATTTCAACGCTGTGACTGCTGAATGATGTTTCTTTTTTGAGCGGCAGGAGCGGCGTCCTCTGGCTGGTATTCTGACCTTCATCCAAGCTGTGTCAGCATTGGTGGGTGAGATCATGGCATACGGTAAACTGTAGGCGTATATAACTATATATACTATATCATATAATGATCAGTCTCATTCCCATGTTACCCTGTTAAACCTTCTGCTAGCCACACTTGTCCAGTCCCAGGTGCAGTGAACGTCTTCCTTTTTACTCGAAACATAGCGGCACTTTTTTTTACAGGGCTGGTTTACTGTCCCAGCACCCAACCTTCCTCTTTTCGCAGCACGGGCTTAGGACCGGCCATGGCAGAGTTAAAAAAATGGAAAGCTAACAAATTGAAGATATTTTCCCAATTCCAACGCTGTGACTGCTGAATGATGTTTCTTTTTTGAGCGGCAGGAGCGGCGTCCTCTGGCTGGTATTCTGACCTTCATCCAAGCTGTGTCAGCATTGGTGGGTGAGATCATGGCGTACGGTAAACTGTAGGCGTATATAACTATATATACTATATCATATAATGATCAGTCTCATTCCCATGTTACCCTGTTAAACCTTCTGCTAGCCACACTTGTCCAGTCCCAGGTGCAGTGAACGTCTTCCTTTCACTCGAAACATAGCGGCATTTTTTTTACAGGGCTGGTTTACAGTCCCAGCACCCAACCTTCCTCTTTTCGCAGCACGGGCTTAGGACCGGCCATGGCAGAGTTAAAAAAATGGAAAGCTAACAAATTGAAGATATTTTCCCAATTCCAACGCTGTGACTGCTGAATGATGTTTCTTTTTGAGTGGCAGGAGCGGCGTCCTCTGGCTGGTATTCTGACATTCATCCAAGCTGTGTCAGCATTGGTGGGTGAGATCATGGCGTACGGTAAACTGTAGGCGTATATAACTATATATACTATATCATATAATGATCAGTCTCATTCCCATGTTACCCTGTTAAACCTTCTGCTAGCCACACTTGTCCAGTCCCAGGTGCAGTGAACGTCTTCCTTTCACTCGAAACATAGCGGCACTTTTTTTTACAGGGCTGGTTAACAGTCCCAGCACCCAACCTTCCTCTTTTTGCAGCACGGGCTTAGGACCGGCCATGGCAGAGTTAAAAAAATGGAAAGCTAACAAATTGAAGATATTTTCCCAATTTAAACGCTGTGACTGCTGAATGATGTTTCTTTTTTGAGCGGCAGGAGCGGCGTCCTCTGGCTGGTATTCTGACCTTCATCCAAGCTGTGTCAGCATTGGTGGGTGAGATCATGGCGTACGGTAAACTGTTGGCGTATATAACTATATATACTATATCATATAATGATCAGTCTCATTCCCATGTTACCCTGTTAAACCTGCTAGCCACACTTGTCCAGTCCCAGGTGCAGTGAACGTCTTCCTTTCACTCGAAACATAGCGGCATTTTTTTTACAGGGCTGGTTTACTGTCCTAGCACCCAACCTTCCTCTTTTCGCAGCACGGGCTTAGGACCGGCCATGGCAGAGTTAAAAAAATGGAAAGCTAACAAATTGAAGATATTTTCCCAATTCCAACGCTGTGACTGCTGAATGATGTTTCTTTTTGAGTGGCAGGAGCGGCGTCCTCTGGCTGGTATTCTGACCTTCATCCAAGCTGTGTCAGCATTGGTGGGTGAGATCATGGCGTACGGTAAACTGTAGGCGTATATAACTATATATACTATATCATATAATGATCAGTCTCATTCCCATGTTACCCTGTTAAACCTTCTGCTAGCCACACTTGTCCAGTCCCAGGTGCAGTGAACGTCTTCCTTTCACTCGAAACATAGCGGCACTTTATTTTACAGGGCTGGTTTACAGTCCCAGCACCCAACCTTCCTCTTTTCGCAGCACGGGCTTAGGACCGGCCATGGCAGAGTTAAAAAAATGGAAAGCTAACAAATTGAAGATATTTTCCCAATTTCAACGCTGTGACTGCTGAATGATGTTTCTTTTTTGAGCGGCAGGAGCGGCGTCCTCTGGCTGGTATTCTGACCTTCATCCAAGCTGTGTCAGCATTGGTGGGTGAGATCATGGCGTACGGTAAACTGTAGGCATATAAAACTATATATACTATATCATATAATGATCAGTCTCATTCCCATGTTACCCTGTTAAACCTTCTGCTAGCCACACTTGTCCAGTCCCAGGTGCAGTGAACGTCTTCCTTTCACTCGAAACATAGCGGCATTTTTTTTACAGGGCTGGTTTACTGTCCTAGCACCCAACCTTCCTCTTTTCGCAGCACGGGCTTAGGACCGGCCATGGCAGAGTTAAAAAAATGGAAAGCTAACAAATTGAAGATATTTTCCCAATTCCAACGCTGTGACTGCTGAATGATGTTTCTTTTTGAGCGGCAGGAGCGGCGTCCTCTGGCTGGTATTCTGACCTTCATCCAAGCTGTGTCAGCATTGGTGGGTGAGATCATGGCGTACGGTAAACTGTAGGCGTATATAACTATATATACTATATCATATAATGATCAGTCTCATTCCCATGTTACCCTGTTAAACCTTCTGCTAGCCACACTTGTCCAGTCCCAGGTGCAGTGAACGTCTTCCTTTCACTCGAAACATAGCGGCACTTTTTTTTACAGGGCTGGTTTACTGTCCCAGCACCCAACCTTCCTCTTTTCGCAGCACGGGCTTAGGACCGGCCATGGCAGAGTTAAAAAAATGGAAAGCTAACAAATTGAAGATATTTTCCCAATTCCAACGCTGTGACTGCTGAATGATGTTTCTTTTTGAGCGGCAGGAGCGGCGTCCTCTGGCTGGTATTCTGACCTTCATCCAAGCTGTGTCAGCATTGGTGGGTGAGATCATGGTGTACGGTAAACTGTAGGCGTATATAACTATATATACTATATCATATAATGATCAGTCTCATTCCCATGTTACCCTGTTAAACCTTCTGCTAGCCACACTTGTCCAGTCCCAGGTGCAGTGAACGTCTTCCTTTCACTCGAAACATAGCGGCACTTTTTTTTACAGGGCTGGTTTACTGTCCCAGCACCCAACCTTCCTCTTTTCGCAGCACGGGCTTAGGACCGGCCATGGCAGAGTTAAAAAAATGGAAAGCTAACAAATTGAAGATATTTTCCCAATTCCAACGCTGTGACTCCTGAATGATGTTTCTTTTTTGAGCGGCAGGAGAGGCGTCCTCTGGCTGGTATTCTGACCTTCATCCAAGCTGTGTCAGCATTGGTGGGTGAGATCATGGCATACGGTAAACTGTAGGCGTATATAACTATATATACTATATCATATAATGATCAGTCTCATTCCCATGTTACCCTGTTAAACCTTCTGCTAGCCACACTTGTCCAGTCCCAGGTGCAGTGAACGTCTTCCTTTCACTCGAAACATAGCGGCACTTTTTTTTACAGGGCTGGTTTACTGTCCCAGCACCCAACCTTCCTCTTTTCGCAGCACGGGCTTAGGACCGGCCATGGCAGAGTTAAAAAAATGGAAAGCTAACAAATTGAAGATATTTTCCCAATTCCAACGCTGTGACTGCTGAATGATGTTTCTTTTTTGAGCGGCAGGAGAGGCGTCCTCTGGCTGGTATTCTGACCTTCATCCAAGCTGTGTCAGCATTGGTGGGTGAGATCATGGCGTACGGTAAACTGTAGGCGTATATAACTATATATACTATATCATATAATGATCAGTCTCATTCCCATGTTACCCTGTTAAACCTTCTGCTAGCCACACTTGTCCAGTCCCAGGTGCAGTGAACGTCTCCCTTTCACTCGAAACATAGCGGCACTTTTTTTTACAGGGCTGGTTTACTGTCCCAGCACCCAACCTTCCTCTTTTTGCAGCACGGGCTTAGGACCGGCCATGGCAGAGTTAAAAAAAATGGAAAGCTAACAAATTGAAGATATTTTCCCAATTCCAATGTTGTGACTGCTGAATGATGTTTCTTTTTTGAGCGGCAGGAGCGGCGTCCTCTGGCTGGTATTCTGACCTTCATCCAAGCTGTGTCAGCATTGGTGGGTGAGATCATGGCGTACGGTAAACTGTAGGCGTATATAACTATATATACTATATCATATAATGATCAGTCTCATTCCCATGTTACCCTGTTAAACATTCTGCTAGCCACACTTGTTCAGTCCCAGGTGCAGTGAACGTCTTCCTTTCACTCGAAACATAGCGACCTTTTTTTTTACAGGGCTGGTTTACTGTCCTAGCACCCAACCTTCCTCTTTTCGCAGCACGGGCTTAGGACCGGCCATGGCAGAGTTAAAAAAATGGAAAGCTAACAAATTGAAGATATTTTCCCAATTTCAACGCTGTGACTGCTGAATGATGTTTCTTTTTTGAGCGGCAGGAGCAGCGTCCTCTGGCTGGTATTCTGACCTTCATCCAAGCTGTGTCAGCATTGGTGGGTGAGATCATGGCGTACAGTAAACTGTACGCGTATATAACTATATATACTATATCATATAATGATCAGTCTCATTCCCATGTTACCCTGTTAATCCTTCTGCTAGCCACACTTGTCCAGTCCCAGGTGCAGTGAAAGTCTTCCTTTCACTCGAAACATAGCGGCACTTTTTTTTACAGGGCTGGTTTACTGTCCCAGCACCCAACCTTCCTCTTTTTGCAGCACGGGCTTAGGACCGGCCATGGCAGAGTTAAAAAAAATGGAAAGCTAACAAATTGAAGATATTTTCCCTATTCCAATGTTGTGACTGCTGAATGATGTTTCTTTTTTGAGCGGCAGGAGCGGCGTCCTCTGGCTGGTATTCTGACCTTCATCCAAGCTGTGTCAGCATTGGTGGGTGAGATCATGGCGTACGGTAAACTGTAGGCGTATATAACTATATATACTATATCATATAATGATCAGACTCATTCCCATGTTACCCTGTTAAACCTTCTGCTAGCCACACTTGTCCAGTCCCAGGTGCAGTGAACGTCTTCCTTTCACTCGAAACATAGCGGCACTTTTTTTATAGGGCTGGTTTACAGTCCCAGCAGCCAACCTTCCTCTTTTCGCAGCACGGGCTTAGGACCGGCCATGGCAGAGTTAAAAAAATGGAAAGCTAACAAATTGAAGATATTTTCCCAATTTAAACGCTGGGACTGCTGAATGATGTTTCTTTTTTGAGCGGCAGGAGCGGCGTCCTCTGGCTGGTATTCTGACCTTCATCCAAGCTGTGTCAGCATTGGTGGGTGAGATCATGGCGTACGGTAAACTGTAGGCGTATATAACTATATATACTATATCATATAATGATCAGTCTCATTCCCATGTTACCCTGTTAAACCTTCTTCTAGCCACACTTGTCCAGTCCCAGGTGCAGTGAACGTCTTCCTTTCACTCGAAACATAGCGGCACTTTTTTTTACAGGGCTGGTTTACTGTCCCAGCACCCAACCTTCCTCTTTTCGCAGCATGGGCTTAGGACCGGCCATGGCAGAGTTAAAAAAATGGAAAGCTAACAAATTGAAGATATTTTCCCAATTTAAACGCTGTGACTGCTGAATGATGTTTCTTTTTTGAGCGGCAGGAGCGGCGTCCTCTGGCTGGTATTCTGACCTTCATCCAAGCTGTGTCAGCATTGGTGGGTGAGATCATGGCGTACGGTAAACTGTAGGCGTATATAACTATATATACTATATCATATAATGATCAGTCTCATTCCCATGTTACCCTGTTAATCCTTCTGCTAGCCACACTTGTCCAGTCCCAGGTGCAGTGAACGTCTTCCTTTCACTCGAAACATAGCGGCACTTTTTTTTACAGGGCTGGTTTACTGTCCCAGCACCCAACCTTCCTCTTTTTGCAGCACGGGCTTAGGACCGGCCATGGCAGAGTTAAAAAAAATGGAAAGCTAACAAATTGAAGATATTTTCACTATTCCAATGTTGTGACTGCTGAATGATGTTTCTTTTTTGAGCGGCAGGAGCGGCGTCCTCTGGCTGGTATTCTGACCTTCATCCAAGCTGTGTCAGCATTGGTGGGTGAGATCATGGCGTACGGTAAACTGTAGGCGTATATAACTATATATACTATATCATATAATGATCAGTCTCATTCCCATGTTACCCTGTTAAACCTTCTGCTAGCCACACTTGTCCAGTCCCAGGTGCAGTGAACGTCTTCCTTTCACTCAAAACATAGCGGCACTTTTTTTTACAGGGCTGGTTTACAGTCCCAGCACCCAACCTTCCTCTTTTCGCAGCATGGGCTTAGGACCGGCCATGGCAGAGTTAAAAAAATGGAAAGCTAACAAATTGAAGATATTTTACCAATTCCAATGCTGTGACTGCTGAATGATGTTTCTTTTTGAGCGGCAGGAGCGGCGTCCTCTGGCTGGTATTCTGACCTTCATCCAAGCTGTGTCAGCATTGGTGGGTGAGATCATGGCGTACGGTAAACTGTAGGCGTATATAACTATATATACTATATCATATAATGATCAGTCTCATTCCCATGTTACCCTGTTAAACCTTCTGCTAGCCACACTTGTCCAGTCCCAGGTGCAGTGAACGTCTTCCTTTCACTCGAAACATAGCGGCACTTTTTTTACAGGGCTGGTTTACAGTCCCAGCACCCAACCTTCCTCTTTTCGCAGCACGGGCTTAGGACCGGCCATGGCAGAGTTAAAAAAATGGAAAGCTAACAAATTGAAGATATTTTCCCAATTTAAACGCTGTGACTGCTGAATGATGTTTCTTTTTTGAGCGGCAGGAGCGGCGTCCTCTGGCTGGTATTCTGACCTTCATCCAAGCTGTGTCAGCATTGGTGGGTGAGATCATGGCGTACGGTAAACTGTAGGCGTATATAACTATATATACTATATCATATAATGATCAGTCTCATTCCCATGTTACCCTGTTGAACCTTCTGCTAGCCACACTTGTCCAGTCCCAGGTGCAGTGAACGTCTTCCTTTCACTCGAAACATAGCGGCACTTTTTTTACAGGGCTGGTTTACAGTCCCAGCACCCAACCTTCCTCTTTTCGCAGCACGGGCTTAGGACCGGCCATGGCAGAGTTAAAAAAATGGAAAGCTAACAAATTGAAGATATTTTCCCAATTCCAACGCTGTGACTGCTGAATGATGTTTCTTTTTTGAGCGGCAGGAGCGGCGTCCTCTGGCTGGTATTCTGACCTTCATCCAAGCTGTGTCAGCATTGGTGGGTGAGATCATGGCGTACGGTAAACTGTAGGCGTATATAACTATATATACTATATCATATAATGATCAGTCTCATTCCCATGTTACCCTGTTAAACCTTCTGCTAGCCACACTTGTCCAGTCCCAGGTGCAGTAAACGTCTTCCTTTCACTCGAAACATAGCGGCACTTTTTTTTACAGGGCTGGTTTACTGTCCCAGCACCCAACCTTCCTCTTTTTGCAGCACGGGCTTAGGACCGGCCATGGCAGAGTTAAAAAAAATGGAAAGCTAACAAATTGAAGATATTTTCCCAATTCCAATGTTGTGACTGCTGAATGATGTTTCTTTTTTGAGCGGCAGGAGCGGCGTCCTCTGGCTGGTATTCTGACCTTCATCCAAGCTGTGTCAGCATTGGTGGGTGAGATCATGGCGTACGGTAAACTGTAGGTGTATACAACTATATATACTATATCATATAATGATCAGTCTCATTCCCATGTTACCCTGTTAAACCTTCTGCTAGCCACACTTGTCCAGTCCCAGGTGCAGTGAACGTCTTCCTTTCACTCGAAACATAGCGGCATTTTTTTTACAGGGCTGGTTTACTGTCCTAGCACCCAACCTTCCTCTTTTCGCAGCACGGGCTTTGGACCGGCCATGGCAGAGTTAAAAAAATGGAAAGCTAACAAATTGAAGATATTTTCCCAATTTCAACGCTGTGACTGCTGAATGATGTTTCTTTTTTGAGCGGCAGGAGCGGCGTCCTCTGGCTGGTATTCTGACCTTCATCCAAGCTGTGTCAGCATTGGTGGGTGAGATCATGGCGTACGGTAAACTGTAGGCGTATATAACTATATATACTATATCATATAATGATCAGTCTCATTCCCATGTTACCCTGTTAAACCTTCTGCTAGCCACACTTGTCCAGTCCCAGGTGCAGTGAACATCTTCCTTTCACTCGAAACATAGCGGCACTTTTTTTTACAGGGCTGGTTTACTGTCCCAGCACCCAACCTTCCTCTTTTTGCAGCGCGGGCTTAGGACCGGCCATGGCAGAGTTAAAAAAAATGGGAAGCTAACAAATTGAAGATATTTTCCCAATTCCAATGTTGTGACTGCTGAATGATGTTTCTTTTTTGAGCGGCAGGAGCGGCGTCCTCTGGCTGGTATTCTGACCTTCATCCAAGCTGTGTCAGCATTGGTGGGTGAGATCATGGCGTACGGTAAACTGTAGGCGTATATAACTATATATACTATATCATATAATGATCAGTCTCATTCCCATGTTACCCTGTTAAACCTTCTGCTAGCCACACTTGTCCAGTCCCAGGTGCAGTGAACGTCTTCCTTTCACTCGAAACATAGCGGCACTTTTTTTTACAGGGCTGGTTTACTGTCCCAGCACCCAACCTTCCTCTTTTCGCAGCACGGGCTTAGGACCGGCCATGGCAGAGTTAAAAAAATGGAAAGCTAACAAATTGAAGATATTTTCCCAATTCCAACGCTGTGACTGCTGAATGATGTTTCTTTTTGAGCGGCAGGAGCGGCGTCCTCTGGCTGGTATTGTGACCTTCATCCAAGCTGTGTCAGCATTGGTGGGTGAGATCATGGCGTACGGTAAACTGTAGGCGTATATAACTATATATACTATATCATATAATGATCAGTCTCATTCCCATGTTACCCTGTTAAACCTTCTGCTAGCCACACTTGTCCAGTCCCAGGTGCAGTGAACGTCTTCCTTTCACTCGAAACATAGCGGCACTTTTTTTTACAGGGCTGGTTTACTGTCCCAGCACCCAACCTTCCTCTTTTTGCAGCGCGGGCTTAGGACCGGCCATGGCAGAGTTAAAAAAAATGGAAAGCTAACAAATTGAAGATATTTTCCCAATTCCAATGTTGTGACTGCTGAATGATGTTTCTTTTTTGAGCGGCAGGAGCGGCGTCCTCTGGCTGGTATTCTGACCTTCATCCAAGCTGTGTCAGCATTGGTGGGTGAGATCATGGCGTACGGTAAACTGTAGGCGTATATAATTATATATACTATATCATATAATGATCAGTCTCATTCCCATGTTACCCTGTTAAACCTTCTGCTAGCCACACTTGTCCAGTCCCAGGTGCAGTGAACGTCTTCCTTTCACTCGAAACATAGCGGCATTTTTTTTACAGGGCTGGTTTACTGTCCTAGCACCCAACCTTCCTCTTTTCGTAGCACGGGCTTAGGACCGGCCATGGCAGAGTTAAAAAAATGGAAAGCTAACAAATTGAAGATATTTTCCCAATTCCAACGCTGTGACTGCTGAATGATGTTTCTTTTTGAGCGGCAGGAGCGGCGTCCTCTGGCTGGTATTCTGACCTTCATCCAAGCTGTGTCAGCATTGGTGGGTGAGATCATGGCGTATGGTAAACTGTAGGCGTATATAACTATATATACTATATCATATAATGATCAGTCTCATTCCCATGTTACCCTGTTAAACCTTCTGCTAGCCACACTTGTCCAGTCCCAGGTGCAGTGAACGTCTTCCTTTCACTCGAAACATAGCGGCACTTTTTTTTACAGGGCTGGTTTACTGTCCCAGCACCCAACCTTCCTCTTTTCGCAGCACGGGCTTAGGACCGGCCATGGCAGAGTTAAAAAAATGGAAAGCTAACAAATTGAAGATATTTTCCCAATTCCAACGCTGTGACTGCTGAATGATGTTTCTTTTTGAGCGGCAGGAGCGGCGTCCTCTGGCTGGTATTCTGACCTTCATCCAAGCTGTGTCAGCATTGGTGGGTGAGATCATGGCGTACGGTAAACTGTAGGCGTATATAACTATATATACTATATCATATAATGATCAGTCTCATTCCCATGTTACCCTGTTAAACCTTCTGCTAGCCACACTTGTCCAGTCCCAGGTGCAGTGAACGTCTTCCTTTCACTCGAAACATAGCGGCACTTTTTTTTACAGGGCTGGTTTACTGTCCCAGCACCCAACCTTCCTCTTTTCGCAGCACGGGCTTAGGACCGGCCATGGCAGAGTTAAAAAAATGGAAAGCTAACAAATTGAAGATATTTTCCCAATTCCAACGCTGTGACTGCTGAAAGATGTTTCTTTTTTGAGCGGCAGGAGAGGCGTCCTCTGGCTGGTATTCTGACCTTCATCCAAGCTGTGTCAGCATTGGTGGGTGAGTTCATGGCATACAGTAAACTGTAGGCGTATATAACTATATATACTATATCATATAATGATCAGTCTCATTCCCATGTTACCCTGTTAAACCTTCTGCTAGCCACACTTGTCCAGTCCCAGGTGCAGTGAACGTCTTCCTTTCACTCGAAACATAGCGGCATTTTTTTTACAGGGCTGGTTTACCGTCCTAGCACCCAACCTTCCTTTTTTCGCAGCACGGGCTTAGGACCGGCCATGGCAGAGTTAAAAAAATGGAAAGCTAACAAATTGAAGATATTTTCCCAATTCCAACGCTGTGACTGCTGAAGGATGTTTCTTTTTTGAGCGGCAGGAGAGGCGTCCTCTGGCTGGTATTCTGACCTTCATCCAAGCTGTGTCAGCATTGGTGGGTGAGATCATGGCGTACGGTAAACTGTAGGCGTATATAACTATATATACTATATCATATAATGATCAGTCTCATTCCCATGTTACCCTGTTAAACCTTCTGCTAGCCACACTTGTCCAGTCCCAGGTGCAGTGAACGTCTTCCTTTCACTCGAAACATAGCGGCACTTTTTTTTACAGGGCTGGTTTACAGTCCCAGCACCCAACCTTCCTCTTTTCGCAGCACGGGCTTAGGACCGGCCATGGCAGAGTTAAAAAAATGGAAAGCTAACAAATTGAAGATATTTTCCCAATTCCAACACTGTGACTGCTGAATGATGTTTCTTTTTTGAGCGGCAGGAGCGGCGTCCTCTGGCTGGTATTCTGACCTTCATCCAAGCTGTGTCAGCATTGGTGGGTGAGATCATGGCGTACGGTAAACTGTAGGCGTATATAACTATATATACTATATCATATAATGATCAGTCTCATTCCCATGTTACCCTGTTAAACCTTCTGCTAGCCACACTTGTCCAGTCCCAGGTGCAGTGAACGTCTTCCTTTCACTCGAAACATAGCAGCACTTTTTTTACAGGGCTGGTTTACAGTCCCAGCACCCAACCTTCCTCTTTTCGCAGCACGGGCTTAGGACCGGCCATGGCAGAGTTAAAAAAATGGAAAGCTAACAAATTGAAGATATTTTCCCAATTTCAACGCTGTGACTGCTGAATGATGTTTCTTTTTTGAGCGGCAGGAGCGGCGTCCTCTGGCTGGTATTCTGACCTTCATCCAAGCTGTGTCAGCATTGGTGGGTGAGATCATGGCATACGGTAAACTGTAGGCGTATATAACTATATATACTATATCATATAATGATCAGTCTCATTCCCATGTTACCCTGTTAAACCTTCTGCTAGCCACACTTGTCCAGTCCCAGGTGCAGTGAACGTCTTCCTTTTTACTCGAAACATAGCGGCACTTTTTTTTACAGGGCTGGTTTACTGTCCCAGCACCCAACCTTCCTCTTTTCGCAGCACGGGCTTAGGACCGGCCATGGCAGAGTTAAAAAAATGGAAAGCTAACAAATTGAAGATATTTTCCCAATTTCAACGCTGTGACTGCTGAATGATGTTTCTTTTTTGAGCGGCAGGAGCAGCGTCCTCTGGCTGGTATTCTGACCTTCATCCAAGCTGTGTCAGCATTGGTGGGTGAGATCATGGCGTACGGTAAACTGTAGGCGTATATAACTATATATACTATATCATATAATGATCAGTCTCATTCCCATGTTACCCTGTTAAACCTTCTGCTAGCCACACTTGTCCAGTCCCAGGTGCAGTGAACGTCTTCCTTTCACTCGAAACATAGCGGCACTTTTTTTTACAGGGCTGGTTTACTGTCCCAGCACCCAACCTTCCTCTTTTTGCAGCACGGGCTTAGGACCGGCCATGGCAGAGTTAAAAAAAATGGAAAGCTAACAAATTGAAGATATTTTCCCAATTCCAATGTTGTGACTGCTGAATGATGTTTCTTTTTTGAGCGGCAGGAGCGGCGTCCTCTGGCTGGTATTCTGACCTTCATCCAAGCTGTGTCAGCATTGGTGGGTGAGATCATGGCGTACGGTAAACTGTAGGCGTATACAACTATATATACTATATCATATAATGATCAGTCTCATTCCCATGTTACCCTGTTAAACCTTCTGCTAGCCACACTTGTCCAGTCCCAGGTGCAGTGAACGTCTTCCTTTCACTCGAAACATAGCGGCACTTTTTTTTACAGGGCTGGTTTACTGTCCCAGCACCCAACCTTCCTCTTTTTGCAGCGCGGGCTTAGGACCGGCCATGGCAGAGTTAAAAAAAATGGAAAGCTAACAAATTGAAGATATTTTCCCAATTCCAATGTTGTGACTGCTGAATGATGTTTCTTTTTTGAGCGGCAGGAGCGGCGTCCTCTGGCTGGTATTCTGACCTTCATCCAAGCTGTGTCAGCATTGGTGGGTGAGATCATGGCGTACGGTAAACTGTAGGCGTATATAATTATATATACTATATCATATAATGATCAGTCTCATTCCCATGTTACCCTGTTAAACCTTCTGCTAGCCACACTTGTCCAGTCCCAGGTGCAGTGAACGTCTTCCTTTCACTCGAAACATAGCGGCATTTTTTTTACAGGGCTGGTTTACTGTCCTAGCACCCAACCTTCCTCTTTTCGTAGCACGGGCTTAGGACCGGCCATGGCAGAGTTAAAAAAATGGAAAGCTAACAAATTGAAGATATTTTCCCAATTCCAACGCTGTGACTGCTGAATGATGTTTCTTTTTGAGCGGCAGGAGCGGCGTCCTCTGGCTGGTATTCTGACCTTCATCCAAGCTGTGTCAGCATTGGTGGGTGAGATCATGGCGTACGGTAAACTGTAGGCGTATATAACTATATATACTATATCATATAATGATCAGTCTCATTCCCATGTTACCCTGTTAAACCTTCTGCTAGCCACACTTGTCCAGTCCCAGGTGCAGTGAACGTCTTCCTTTCACTCGAAACATAGCGGCACTTTTTTTTACAGGGCTGGTTTACTGTCCCAGCACCCAACCTTCCTCTTTTCGCAGCACGGGCTTAGGACCGGCCATGGCAGAGTTAAAAAAATGGAAAGCTAACAAATTGAAGATATTTTCCCAATTCCAACGCTGTGACTGCTGAATGATGTTTCTTTTTGAGCGGCAGGAGCGGCGTCCTCTGGCTGGTATTCTGACCTTCATCCAAGCTGTGTCAGCATTGGTGGGTGAGATCATGGCGTACGGTAAACTGTAGGCGTATATAACTATATATACTATATCATATAATGATCAGTCTCATTCCCATGTTACCCTGTTAAACCTTCTGCTAGCCACACTTGTCCAGTCCCAGGTGCAGTGAACGTCTTCCTTTCACTCGAAACATAGCGGCACTTTTTTTTACAGGGCTGGTTTACTGTCCCAGCACCCAACCTTCCTCTTTTCGCAGCACGGGCTTAGGACCGGCCATGGCAGAGTTAAAAAAATGGAAAGCTAACAAATTGAAGATATTTTCCCAATTCCAACGCTGTGACTGCTGAAAGATGTTTCTTTTTTGAGCGGCAGGAGAGGCGTCCTCTGGCTGGTATTCTGACCTTCATCCAAGCTGTGTCAGCATTGGTGGGTGAGTTCATGGCATACAGTAAACTGTAGGCGTATATAACTATATATACTATATCATATAATGATCAGTCTCATTCCCATGTTACCCTGTTAAACCTTCTGCTAGCCACACTTGTCCAGTCCCAGGTGCAGTGAACGTCTTCCTTTCACTCGAAACATAGCGGCATTTTTTTTACAGGGCTGGTTTACCGTCCTAGCACCCAACCTTCCTTTTTTCGCAGCACGGGCTTAGGACCGGCCATGGCAGAGTTAAAAAAATGGAAAGCTAACAAATTGAAGATATTTTCCCAATTCCAACGCTGTGACTGCTGAAGGATGTTTCTTTTTTGAGCGGCAGGAGAGGCGTCCTCTGGCTGGTATTCTGACCTTCATCCAAGCTGTGTCAGCATTGGTGGGTGAGATCATGGCGTACGGTAAACTGTAGGCGTATATAACTATATATACTATATCATATAATGATCAGTCTCATTCCCATGTTACCCTGTTAAACCTTCTGCTAGCCACACTTGTCCAGTCCCAGGTGCAGTGAACGTCTTCCTTTCACTCGAAACATAGCGGCACTTTTTTTTACAGGGCTGGTTTACAGTCCCAGCACCCAACCTTCCTCTTTTCGCAGCACGGGCTTAGGACCGGCCATGGCAGAGTTAAAAAAATGGAAAGCTAACAAATTGAAGATATTTTCCCAATTCCAACACTGTGACTGCTGAATGATGTTTCTTTTTTGAGCGGCAGGAGCGGCGTCCTCTGGCTGGTATTCTGACCTTCATCCAAGCTGTGTCAGCATTGGTGGGTGAGATCATGGCGTACGGTAAACTGTAGGCGTATATAACTATATATACTATATCATATAATGATCAGTCTCATTCCCATGTTACCCTGTTAAACCTTCTGCTAGCCACACTTGTCCAGTCCCAGGTGCAGTGAACGTCTTACTTTCACTCGAAACATAGCAGCACTTTTTTTACAGGGCTGGTTTACAGTCCCAGCACCCAACCTTCCTCTTTTCGCAGCACGGGCTTAGGACCGGCCATGGCAGAGTTAAAAAAATGGAAAGCTAACAAATTGAAGATATTTTCCCAATTTCAACGCTGTGACTGCTGAATGATGTTTCTTTTTTGAGCGGCAGGAGCGGCGTCCTCTGGCTGGTATTCTGACCTTCATCCAAGCTGTGTCAGCATTGGTGGGTGAGATCATGGCATACGGTAAACTGTAGGCGTATATAACTATATATACTATATCATATAATGATCAGTCTCATTCCCATGTTACCCTGTTAAACCTTCTGCTAGCCACACTTGTCCAGTCCCAGGTGCAGTGAACGTCTTCCTTTTTACTCGAAACATAGCGGCACTTTTTTTTACAGGGCTGGTTTACTGTCCCAGCACCCAACCTTCCTCTTTTCGCAGCACGGGCTTAGGACCGGCCATGGCAGAGTTAAAAAAATGGAAAGCTAACAAATTGAAGATATTTTCCCAATTTCAACGCTGTGACTGCTGAATGATGTTTCTTTTTTGAGCGGCAGGAGCAGCGTCCTCTGGCTGGTATTCTGACCTTCATCCAAGCTGTGTCAGCATTGGTGGGTGAGATCATGGCGTACGGTAAACTGTAGGCGTATATAACTATATATACTATATCATATAATGATCAGTCTCATTCCCATGTTACCCTGTTAAACCTTCTGCTAGCCACACTTGTCCAGTCCCAGGTGCAGTGAACGTCTTCCTTTCACTCGAAACATAGCGGCACTTTTTTTTACAGGGCTGGTTTACTGTCCCAGCACCCAACCTTCCTCTTTTTGCAGCACGGGCTTAGGACCGGCCATGGCAGAGTTAAAAAAAATGGAAAGCTAACAAATTGAAGATATTTTCCCAATTCCAATGTTGTGACTGCTGAATGATGTTTCTTTTTTGAGCGGCAGGAGCGGCGTCCTCTGGCTGGTATTCTGACCTTCATCCAAGCTGTGTCAGCATTGGTGGGTGAGATCATGGCGTACGGTAAACTGTAGGCGTATACAACTATATATACTATATCATATAATGATCAGTCTCATTCCCATGTTACCCTGTTAAACCTTCTGCTAGCCACACTTGTCCAGTCCCAGGTGCAGTGAACGTCTTCCTTTCACTCGAAACATAGCGGCATTTTTTTTACAGGGCTGGTTTACTGTCCTAGCACCCAACCTTCCTCTTTTCGCAGCACGGGCTTAGGACCGGCCATGGCAGAGTTAAAAAAATGGAAAGCTAACAAATTGAAGATATTTTCCCAATTCCAACGCTGTGACTGCTGAATGATGTTTCTTTTTGAGTGGCAGGAGCGGCGTCCTCTGGCTGGTATTCTGACCTTCATCCAAGCTGTGTCAGCATTGGTGGGTGAGATCATGGCGTACGGTAAACTGTAGGCGTATATAACTATATATACTATATCATATAATGATCAGTCTCATTCCCATGTTACCCTGTTAAACCTTCTGCTAGCCACACTTGTCCAGTCCCAGGTGCAGTGAACGTCTTCCTTTCACTCGAAACATAGCGGCATTTTTTTTACAGGGCTGGTTTACTGTCCTAGCACCCAACCTTCCTCTTTTCGCAGCACGGGCTTAGGACCGGCCATGGCAGAGTTAAAAAAATGGAAAGCTAACAAATTGAAGATATTTTCCCAATTCCAACGCTGTGACTGCTGAATGATGTTTCTTTTTGAGCGGCAGGAGCGGCGTCCTCTGGCTGGTATTCTGACCTTCATCCAAGCTGTGTCAGCATTGGTGGGTGAGATCATGGCGTACGGTAAACTGTAGGCGTATATAACTATATATACTATATCATATAATGATCAGTCTCATTCCCATGTTACCCTGTTAAACCTTCTGCTAGCCACACTTGTCCAGTCCCAGGTGCAGTGAACGTCTTCCTTTCACTCGAAACATAGCGGCACTTTTTTTACAGGGCTGGTTTACAGTCCCAGCACCCAACCTTCCTCTTTTCGCAGCACGGGCTTAGGACCGGCCATGGCAGAGTTAAAAAAATGGAAAGCTAACAAATTGAAGATATTTTCCCAATTCCAACGCTGTGACTGCTGAATGATGTTTCTTTTTTGAGCGGCAGGAGCGGCGTCCTCTTGCTGGTATTCTGACCTTCATCCAAGCTGTGTCAGCATTGGTGGGTGAGATCATGGCGTACGGTAAACTGTAGGCGTATATAACTATATATACTATATCATATAATGATCAGTCTCATTCCCATGTTACCCTGTTAAACCTTCTGCTAGCCACACTTGTCCAGTCCCAGGTGCAGTGAACGTCTTCCTTTCACTCGAAACATAGCGGCACTTTTTTTTACAGGGCTGGTTTACAGTCCCAGCACCCAACCTTCCTCTTTTCGCAGCACGGGCTTAGGACCGGCCATGGCAGAGTTAAAAAAATGGAAAGCTAACAAATTGAAGATATTTTCCCAATTTCAACGCTGTGACTGCTGAATGATGTTTATTTTTTGAGCGGCAGGAGCGGCGTCCTCTGGCTGCTATTCTGACCTTCATCCAAGCTGTGTCAGCATTGGTGGGTGAGATCATGGCGTACGGTAAACTGTAGGCGTATATAACTATATATACTATATCATATAATGATCAGTCTCATTCCCATGTTACCCTGTTAAACCTTCTGCTAGCCACACTTGTCCAGTCCCAGGTGCAGTGAACGTCTTCCTTTCACTCGAAACATAGCGGCACTTTTTTTTACAGGGCTGGTTTACTGTCCTAGCACCCAACCTTCCTCTTTTCGCAGCACGGGCTTAGGACCGGCCATGGCAGAGTTAAAAAAATGGAAAGCTAACAAATTGAAGATATTTTCCCAATTCCAACGCTGTGACTGCTGAAAGATGTTTCTTTTTTGAGCGGCAGGAGAGGCGTCCTCTGGCTGGTATTCTGACCTTCATCCAAGCTGTGTCAGCATTGGTGGGTGAGATCATGGCATACAGTAAACTGTAGGCGTATATAACTATATATACTATATCATATAATGATCAGTCTAATTCCCATGTTACCCTGTTAAACCTTCTGCTAGCCACACTTGTCCAGTCCCAGGTGCAGTGAACGTCTTCCTTTCACTCGAAACATAGCGGCATTTTTTTTACAGGGCTGGTTTACCGTCCTAGCACCCAACCTTCCTCTTTTCGCAGCACGGGCTTAGGACCGGCCATGGCAGAGTTAAAAAAATGGAAAGCTAACAAATTGAAGATATTTTCCCAATTCCAACGCTGTGACTGCTGAAGGATGTTTCTTTTTTGAGCGGCAGGAGAGGCGTCCTCTGGCTGGTATTCTGACCTTCATCCAAGCTGTGTCAGCATTGGTGGGTGAGATCATGGCGTACGGTAAACTGTAGGCGTATATAACTATATATACTATATCATATAATGATCAGTCTCATTCCCATGTTACCCTGTTAAACCTTCTGCTAGCCACACTTGTCCAGTCCCAGGTGCAGTGAACGTCTTCCTTTCACTCGAAACATAGCGGCACTTTTTTTTACAGGGCTGGTTTACAGTCCCAGCACCCAACCTTCCTCTTTTCGCAGCACGGGCTTAGGACCGGCCATGGCAGAGTTAAAAAAATGGAAAGCTAACAAATTGAAGATATTTTCCCAATTTCAACGCTGTGACTGCTGAATGATGTTTCTTTTTTGAGCGGCAGGAGCGGCGTCCTCTGGCTGGTATTCTGACCTTCATCCAAGCTGTGTCAGCATTGGTGGGTGAGATCATGGCGTACGGTAAACTGTAGGCGTATATAACTATATATACTATATCATATAATGATCAGTCTCATTCCCATGTTACCCTGTTAAACCTTCTGCTAGCCACACTTGTCCAGTCCCAGGTGCAGTGAACGTCTTCCTTTCACTCGAAACATAGCGGCATTTTTTTTACAGGGCTGGTTTACAGTCCCAGCACCCAACCTTCCTCTTTTCGCAGCACGGGCTTAGGACCGGCCATGGCAGAGTTAAAAAAATGGAAAGCTAACAAATTGAAGATATTTTCCCAATTTCAACGCTGTGACTGCTGAATGATGTTTCTTTTTTGAGCGGCAGGAGCAGCGTCCTCTGGCTGGTATTCTGACCTTCATCCAAGCTGTGTCAGCATTGGTGGGTGAGATCATGGCGTACGGTAAACTGTAGGCGTATATAACTATATATACTATATCATATAATGATCAGTCTCATTCCCATGTTACCCTGTTAAACCTTCTGCTAGCCACACTTGTCCAGTCCCAGGTGCAGTGAACGTCCTCCTTTCACTCGAAACATAGCGGCACTTTTTTTTTACAGGGCTGGTTAACAGTCCCAGCACCCAACCTTCCACTTTTTGCAGCACGGGCTTAGGACCGGCCATGGCAGAGTTAAAAAAATGGAAAGCTAACAAATTGAAGATATTTTCCCAATTCCAACGCTGTGACTGCTAAATGATGTTTCTTTTTTGAGCGGCAGGAGCGGCGTCCTCTGGCTGGTATTCTGACCTTCATCCAAGCTGTGTCAGCATTGGTGGGTGAGATCATGGCGTACGGTAAACTGTTGGCGTATATAACTATATATACTATATCATATAATTATCAGTCTCATTCCCATGTTACCTTGTTAAACCTTCTGCTAGCCACACTTGTCCAGTCCCAGGTGCAGTGAACGTCTTCCTTTCACTCGAAACATAGCGGCATTTTTTTTACAGGGCTGGTTTACTGTCCTAGCACCCAACCTTCCTCTTTTCGCAGCACGGGCTTAGGACCGGCCATGGCAGAGTTAAAAAAATGGAAAGCTAACAAATTGAAGATATTTTCCCAATTCCAACGCTGTGACTGCTGAATGATGTTTCTTTTTGAGTGGCAGGAGCGGCGTCCTCTGGCTGGTATTCTGACCTTCATCCAAGCTGTGTCAGCATTGGTGGGTGAGATCATGGCGTACGGTAAACTGTAGGCGTATATAACTATATATACTATATCATATAATGATCAGTCTCATTCCCATGTTACCCTGTTAAACCTTCTGCTAGCCACACTTGTCCAGTCCCAGGTGCAGTGAACGTCTTCCTTTCACTCGAAACATAGCGGCACTTTTTTACAGGGCTGGTTTACTGTCCCAGCACCCAACCTTCCTCTTATCGCAGCACGGGCTTAGGACCGGCCATGGCAGAGTTAAAAAAATGGAAAGCTAACAAATTGAAGATATTTTACCAATTCCAACGCTGTGACTGCTGAATGATGTTTCTTTTTGAGCGGCAGGAGCGGCGTCCTCTGGCTGGTATTCTGACCTTCATCCAAGCTGTGTCAGCATTGGTGGGTGAGATCATGGCGTACGGTAAACTGTAGGCGTATATAACTATATATACTATATCATATAATGATCAGTCTCATTCCCATGTTACCCTGTTAAACCTTCTGCTAGCCACACTTGTCCAGTCCCAGGTGCAGTGAACGTCTTCCTTTCACTCGAAACATAGCGGCACTTTTTTTACAGGGCTGGTTTACAGTCCCAGCACCCAACCTTCCTCTTTTCGCAGCACGGGCTTAGGACCGGCCATGGCAGAGTTAAAAAAATGGAAAGCTAACAAATTGAAGATATTTTCCCAATTTAAACGCTGTGACTGCTGAATGATGTTTCTTTTTTGAGCGGCAGGAGCGGCGTCCTCTGGCTGCTATTCTGACCTTCATCCAAGCTGTGTCAGCATTGGTGGGTGAGATCATGGCGTACGGTAAACTGTAGGCGTATATAACTATATATACTATATCATATAATGATCAGTCTCATTCCCATGTTACCCTGTTAAACCTTCTGCTAGCCACACTTGTCCAGTCCCAGGTGCAGTGAACGTCTGCCTTTCACTCGAAACATAGCGGCACTTTTTTTACAGGGCTGGTTTACAGTCCCAGCACCCAACCTTCCTCTTTTCGCAGCACGGGCTTAGGACCGGCCATGGCAGAGTTAAAAAAATGGAAAGCTAACAAATTGAAGATATTTTCCCAATTTCAACGCTGTGACTGCTGAATGATGTTTTTTTTTTGAGCGGCAGGAGCAGCGTCCTCTGGCTGGTATTCTGACCTTCATCCAAGCTGTGTCAGCATTGGTGGGTGAGATCATGGCGTACGGTAAACTGTAGGCGTATATAACTATATATACTATATCATATAATGATCAGTCTCATTCCCATGTTACCCTGTTAAACCTTCTGCTAGCCACACTTGTCCAGTCCCAGGTGCAGTGAACGTCTTCCTTTCACTCGAAACATAGCGGCACTTTTTTTTACAGGGCTGGTTTACTGTCCCAGCACCCAACCTTCCTCTTTTTGCAGCACGGGCTTAGGACCGGCCATGGCAGAGTTAAAAAAAATGGAAAGCTAACAAATTGAAGATATTTTCCCAATTCCAATGTTGTGACTGCTGAATGATGTTTCTTTTTTGAGCGGCAGGAGCGGCGTCCTCTGGCTGGTATTCTGACCTTCATCCAAGCTGTGTCAGCATTGGTGGGTGAGATCATGGCGTACGGTAAACTGTAGGCGTATACAACTATATATACTATATCATATAATGATCAGTCTCATTCCCATGTTACCCTGTTAAACCTTCTGCTAGCCACACTTGTCCAGTCCCAGGTGCAGTGAACGTCTTCCTTTCACTCGAAACATAGCGGCATTTTTTTTACAGGGCTGGTTTACTGTCCTAGCACCCAACCTTCCTCTTTTCGCAGCACGGGCTTAGGACCGGCCATGGCAGAGTTAAAAAAATGGAAAGCTAACAAATTGAAGATATTTTCACAATTCCAACGCTGTGACTGCTGAATGATGTTTCTTTTTGAGCGGCAGGAGCGGCGTCCTCTGGCTGGTATTCTGACCTTCATCCAAGCTGTGTCAGCATTGGTGGGTGAGATCATGGCGTACGGTAAACTGTAGGCGTATATAACTATATATACTATATCATATAATGATCAGTCTCATTCCCATGTTACCCTGTTAAACCTTCTGCTAGCCACACTTGTCCAGTCCCAGGTGCAGTGAACGTCTTCCTTTCACTCGAAACATAGCGGCACTTTTTTTTTACAGGGCTGGTTAACAGTCCCAGCACCCAACCTTCCACATTTTGCAGCACGGGCTTAGGACCGGCCATGGCAGAGTTAAAAAAATGGAAAGCTAACAAATTGAAGATATTTTCCCAATTCCAACGCTGTGACTGCTAAATGATGTTTCTTTTTTGAGCGGCAGGAGCGGCGTCCTCTGGCTGGTATTCTGACCTTCATCCAAGCTGTGTCAGCATTGGTGGGTGAGATCATGGCGTACGGTAAACTGTTGGCGTATATAACTATATATACTATATCATATAATTATCAGTCTCATTCCCATGTTACCCTGTTAAACCTTCTGCTAGCCACACTTGTCCAGTCCCAGGTGCAGTGAACGTCTTCCTTTCACTCGAAACATAGCGGCACTTTTTTTTACAGGGCTGGTTAACAGTCCCAGCACCCAACCTTCCTCTTTTTGCAGCACGGGCTTAGGACCGGCCATGGCAGAGTTAAAAAAATGGAAAGCTAACAAATTGAAGATATTTTCCCAATTCCAACGCTGTGACTGCTGAATGATGTTTCTTTTTGAGTGGCAGGAGCGGCGTCCTCTGGCTGGTATTCTGACCTTCATCCAAGCTGTGTCAGCATTGGTGGGTGAGATCATGGCGTACGGTAAACTGTAGGCGTATATAACTATATATACTATATCATATAATGATCAGTCTCATTCCCATGTTACCCTGTTAAACCTTCTGCTAGCCACACTTGTCCAGTCCCAGGTGCAGTGAACGTCTTCCTTTCACTCGAAACATAGCGGCACTTTTTTACAGGGCTGGTTTACTGTCCCAGCACCCAACCTTCCTCTTATCGCAGCACGGGCTTAGGACCGGCCATGGCAGAGTTAAAAAAATGGAAAGCTAACAAATTGAAGATATTTTACCATTTCCAACGCTGTGACTGCTGAATGATGTTTCTTTTTGAGCGGCAGGAGCGGCGTCCTCTGGCTGGTATTCTGACCTTCATCCAAGCTGTGTCAGCATTGGTGGGTGAGATCATGGCGTACGGTAAACTGTAGGCGTATATAACTATATATACTATATCATATAATGATCAGTCTCATTCCCATGTTACCCTGTTAAACCTTCTGCTAGCCACACTTGTCCAGTCCCAGGTGCAGTGAACGTCTTCCTTTCACTCGAAACATAGCGGCACTTTTTTTACAGGGCTGGTTTACAGTCCCAGCACCCAACCTTCCTCTTTTCGCAGCACGGGCTTAGGACCGGCCATGGCAGAGTTAAAAAAATGGAAAGCTAACAAATTGAAGATATTTTCCCAATTTAAACGCTGTGACTGCTGAATGATGTTTCTTTTTTGAGCGGCAGGAGCGGCGTCCTCTGGCTGCTATTCTGACCTTCATCCAAGCTGTGTCAGCATTGGTGGGTGAGATCATGGCGTACGGTAAACTGTAGGCGTATATAACTATATATACTATATCATATAATGATCAGTCTCATTCCCATGTTACCCTGTTAAACCTTCTGCTAGCCACACTTGTCCAGTCCCAGGTGCAGTGAACGTCTGCCTTTCACTCGAAACATAGCGGCACTTTTTTTACAGGGCTGGTTTACAGTCCCAGCACCCAACCTTCCTCTTTTCGCAGCACGGGCTTAGGACCGGCCATGGCAGAGTTAAAAAAATGGAAAGCTAACAAATTGAAGATATTTTCCCAATTTAAACGCTGTGACTGCTGAATGATGTTTCTTTTTTGAGCGGCAGGAGCGGCGTCCTCTGGCTGCTATTCTGACCTTCATCCAAGCTGTGTCAGCATTGGTGGGTGAGATCATGGCGTACGGTAAACTGTAGGCGTATATAACTATATATACTATATCATATAATGATCAGTCTCATTCCCATGTTACCCTGTTAAACCTTCTGCTAGCCACACTTGTCCAGTCCCAGGTGCAGTGAACGTCTGCCTTTCACTCGAAACATAGCGGCACTTTTTTTACAGGGCTGGTTTACAGTCCCAGCACCCAACCTTCCTCTTTTCGCAGCACGGGCTTAGGACCGGCCATGGCAGAGTTAAAAAAATGGAAAGCTAACAAATTGAAGATATTTTCCCAATTTCAACGCTGTGACTGCTGAATGATGTTTCTTTTTTGAGCGGCAGGAGCGGCGTCCTCTGGCTGGTATTCTGACCTTCATCCAAGCTGTGTCAGCATTGGTGGGTGAGATCATGGCATACGGTAAACTGTAGGCGTATATAACTATATATACTATATCATATAATGATCAGTCTCATTCCTATGTTACCCTGTTAAACCTTCTGCTAGCCACACTTGTCCAGTCCCAGGTGCAGTGAACGTCTTCCTTTTTACTCAAAACATAGCGGCACTTTTTTTTACAGGGCTGGTTTACTGTCCCAGCACCCAACCTTCCTCTTTTCGCAGCACGGGCTTAGGACCGGCCATGGCAGAGTTAAAAAAATGGAAAGCTAACAAATTGAAGATATTTTCCCAATTCCAACGCTGTGACTGCTGAATGATGTTTCTTTTTTGAGCGGCAGGAGCGGCGTCCTCTGGCTGGTATTCTGACCTTCATCCAAGCTGTGTCAGCATTGGTGGGTGAGATCATGGCGTACGGTAAACTGTAGGCGTATATAACTATATATACTATATCATATAATGATCAGTCTCATTCCCATGTTACCCTTTTAAACCTTCTGCTAGCCACACTTGTCCAGTCCCAGGTGCAGTAAACGTCTTCCTTTCACTCGAAACATAGCGGCACTTTTTTTTACAGGGCTGGTTTACTGTCCCAGCACCCAACCTTCCTCTTTTTGCAGCACGGGCTTAGGACCGGCCATGGCAGAGTTAAAAAAAATGGAAAGCTAACAAATTGAAGATATTTTCCCAATTCCAATGTTGTGACTGCTGAATGATGTTTCTTTTTTGAGCGGCAGGAGCGGCGTCCTCTGGCTGGTATTCTGACCTTCATCCAAGCTGTGTCAGCATTGGTGGGTGAGATCATGGCGTACGGTAAACTGTAGGCGTATACAACTATATATACTATATCATATAATGATCAGTCTCATTCGCATGTTACCCTGTTAAACCTTCTGCTAGCCACACTTGTCCAGTCCCAGGTGCAGTGAACGTCTTCCTTTCACTCGAAACATAGCGGCACTTTTTTTTACAGGGCTGGTTTACTGTCCTAGCACCCAACCTTCCTCTTTTCGCAGCACGGGCTTAGGACCGGCCATGGCAGAGTTAAAAAAATGGAAAGCTAACAAATTGAAGATATTTTCCCAATTCCAACGCTGTGACTGCTGAATGATGTTTCTTTTTGAGTGGCAGGAGCGGCGTCCTCTGGCTGGTATTCTGACCTTCATCCAAGCTGTGTCAGCATTGGTGGGTGAGATCATGGCGTACGGTAAACTGTAGGCGTATATAACTATATATACTATATCATATAATGATCAGTCTCATTCCCATGTTACCCTGTTAAACCTTCTGCTAGCCACACTTGTCCAGTCCCAGGTGCAGTGAACGTCTTCCTTTCACTCGAAACATAGCGGCACTTTTTTTTACAGGGCTGGTTAACAGTCCCAGCACCCAACCTTCCTCTTTTTGCAGCACGGGCTTAGGACCGGCCATGGCAGAGTTAAAAAAATGGAAAGCTAACAAATTGAAGATATTTTCCCAATTCCAACGCTGTGACTGCTGAATGATGTTTCTTTTTTGAGAGGCAGGAGCGGCGTCCTCTGGCTGGTATTCTGACCTTCATCCAAGCTGTGTCAGCATTGGTGGGTGAGATCATGGCGTACGGTAAACTGTAGGCGTATATAACTATATATACTATATCATATAATGATCAGTCTCATTCCCATGTTACCCTGTTAAACCTTCTGCTAGCCACACTTGTCCAGTCCCAGGTGCAGTGAACGTCTTCCTTTCACTCGAAACATAGCGGCATTTTTTTTACAGGGCTGGTTTACTGTCCTAGCACCCAACCTTCCTCTTTTCGCAGCACGGGCTTAGGACCGGCCATGGCAGAGTTAAGAAAATGGAAAGCTAACAAATTGAAGATATTTTACCAATTCCAACGCTGTGACTGCTGAATGATGTTTCTTTTTGAGCGGCAGGAGCGGCGTCCTCTGGCTGGTATTCTGACCTTCATCCAAGCTGTGTCAGCATTGGTGGGTGAGATCATGGCGTACGGTAAACTGTAGGCGTATTTAACTATATATACTATATCATATAATGATCAGTCTCATTCCCATGTTACCCTGTTAAATCTTCTGCTAGCCACACTTGTCCAGTCCCAGGTGCAGTGAACGTCTTCCTTTCACTGGAAACATAGCGGCACTTTTTTTTACAGGGCTGGTTTATTGTCCCAGCACCCAACCTTCCTCTTTTCGCAGCACGGGCTTAGGACCGGCCATGGCAGAGTTAAAAAAATGGAAAGCTAACAAATTGAAGATATTTTCCCAATTCCAACGCTGTGACTGCTGAATGATGTTTCTTTTTTGAGCGGCAGGAGAGGCGTCCTCTGGCTGGTATTCTGACCTTCATCCAAGCTGTGTCAGCATTGGTGGGTGAGATCATGGCATACGGTAAACTGTAGGCGTATATAACTATATATACTATATCATATAATGATCAGTCTCATTCCCATGTTACCCTGTTAAACCTTCTGCTAGCCACACTTGTCCAGTCCCAGGTGCAGTGAACGTCCTCCTTTCACTCGAAACATAGCGGCACTTTTTTTTACAGGGCTGGTTTACAGTCCCAGCACCCAACCTTCCTCTTTTCGCAGCACGGGCTTAGGACCGGCCATGGCAGAGTTAAAAAAATGGAAAGCTAACAAATTGAAGATATTTTCCCAATTCCAACGCTGTGACTGCTGAAGGATGTTTCTTTTTTGAGCGGCAGGAGAGGCGTCCTCTGGCTGGTATTCTGACCTTCATCCAAGCTGTGTCAGCATTGGTGGGTGAGATCATGGCGTACGGTAAACTGTAGGCGTATATAACTATATATACTATATCATATAATGATCAGTCTCATTCCCATGTTACCCTGTTAAACCTTCTGCTAGCCACACTTGTCCAGTCCCAGGTGCAGTGAACGTCTTCCTTTCACTCGAAACATAGCGGCACTTTTTTTTACAGGGCTGGTTTACAGTCCCAGCACCCAACCTTCCTCTTTTCGCAGCACGGGCTTAGGACCGGCCATGGCAGAGTTAAAAAAATGGAAAGCTAACAAATTGAAGATATTTTCCCAATTTCAACGCTGTGACTGCTGAATGATGTTTCTTTTTTGAGCGGCAGGAGCGGCGTCCTCTGGCTGGTATTCTGACCTTCATCCAAGCTGTGTCAGCATTGGTGGGTGAGATCATGGCGTACGGTAAACTGTAGGCGTATATAACTATATATACTATATCATATAATGATCAGTCTCATTCCCATGTTACCCTGTTAAACCTTCTGCTAGCCACACTTGTCCAGTCCCAGGTGCAGTGAACGTCTTCCTTTCACTCGAAACATAGCGGCACTTTTTTTACAGGGCTGGTTTACAGTCCCAGCACCCAACCTTCCTCTTTTCGCAGCACGGGCTTAGGACCGGCCATGGCAGAGTTAAAAAAATGGAAAGCTAACAAATTGAAGATATTTTCCCAGTTTCAACGCTGTGACTGCTGAATGATGTTTCTTTTTTGAGCGGCAGGAGCGGCGTCCTCTGGCTGGTATTCTGACCTTCATCCAAGCTGTGTCAGCATTGGTGGGTGAGATCATGGCATACGGTAAACTGTAGGCGTATATAACTATATATACTATATCATATAATGATCAGTCTCATTCCCATGTTACCCTGTTAAACCTTCTGCTAGCCACACTTGTCCAGTCCCAGGTGCAGTGAACGTCTTCCTTTTTACTCGAAACATAGCGGCACTTTTTTTTACAGGGCTGGTTTACTGTCCCAGCACCCAACCTTCCTCTTTTCGCAGCACGGGCTTAGGACCGGCCATGGCAGAGTTAAAAAAATGGAAAGCTATCAAATTGAAGATATTTTCCCAATTCCAACGCTGTGACTGCTGAATGATGTTTCTTTTTTGAGCGGCAGGAGCGGCGTCCTCTGGCTGGTATTCTGACCTTCATCCAAGCTGTGTCAGCATTGGTGGGTGAGATCATGGCGTACGGTAAACTGTAGGCGTATATAACTATATATACTATATCATATAATTGATCAGTCTCATTCCCATGTTACCCTGTTAAACCTTCTGCTAGCCACACTTGTCCAGTCCCAGGTGCAGTGAACGTCTTCCTTTCACTCGAAACATAGCGGCATTTTTTTTACAGGGCTGGTTTACAGTCCCAGCACCCAACCTTCCTCTTTCGCAGCACGGGCTTAGGACCGGCCATGGCAGAGTTAAAAAAATGGAAAGCTAACAAATTGAAGATATTTTCCCAATTTCAACGCTGTGACTGCTGAATGATGTTTCTTTTTTGAGCGGCAGGAGCGGCGTCCTCTGGCTGGTATTCTGACCTTCATCCAAGCTGTGTCAGCATTGGTGGGTGAGATCATGGCGTACGGTAATCTGTAGGCGTATATAACTATATATACTATATCATATAATGATCAGTCTCATTCCCATGTTACCCTGTTAAACCTTCTGCTAGCCACACTTGTCCAGTCCCAGGTGCAGTGAACGTCTTCCTTTCACTCGAAACATAGCGGCACTTTTTTTTACAGGGCTGGTTTACTGTCCCAGCACCCAACCTTCCTCTTTTTGCAGCACGGGCTTAGGACCGGCCATGGCAGAGTTAAAAAAAATGGAAAGCTAACAAATTGAAGATATTTTCCCAATTCCAATGTTGTGACTGCTGAATGATGTTTCTTTTTTGAGCGGCAGGAGCGGCGTCCTCTGGCTGGTATTCTGACCTTCATCCAAGCTGTGTCAGCATTGGTGGGTGAGATCATGGCGTACGGTAAACTGTAGGCGTATACAACTATATATACTATATCATATAATGATCAGTCTCATTCCCATGTTACCCTGTTAAACCTTCTGCTAGCCACACTTGTCCAGTCCCAGGTGCAGTGAACGTCTTCCTTTCACTCGAAACATAGCGGCATTTTTTTTACAGGGCTGGTTTACTGTCCTAGCACCCAACCTTCCTCTTTTCGCAGCACGGGCTTAGGACCGGCCATGGCAGAGTTAAAAAAATGGAAAGCTAACAAATTGAAGATATTTTCCCAATTCCAACGCTGTGACTGCTGAATGATGTTTCTTTTTGAGTGGCAGGAGCGGCGTCCTCTTGCTGGTATTCTGACCTTCATCCAAGCTGTGTCAGCATTGGTGGGTGAGATCATGGCGTACGGTAAACTGTAGGCGTATATAACTATATATACTATATCATATAATGATCAGTCTCATTCCCATGTTACCCTGTTAAACCTTCTGCTAGCCACACTTGTCCAGTCCCAGGTGCAGTGAACGTCTTCCTTTCACTCGAAACATAGCGGCACTTTTTTTTTACAGGGCTGGTTAACAGTCCCAGCACCCAACCTTCCACTTTTTGCAGCACGGGCTTAGGACCGGCCATGGCAGAGTTAAAAAAATGGAAAGCTAACAAATTGAAGATATTTTCCCAATTCCAACGCTGTGACTGCTAAATGATGTTTCTTTTTTGAGCGGCAGGAGCGGCGTCCTCTGGCTGGTATTCTGACCTTCATCCAAGCTGTGTCAGCATTGGTGGGTGAGATCATGGCGTACGGTAAACTGTTGGCGTATATAACTACTGTATATATACTATATCATATAATTATCAGTCTCATTCCCATGTTACCCTGTTAAACCTTCTGCTAGCCACACTTGTCCAGTCCCAGGTGCAGTGAACGTCTTCCTTTCACTCGAAACATAGCGGCATTTTTTTTACAGGGCTGGTTTACTGTCCTAGCACCCAACCTTCCTCTTTTCGCAGCACGGGCTTAGGACCGGCCATGGCAGAGTTAAAAAAATGGAAAGCTAACAAATTGAAGATATTTTCCCAATTCCAACGCTGTGACTGCTGAATGATGTTTCTTTTTGAGTGGCAGGAGCGGCGTCCTCTGGCTGGTATTCTGACCTTCATCCAAGCTGTGTCAGCATTGGTGGGTGAGATCATGGCGTACGGTAAACTGTAGGCGTATATAACTATATATACTATATCATATAATGATCAGTCTCATTCCCATGTTACCCTGTTAAACCTTCTGCTAGCCACACTTGTCCAGTCCCAGGTGCAGTGAACGTCTTCCTTTCACTCGAAACATAGCGGCACTTTTTTACAGGGCTGGTTTACTGTCCCAGCACCCAACCTTCCTCTTATCGCAGCACGGGCTTAGGACCGGCCATGGCAGAGTTAAAAAAATGGAAAGCTAACAAATTGAAGATATTTTACCAATTCCAACGCTGTGACTGCTGAATGATGTTTCTTTTTGAGCGGCAGGAGCGGCGTCCTCTGGCTGGTATTCTGACCTTCATCCAAGCTGTGTCAGCATTGGTGGGTGAGATCATGGCGTACGGTAAACTGTAGGCGTATATAACTATATATACTATATCATATAATGATCAGTCTCATTCCCATGTTACCCTGTTAAACCTTCTGCTAGCCACACTTGTCCAGTCCCAGGTGCAGTGAACGTCTTCCTTTCACTCGAAACATAGCGGCACTTTTTTACAGGGCTGGTTTACAGTCCCAGCACCCAACCTTCCTCTTTTCGCAGCACGGGCTTAGGACCGGCCATGGCAGAGTTAAAAAAATGGAAAGCTAACAAATTGAAGATATTTTCCCAATTTAAACGCTGTGACTGCTGAATGATGTTTCTTTTTTGAGCGGCAGGAGCGGCGTCCTCTGGCTGCTATTCTGACCTTCATCCAAGCTGTGTCAGCATTGGTGGGTGAGATCATGGCGTACGGTAAACTGTAGGCGTATATAACTATATATACTATATCATATAATGATCAGTCTCATTCCCATGTTACCCTGTTAAACCTTCTGCTAGCCACACTTGTCCAGTCCCAGGTGCAGTGAACGTCTTCCTTTTTACTCAAAACATAGCGGCACTTTTTTTTACAGGGCTGGTTTACTGTCCCAGCACCCAACCTTCCTCTTTTCGCAGCACGGGCTTAGGACCGGCCATGGCAGAGTTAAAAAAATGGAAAGCTAACAAATTGAAGATATTTTCCCAATTCCAATGTTGTGACTGCTGAATGATGTTTCTTTTTTGAGCGGCAGGAGCGGCGTCCTCTGGCTGGTATTCTGACCTTCATCCAAGCTGTGTCAGCATTGGTGGGTGAGATCATGGCGTACGGTAAACTGTAGGCGTATACAACTATATATACTATATCATATAATGATCAGTCTCATTCGCATGTTACCCTGTTAAACCTTCTGCTAGCCACACTTGTCCAGTCCCAGGTGCAGTGAACGTCTTCCTTTCACTCGAAACATAGCGGCACTTTTTTTTACAGGGCTGGTTTACTGTCCTAGCACCCAACCTTCCTCTTTTCGCAGCACGGGCTTAGGACCGGCCATGGCAGAGTTAAAAAAATGGAAAGCTAACAAATTGAAGATATTTTCCCAATTCCAACGCTGTGACTGCTGAATGATGTTTCTTTTTGAGTGGCAGGAGCGGCGTCCTCTGGCTGGTATTCTGACCTTCATCCAAGCTGTGTCAGCATTGGTGGGTGAGATCATGGCGTACGGTAAACTGTAGGCGTATATAACTATATATACTATATCATATAATGATCAGTCTCATTCCCATGTTACCCTGTTAAACCTTCTGCTAGCCACACTTGTCCAGTCCCAGGTGCAGTGAACGTCTTCCTTTCACTCGAAACATAGCGGCACTTTTTTTTACAGGGCTGGTTAACAGTCCCAGCACCCAACCTTCCTCTTTTTGCAGCACGGGCTTAGGACCGGCCATGGCAGAGTTAAAAAAATGGAAAGCTAACAAATTGAAGATATTTTCCCAATTTAAACGCTGTGACTGCTGAATGATGTTTCTTTTTTGAGCGGCAGGAGCGGCGTCCTCTGGCTGGTATTCTGACCTTCATCCAAGCTGTGTCAGCATTGGTGGGTGAGATCATGGCGTACGGTAAACTGTTGGCGTATATAACTATATATACTATATCATATAATGATCAGTCTCATTCCCATGTTACCCTGTTAAACCTTCTGCTAGCCACACTTGTCCAGTCCCAGGTGCAGTGAACGTCCTCCTTTCACTCGAAACATAGCGGCATTTTTTTTTACAGGGCTGGTTTACTGTCCTAGCACCCAACCTTCCTCTTTTCGCAGCACGGGCTTAGGACCGGCCATGGCAGAGTTAAAAAAATGGAAAGCTAACAAATTGAAGATATTTTCCCAATTCCAACGCTGTGACTGCTGAATGATGTTTCTTTTTGAGTGGCAGGAGCGGCGTCCTCTGGCTGGTATTCTGACCTTCATCCAAGCTGTGTCAGCATTGGTGGGTGAGATCATGGCGTACGGTAAACTGTAGGCGTATATAACTATATATACTATATCATATAATGATCAGTCTCATTCCCATGTTACCCTGTTAAACCTTCTGCTAGCCACACTTGTCCAGTCCCAGGTGCAGTGAACGTCTTCCTTTCACTCGAAACATAGCGGCACTTTTTTTTACAGGGCTGGTTTACAGTCCCAGCACCCAACCTTCCTCTTTTCGCAGCACAGGCTTAGGACCGGCCATGGCAGAGTTAAAAAAATGGAAAGCTAACAAATTGAAGATATTTTCCCAATTTCAACGCTGTGACTGCTGAATGATGTTTCTTTTTTGAGCGGCAGGAGAGGCGTCCTCTGGCTGGTATTCTGACCTTCATCCAAGCTGTGTCAGCATTGGTGGGTGAGATCATGGCGTACGGTAAACTGTAGGCGTATATAACTATATATACTATATCATATAATGATCAGTCTCATTCCCATGTTACCCTGTTAAACCTTCTGCTAGCCACACTTGTCCAGTCCCAGGTGCAGTGAACGTCTTCCTTTCACTCGAAACATAGCGGCACTTTTTTTTACAGGGCTGGTTTACAGTCCCAGCACCCAACCTTCCTCTTTTCGCAGCACGGGCTTAGGACCGGCCATGGCAGAGTTAAAAAAATGGAAAGCTAACAAATTGAAGATATTTTCCCAATTTCAACGCTGTGACTGCTGAATGATGTTTCTTTTTTGAGCGGCAGGAGCGGCGTCCTCTGGCTGCTATTCTGACCTTCATCCAAGCTGTGTCAGCATTGGTGGGTGAGATCATGGCGTACGGTAAACTGTAGGCGTATATAACTATATATACTATATCATATAATGATCAGTCTCATTCCCATGTTACCCTGTTAAACCTTCTGCTAGCCACACTTGTCCAGTCCCAGGTGCAGTGAACGTCTTCCTTTCACTCGAAACATAGCGGCACTTTTTTTACAGGGCTGGTTTACAGTCCCAGAACCCAACCTTCCTCTTTTCGCAGCACGGGCTTAGGACCGGCCATGGCAGAGTTAAAAAAATGGAAAGCTAACAAATTGAAGATATTTTCCCAATTTCAACGCTGTGACTGCTGAATGATGTTTCTTTTTTGAGCGGCAGGAGCGGCATCCTCTGGCTGGTATTCTGACCTTCATCCAAGCTGTGTCAGCATTGGTGGGTGAGATCATGGCATACGGTAAACTGTAGGCGTATATAACTATATATACTATATCATATAATGATCAGTCTCATTCCCATGTTACCCTGTTAAACCTTCTGCTAGCCACACTTGTCCAGTCCCAGGTGCAGTGAACGTCTTCCTTTTTACTCGAAACATAGCGGCACTTTTTTTTACAGGGCTGGTTTACTGTCCCAGCACCCAACCTTCCTCTTTTCGCAGCACGGGCTTAGGACCGGCCATGGCAGAGTTAAAAAAATGGAAAGCTAACAAATTGAAGATATTTTCCCAATTCCAACGCTGTGACTGCTGAATGATGTTTCTTTTTTGAGCGGCAGGAGCGGCGTCCTCTGGCTGGTATTCTGACCTTCATCCAAGCTGTGTCAGCATTGGTGGGTGAGATCATGGCGTACGGTAAACTGTAGGCGTATATAACTATATATACTATATCATATAATGATCAGTCTCATTCCCATGTTACCCTGTTAAACCTTCTGCTAGCCACACTTGTCCAGTCCCAGGTGCAGTAAACGTCTTCCTTTCACTCGAAACATAGCGGCACTTTTTTTTACAGGGCTGGTTTACTGTCCCAGCACCCAACCTTCCTCTTTTTGCAGCACGGGCTTAGGACCGGCCATGGCAGAGTTAAAAAAAATGGAAAGCTAACAAATTGAAGATATTTTCCCAATTCCAATGTTGTGACTGCTGAATGATGTTTCTTTTTTGAGCGGCAGGAGCGGCGTCCTCTGGCTGGTATTCTGACCTTCATCCAAGCTGTGTCAGCATTGGTGGGTGAGATCATGGCGTACGGTAAACTGTAGGCGTATACAACTATATATACTATATCATATAATGATCAGTCTCATTCCCATGTTACCCTGTTAAACCTTCTGCTAGCCACACTTGTCCAGTCCCAGGTGCAGTGAACGTCTTCCTTTCACTCGAAACATAGCGGCATTTTTTTTTACAGGGCTGGTTTACTGTCCTAGCACCCAACCTTCCTCTTTTCGCAGCACGGGCTTAGGACCGGCCATGGCAGAGTTAAAAAAATGGAAAGCTAACAAATTGAAGATATTTTCCCAATTCCAACGCTGTGACTGCTGAATGATGTTTCTTTTTGAGTGGCAGGAACGGCGTCCTCTGGCTGGTATTCTGACCTTCATCCAAGCTGTGTCAGCATTGGTGGGTGAGATCATGGCGTACGGTAACCTGTAGGCGTATATAACTATATATACTATATCATATAATGATCAGTCTCATTCCCATGTTACCCTGTTAAACCTTCTGCTAGCCACACTTGTCCAGTCCCAGGTGCAGTGAACGTCTTCCTTTCACTCGAAACATAGCGGCACTTTTTTTACAGGGCTGGTTAACAGTCCCAGCACCCAACCTTCCTCTTTTTGCAGCACGGGCTTAGGACCGGCCATGGCAGAGTTAAAAAAATGGAAAGCTAACAAATTGAAGATATTTTCCCAATTTAAACGCTGTGACTGCTGAATGATGTTTCTTTTTTGAGCGGCAGGAGCGGCGTCCTCTGGCTGGTATTCTGACCTTCATCCAAGCTGTGTCAGCATTGGTGGGTGAGATCATGGCGTACGGTAAACTGTTGGCGTATATAACTATATATACTATATCATATAATGATCAGTCTCATTCCCATGTTACCCTGTTAAACCTTCTGCTAGCCACACTTGTCCAGTCCCAGGTGCAGTGAACGTCTTCCTTTCACTCGAAACATAGCGGCATTTTTTTTACAGGGCTGGTTTACTGTCCTAGCACCCAACCTTCCTCTTTTCGCAGCACGGGCTTAGGACCGGCCATGGCAGAGTTAAAAAAATGGAAAGCTAACAAATTGAAGATATTTTCCCAATTCCAACGCTGTGACTGCTGAATGATGTTTCTTTTTGAGTGGCAGGAGCGGCGTCCTCTGGCTGGTATTCTGACCTTCATCCAAGCTGTGTCAGCATTGGTGGGTGAGATCATGGCGTACGGTAAACTGTAGGCGTATATAACTATATATACTATATCATATAATGATCAGTCTCATTCCCATGTTACCCTGTTAAACCTTCTGCTAGCCACACTTGTCCAGTCCCAGGTGCAGTGAACGTCTTCCTTTCACTCGAAACATAGCGGCACTTTTTTTTACAGGGCTGGTTTACAGTCCCAGCACCCAACCTTCCTCTTTTCGCAGCACGGGCTTAGGACCGGCCATGGCAGAGTTAAAAAAATGGAAAGCTAACAAATTGAAGATATTTTCCCAATTTCAACGCTGTGACTGCTGAATGATGTTTCTTTTTTGAGCGGCAGGAGCGGCGTCCTCTGGCTGGTATTCTGACCTTCATCCAAGCTGTGTCAGCATTGGTGGGTGAGATCATGGCGTACGGTAAACTGTAGGCGTATATAACTATATATACTATATCATATAATGATCAGTCTCATTCCCATGTTACCCTGTTAAACCTTCTGCTAGCCACACTTGTCCAGTCCCAGGTGCAGTGAACGTCTTCCTTTCACTCGAAACATAGCGGCACTTTTTTTTACAGGGCTGGTTTACTGTCCCAGCACCCAACCTTCCTCTTTTTGCAGCGCGGGCTTAGGACCGGCCATGGCAGAGTTAAAAAAATGGAAAGCTAACAAATTGAAGATATTTTCCCAATTCCAATGTTGTGACTGCTGAATGATGTTTCTTTTTTGAGCGGCAGGAGCGGCGTCCTCTGGCTGGTATTCTGACCTTCATCCAAGCTGTGTCAGCATTGGTGGGTGAGATCATGGCGTACGGTAAACTGTAGGCGTATATAACTATATATACTATATCATATAATGATCAGTCTCATTCCCATGTTACCCTGTTAAACCTTCTGCTAGCCACACTTGTCCAGTCCCAGGTGCAGTGAACGTCTTCCTTTCATTCGAAACATAGCGGCATTTTTTTTACAGGGCTGGTTTACTGTCCTAGCACCCAACCTTCCTCTTTTCGCAGCACGGGCTTAGGACCGGCCATGGCAGAGTTAAAAAAATGGAAAGCTAACAAATTGAAGATATTTTCCCAATTCCAACGCTGTGACTGCTGAATGATGTTTCTTTTTGAGCGGCAGGAGCGGCGTCCTCTGGCTGGTATTCTGACCTTCATCCAAGCTGTGTCAGCATTGGTGGGTGAGATCATGGCGTACGGTAAACTGTAGGCGTATATAACTATATATACTATATCATATAATGATCAGTCTCATTCCCATGTTACCCTGTTAAACCTTCTGCTAGCCACACTTGTCCAGTCCCAGGTGCAGTGAACGTCTTCCTTTCACTCGAAACATAGCGGCACTTTTTTTTACAGGGCTGGTTTACTGTCCCAGCACCCAACCTTCCTCTTTTCGCAGCACGGGCTTAGGACCGGCCATGGCAGAGTTAAAAAAATGGAAAGCTAACAAATTGAAGATATTTTCCCAATTCCAACGCTGTGACTGCTGAATGATGTTTCTTTTTGAGCGGCAGGAGCGGCGTCCTCTGGCTGGTATTCTGACCTTCATCCAAGCTGTGTCAGCATTGGTGGGTGAGATCATGGCGTACGGTAAACTGTAGGCGTATATAACTATATATACTATATCATATAATGATCAGTCTCATTCCCATGTTACCCTGTTAAACCTTCTGCTAGCCACACTTGTCCAGTCCCAGGTGCAGTGAACGTCTTCCTTTCACTCGAAACATAGCGGCACTTTTTTTTACAGGGCTGGTTTACTGTCCCAGCACCCAACCTTCCTCTTTTTGCAGCGCGGGCTTAGGACCGGCCATGGCAGAGTTAAAAAAAATGGAAAGCTAACAAATTGAAGATATTTTCCCAATTCCAATGTTGTGACTGCTGAATGATGTTTCTTTTTTGAGCGGCAGGAGCGGCGTCCTCTGGCTGGTATTCTGACCTTCATCCAAGCTGTGTCAGCATTGGTGGGTGAGATCATGGCGTACGGTAAACTGTAGGCGTATATAACTATATATACTATATCATATAATGATCAGTCTCATTCCCATGTTACCCTGTTAAACCTTCTGCTAGCCACACTTGTCCAGTCCCAGGTGCAGTGAACGTCTTCCTTTCACTCGAAACATAGCGGCATTTTTTTTACAGGGCTGGTTTACTGTCCTAGCACCCAACCTTCCTCTTTTCGCAGCACGGGCTTAGGACCGGCCATGGCAGAGTTAAAAAAATGGAAAGCTAACAAATTGAAGATATTTTCCCAATTCCAACGCTGTGACTGCTGAATGATGTTACTTTTTGAGCGGCAGGAGCGGCGTCCTCTGGCTGGTATTCTGACCTTCATCCAAGCTGTGTCAGCATTGGTGGGTGAGATCATGGCGTACGGTAAACTGTAGGCGTATATAACTATATATACTATATCATATAATGATCAGTCTCATTCCCATGTTACCCTTTTAAACCTTCTGCTAGCCACACTTGTCCAGTCCCAGGTGCAGTAAACATCTTCCTTTCACTCGAAACATAGCGGCACTTTTTTTTACAGGGCTGGTTTACTGTCCCAGCACCCAACCTTCCTCTTTTTGCAGCACGGGCTTAGGACCGGCCATGGCAGAGTTAAAAAAAATGGAAAGCTAACAAATTGAAGATATTTTCCCAATTCCAATGTTGTGACTGCTGAATGATGTTTCTTTTTTGAGCGGCAGGAGCGGCGTCCTCTGGCTGGTATTCTGACCTTCATCCAAGCTGTGTCAGCATTGGTGGGTGAGATCATGGCGTACGGTAAACTGTAGGCGTATACAACTATATATACTATATCATATAATGATCAGTCTCATTCGCATGTTACCCTGTTAAACCTTCTGCTAGCCACACTTGTCCAGTCCCAGGTGCAGTGAACGTCTTCCTTTCACTCGAAACATAGCGGCACTTTTTTTTACAGGGCTGGTTTACTGTCCTAGCACCCAACCTTCCTCTTTTCGCAGCACGGGCTTAGGACCGGCCATGGCAGAGTTAAAAAAATGGAAAGCTAACAAATTGAAGATATTTTCCCAATTCCAACGCTGTGACTGCTGAATGATGTTTCTTTTTGAGTGGCAGGAGCGGCGTCCTCTGGCTGGTATTCTGACCTTCATCCAAGCTGTGTCAGCATTGGTGGGTGAGATCATGGCGTACGGTAAACTGTAGGCGTATATAACTATATATACTATATCATATAATGATCAGTCTCATTCCCATGTTACCCTGTTAAACCTTCTGCTAGCCACACTTGTCCAGTCCCAGGTGCAGTGAACGTCTTCCTTTCACTCGAAACATAGCGGCACTTTTTTTTACAGGGCTGGTTAACAGTCCCAGCACCCAACCTTCCTCTTTTTGCAGCACGGGCTTAGGACCGGCCATGGCAGAGTTAAAAAAATGGAAAGCTAACAAATTGAAGATATTTTCCCAATTCCAACGCTGTGACTGCTGAATGATGTTTCTTTTTTGAGCGGCAGGAGCGGCGTCCTCTGGCTGGTATTCTGACCTTCATCCAAGCTGTGTCAGCATTGGTGGGTGAGATCATGGCGTACGGTAAACTGTAGGCGTATATAACTATATATACTATATCATATAATGATCAGTCTCATTCCCATGTTACCCTGTTAAACCTTCTGCTAGCCACACTTGTCCAGTCCCAGGTGCAGTGAACGTCTTCCTTTCACTCGAAACATAGCGGCATTTTTTTTACAGGGCTGGTTTACTGTCCTAGCACCCAACCTTCCTCTTTTCGCAGCACGGGCTTAGGACCGGCCATGGCAGAGTTAAAAAAATGGAAAGCTAACAAATTGAAGATATTTTCCCAATTCCAACGCTGTGACTGCTGAATGATGTTTCTTTTTGAGCGGCAGGAGCGGCGTCCTCTGGCTGGTATTCTGACCTTCATCCAAGCTGTGTCAGCATTGGTGGGTGAGATCATGGCGTACGGTAAACTGTAGGCGTATTTAACTATATATACTATATCATATAATGATCAGTCTCATTCCCATGTTACCCTGTTAAATCTTCTGCTAGCCACACTTGTCCAGTCCCAGGTGCAGTGAACGTCTTCCTTTCACTGGAAACATAGCGGCACTTTTTTTTACAGGGCTGGTTTATTGTCCCAGCACCCAACCTTCCTCTTTTCGCAGCACGGGCTTAGGACCGGCCATGGCAGAGTTAAAAAAATGGAAAGCTAACAAATTGAAGATATTTTCCCAATTCCAACGCTGTGACTGCTGAATGATGTTTCTTTTTGAGTGGCAGGAGCGGCGTCCTCTGGCTGGTATTCTGACCTTCATCCAAGCTGTGTCAGCATTGTAGGGTGAGATCATGGCGTACGGTAAACTGTAGGCGTATATAACTATATATACTATATCATATAATGATCAGTCTCATTCCCATGTTACCCTGTTAAACCTTCTGCTAGCCACACTTGTCCAGTCCCAGGTGCAGTGAACGTCTTCCTTTCACTCGAAACATAGCGGCACTTTTTTTTACAGGGCTGGTTTACAGTCCCAGCACCCAACCTTCCTCTTTTCGCAGCACAGGCTTAGGACCGGCCATGGCAGAGTTAAAAAAATGGAAAGCTAACAAATTGAAGATATTTTCCCAATTTCAACGCTGTGACTGCTGAATGATGTTTCTTTTTTGAGCGGCAGGAGAGGCGTCCTCTGGCTGGTATTCTGACCTTCATCCAAGCTGTGTCAGCATTGGTGGGTGAGATCATGGCGTACGGTAAACTGTAGGCGTATATAACTATATATACTATATCATATAATGATCAGTCTCATTCCCATGTTACCCTGTTAAACCTTCTGCTAGCCACACTTGTCCAGTCCCAGGTGCAGTGAACGTCTTCCTTTCACTCGAAACATAGCGGCACTTTTTTTTACAGGGCTGGTTTACAGTCCCAGCACCCAACCTTCCTCTTTTCGCAGCACGGGCTTAGGACCGGCCATGGCAGAGTTAAAAAAATGGAAAGCTAACAAATTGAAGATATTTTCCCAATTTCAACGCTGTGACTGCTGAATGATGTTTCTTTTTTGAGCGGCAGGAGCGGCGTCCTCTGGCTGCTATTCTGACCTTCATCCAAGCTGTGTCAGCATTGGTGGGTGAGATCATGGCGTACGGTAAACTGTAGGCGTATATAACTATATATACTATATCATATAATGATCAGTCTCATTCCCATGTTACCCTGTTAAACCTTCTGCTAGCCACACTTGTCCAGTCCCAGGTGCAGTGAACGTCTTCCTTTCACTCGAAACATAGCGGCACTTTTTTTACAGGGCTGGTTTACAGTCCCAGAACCCAACCTTCCTCTTTTCGCAGCACGGGCTTAGGACCGGCCATGGCAGAGTTAAAAAAATGGAAAGCTAACAAATTGAAGATATTTTCCCAATTTCAACGCTGTGACTGCTGAATGATGTTTCTTTTTTGAGCGGCGGCAGGAGCGGCATCCTCTGGCTGGTATTCTGACCTTCATCCAAGCTGTGTCAGCATTGGTGGGTGAGATCATGGCATACGGTAAACTGTAGGCGTATATAACTATATATACTATATCATATAATGATCAGTCTCATTCCCATGTTACCCTGTTAAACCTTCTGCTAGCCACACTTGTCCAGTCCCAGGTGCAGTGAACGTCTTCCTTTTTACTCGAAACATAGCGGCACTTTTTTTTACAGGGCTGGTTTACTGTCCCAGCACCCAACCTTCCTCTTTTCGCAGCACGGGCTTAGGACCGGCCATGGCAGAGTTAAAAAAATGGAAAGCTAACAAATTGAAGATATTTTCCCAATTCCAACGCTGTGACTGCTGAATGATGTTTCTTTTTTGAGCGGCAGGAGCGGCGTCCTCTGGCTGATATTCTGACCTTCATCCAAGCTGTGTCAGCATTGGTGGGTGAGATCATGGCGTACGGTAAACTGTAGGCGTATATAACTATATATACTATATCATATAATGATCAGTCTCATTCCCATGTTACCCTGTTAAACCTTCTGCTAGCCACACTTGTCCAGTCCCAGGTGCAGTAAACGTCTTCCTTTCACTCGAAACATAGCGGCACTTTTTTTTACAGGGCTGGTTTACTGTCCCAGCACCCAACCTTCCTCTTTTTGCAGCACGGGCTTAGGACCGGCCATGGCAGAGTTAAAAAAAATGGAAAGCTAACAAATTGAAGATATTTTCCCAATTCCAATGTTGTGACTGCTGAATGATGTTTCTTTTTTGAGCGGCAGGAGCGGCGTCCTCTGGCTGGTATTCTGACCTTCATCCAAGCTGTGTCAGCATTGGTGGGTGAGATCATGGCGTACGGTAAACTGTAGGCGTAAACAACTATATATACTATATCATATAATGATCAGTCTCATTCCCATGTTACCCTGTTAAACCTTCTGCTAGCCACACTTGTCCAGTCCCAGGTGCAGTGAACGTCTTCCTTTCACTCGAAACATAGCGGCATTTTTTTTACAGGGCTGGTTTACTGTCCTAGCACCCAACCTTCCTCTTTTCGCAGCACGGGCTTAGGACCGGCCATGGCAGAGTTAAAAAAATGGAAAGCTAACAAATTGAAGATATTTTCCCAATTTCAACGCTGTGACTGCTGAATGATGTTTCTTTTTTGAGCGGCAGGAGCGGCGTCCTCTGGCTGCTATTCTGACCTTCATCCAAGCTGTGTCAGCATTGGTGGGTGAGATCATGGCGTACGGTAAACTGTAGGCGTATATAACTATATATACTATATCATATAATGATCAGTCTCATTCCCATGTTACCCTGTTAAACCTTCTGCTAGCCACACTTGTCCAGTCCCAGGTGCAGTGAACGTCTTCCTTTCACTCGAAACATAGCGGCACTTTTTTTACAGGGCTGGTTTACAGTCCCAGAACCCAACCTTCCTCTTTTCGCAGCACGGGCTTAGGACCGGCCATGGCAGAGTTAAAAAAATGGAAAGCTAACAAATTGAAGATATTTTCCCAATTTCAACGCTGTGACTGCTGAATGATGTTTTTTTTTGAGCGGCAGGAGCGGCATCCTCTGGCTGGTATTCTGACCTTCATCCAAGCTGTGTCAGCATTGGTGGGTGAGATCATGGCATACGGTAAACTGTAGGCGTATATAACTATATATACTATATCATATAATGATCAGTCTCATTCCCATGTTACCCTGTTAAACCTTCTGCTAGCCACACTTGTCCAGTCCCAGGTGCAGTGAACGTCTTCCTTTTTACTCGAAACATAGCGGCACTTTTTTTTACAGGGCTGGTTTACTGTCCCAGCACCCAACCTTCCTCTTTTCGCAGCACGGGCTTAGGACCGGCCATGGCAGAGTTAAAAAAATGGAAAGCTAACAAATTGAAGATATTTTCCCAATTCCAACGCTGTGACTGCTGAATGATGTTTCTTTTTTGAGCGGCAGGAGCGGCGTCCTCTGGCTGGTATTCTGACCTTCATCCAAGCTGTGTCAGCATTGGTGGGTGAGATCATGGCGTACGGTAAACTGTAGGCGTATATAACTATATATACTATATCATATAATGATCAGTCTCATTCCCATGTTACCCTGTTAAACCTTCTGCTAGCCACACTTGTCCAGTCCCAGGTGCAGTAAACGTCTTCCTTTCACTCGAAACATAGCGGCACTTTTTTTTACAGGGCTGGTTTACTGTCCCAGCACCCAACCTTCCTCTTTTTGCAGCACGGGCTTAGGACCGGCCATGGCAGAGTTAAAAAAAATGGAAAGCTAACAAATTGAAGATATTTTCCCAATTCCAATGTTGTGACTGCTGAATGATGTTTCTTTTTTGAGCGGCAGGAGCGGCGTCCTCTGGCTGGTATTCTGACCTTCATCCAAGCTGTGTCAGCATTGGTGGGTGAGATCATGGCGTACGGTAAACTGTAGGCGTAAACAACTATATATACTATATCATATAATGATCAGTCTCATTCCCATGTTACCCTGTTAAACCTTCTGCTAGCCACACTTGTCCAGTCCCAGGTGCAGTGAACGTCTTCCTTTCACTCGAAACATAGCGGCATTTTTTTTACAGGGCTGGTTTACTGTCCTAGCACCCAACCTTCCTCTTTTCGCAGCACGGGCTTAGGACCGGCCATGGCAGAGTTAAAAAAATGGAAAGCTAACAAATTGAAGATATTTTCCCAATTCCAACGCTGTGACTGCTGAATGATGTTTCTTTTTGAGTGGCAGGAACGGCGTCCTCTGGCTGGTATTCTGACCTTCATCCAAGCTGTGTCAGCATTGGTGGGTGAGATCATGGCGTACGGTAACCTGTAGGCGTATATAACTATATATACTATATCATATAATGATCAGTCTCATTCCCATGTTACCCTGTTAAACCTTCTGCTAGCCACACTTGTCCAGTCCCAGGTGCAGTGAACGTCTTCCTTTCACTCGAAACATAGCGGCACTTTTTTTACAGGGCTGGTTAACAGTCCCAGCACCCAACCTTCCTCTTTTTGCAGCACGGGCTTAGGACCGGCCATGGCAGAGTTAAAAAAATGGAAAGCTAACAAATTGAAGATATTTTCCCAATTTCAACGCTGTGACTGCTGAATGATGTTTCTTTTTTGAGCGGCAGGAGCGGCGTCCTCTGGCTGGTATTCTGACCTTCATCCAAGCTGTGTCAGCATTGGTGGGTGAGATCATGGCATACGGTAAACTGTAGGCGTATATAACTATATATACTATATCATATAATGATCAGTCTCATTCCCATGTTACCCTGTTAAACCTACTGCTAGCCACACTTGTCCAGTCCCAGGTGCAGTGAACGTCTTCCTTTTTACTCGAAACATAGCGGCACTTTTTTTTACAGGGCTGGTTTACTGTCCCAGCACCCAACCTTCCTCTTTTCGCAGCACGGGCTTAGGACCGGCCATGGCAGAGTTAAAAAAATGGAAAGCTAACAAATTGAAGATATTTTCCCAATTCCAACGCTGTGACTGCTGAATGATGTTTCTTTTTTGAGCGGCAGGAGCGGCGTCCTCTGGCTGGTATTCTGACCTTCATCCAAGCTGTGTCAGCATTGGTGGGTGAGATCATGGCGTACGGTAAACTGTAGGCGTATATAACTATATATACTATATCATATAATGATCAGTCTCATTCCCATGTTACCCTGTTAAACCTTCTGCTAGCCACACTTGTCCAGTCCCAGGTGCAGTAAACGTCTTCCTTTCACTCGAAACATAGCGGCACTTTTTTTTACAGGGCTGGTTTACTGTCCCAGCACCCAACCTTCCTCTTTTTGCAGCACGGGCTTAGGACCGGCCATGGCAGAGTTAAAAAAAATGGAAAGCTAACAAATTGAAGATATTTTCCCAATTCCAATGTTGTGACTGCTGAATGATGTTTCTTTTTTGAGCGGCAGGAGCGGCGTCCTCTGGCTGGTATTCTGACCTTCATCCAAGCTGTGTCAGCATTGGTGGGTGAGATCATGGCGTACGGTAAACTGTAGGCGTATACAACTATATATACTATATCATATAATGATCAGTCTCATTCCCATGTTACCCTGTTAAACCTTCTGCTAGCCACACTTGTCCAGTACCAGGTGCAGTGAACGTCTTCCTTTCACTCGAAACATAGCGGCATTTTTTTTACAGGGCTGGTTTACTGTCCTAGCACCCAACCTTCCTCTTTTCGCAGCACGGGCTTAGGACCGGCCATGGCAGAGTTAAAAAAATGGAAAGCTAACAAATTGAAGATATTTTCCCAATTCCAACGCTGTGACTGCTGAATGATGTTTCTTTTTGAGTGGCAGGAACGGCGTCCTCTGGCTGGTATTCTGACCTTCATCCAAGCTGTGTCAGCATTGGTGGGTGAGATCATGGCGTACGGTAAACTGTAGGCGTATATAACTATATATACTATATCATATAATGATCAGTCTCATTCCCATGTTACCCTGTTAAACCTTCTGCTAGCCACACTTGTCCAGTCCCAGGTGCAGTGAACGTCTTCCTTTCACTCGAAACATAGCGGCACTTTTTTTTACAGGGCTGGTTAACAGTCCCAGCACCCAACCTTCCTCTTTTTGCAGCACGGGCTTAGGACCGGCCATGGCAGAGTTAAAAAAATGGAAAGCTAACAAATTGAAGATATTTTCCCAATTTAAAGGCTGTGACTGCTGAATGATGTTTCTTTTTTGAGCGGCAGGAGCGGCGTCCTCTGGCTGGTATTCTGACCTTCATCCAAGCTGTGTCAGCATTGGTGGGTGAGATCATGGCGTACGGTAAACTGTTGGCGTATATAACTATATATACTATATCATATAATGATCAGTCTCATTCCCATGTTACCCTGTTAAACCTTCTGCTAGCCACACTTGTCCAGTCCCAGGTGCAGTGAACGTCTTCCTTTCACTCGAAACATAGCGGCATTTTTTTTACAGGGCTGGTTTACTGTCCTAGCACCCAACCTTCCTCTTTTCGCAGCACGGGCTTAGGACCGGCCATGGCAGAGTTAAAAAAATGGAAAGCTAACAAATTGAAGATATTTTCCCAATTCCAACGCTGTGACTGCTGAATGATGTTTCTTTTTGAGTGGCAGGAGCGGCGTCCTCTGGCTGGTATTCTGACCTTCATCCAAGCTGTGTCAGCATTGGTGGGTGAGATCATGGCGTACGGTAAACTGTAGGCGTATATAACTATATATACTATATCATATAATGATCAGTCTCATTCCCATGTTACCCTGTTAAACCTTCTGCTAGCCACACTTGTCCAGTCCCAGGTGCAGTGAACGTCTTCCTTTCACTCGAAACATAGCGGCACTTTTTTTTACAGGGCTGGTTTACAGTCCCAGCACCCAACCTTCCTCTTTTCGCAGCACGGGCTTAGGACCGGCCATGGCAGAGTTAAAAAAATGGAAAGCTAACAAATTGAAGATATTTTCCCAATTTCAACGCTGTGACTGCTGAATGATGTTTCTTTTTTGAGCGGCAGGAGCGGCGTCCTCTGGCTGGTATTCTGACCTTCATCCAAGCTGTGTCAGCATTGGTGGGTGAGATCATGGCGTACGGTAAACTGTAGGCGTATATAACTATATATACTATATCATATAATGATCAGTCTCATTCCCATGTTACCCTGTTAAACCTTCTGCTAGCCACACTTGTCCAGTCCCAGGTGCAGTGAACGTCTTCCTTTCACTCGAAACATAGCGGCACTTTTTTTTACAGGGCTGGTTTACTGTCCCAGCACCCAACCTTCCTCTTTTTGCAGCGCGGGCTTAGGACCGGCCATGGCAGAGTTAAAAAAATGGAAATCTAACAAATTGAAGATATTTTCCCAATTCCAATGTTGTGACTGCTGAATGATGTTTCTTTTTTGAGCGGCAGGAGCGGCGTCCTCTGGCTGGTATTCTGACCTTCATCCAAGCTGTGTCAGCATTGGTGGGTGAGATCATGGCGTACGGTAAACTGTAGGCGTATATAACTATATATACTATATCATATAATGATCAGTCTCATTCCCATGTTACCCTGTTAAACCTTCTGCTAGCCACACTTGTCCAGTCCCAGGTGCAGTGAACGTCTTCCTTTCACTCGAAACATAGCGGCATTTTTTTTACAGGGCTGGTTTACTGTCCTAGCACCCAACCTTCCTCTTTTCGCAGCACGGGCTTAGGACCGGCCATGGCAGAGTTAAAAAAATGGAAAGCTAACAAATTGAAGATATTTTCCCAATTCCAACGCTGTGACTGCTGAATGATGTTTCTTTTTGAGCGGCAGGAGCGGCGTCCTCTGGCTGGTATTCTGACCTTCATCCAAGCTGTGTCAGCATTGGTGGGTGAGATCATGGCGTACGGTAAACTGTAGGCGTATATAACTATATATACTATATCATATAATGATCAGTCTCATTCCCATGTTACCCTGTTAAACCTTCTGCTAGCCACACTTGTCCAGTCCCAGGTGCAGTGAACGTCTTCCTTTCACTCGAAACATAGCGGCACTTTTTTTTACAGGGCTGGTTTACTGTCCCAGCACCCAACCTTCCTCTTTTTGCAGCGCGGGCTTAGGACCGGCCATGGCAGAGTTAAAAAAAATGGAAAGCTAACAAATTGAAGATATTTTCCCAATTCCAATGTTGTGACTGCTGAATGATGTTTCTTTTTTGAGCGGCAGGAGCGGCGTCCTCTGGCTGGTATTCTGACCTTCATCCAAGCTGTGTCAGCATTGGTGGGTGAGATCATGGCGTACGGTAAACTGTAGGCGTATATAACTATATATACTATATCATATAATGATCAGTCTCATTCCCATGTTACCCTGTTAAACCTTCTGCTAGCCACACTTGTCCAGTCCCAGGTGCAGTGAACGTCTTCCTTTCACTCGAAACATAGCGGCATTTTTTTTACAGGGCTGGTTTACTGTCCTAGCACCCAACCTTCCTCTTTTCGCAGCACGGGCTTAGGACCGGCCATGGCAGAGTTAAAAAAATGGAAAGCTAACAAATTGAAGATATTTTCCCAATTCCAACGCTGTGACTGCTGAATGATGTTTCTTTTTGAGCGGCAGGAGCGGCGTCCTCTGGCTGGTATTCTGACCTTCATCCAAGCTGTGTCAGCATTGGTGGGTGAGATCATGGCGTACGGTAAACTGTAGGCGTATATAACTATATATACTATATCATATAATGATCAGTCTCATTCCCATGTTACCCTGTTAAACCTTCTGCTAGCCACACTTGTCCAGTCCCAGGTGCAGTGAACGTCTTCCTTTCACTCGAAACATAGCGGCACTTTTTTTTACAGGGCTGGTTTACTGTCCCAGCACCCAACCTTCCTCTTTTCGCAGCACGGGCTTAGGACCGGCCATGGCAGAGTTAAAAAAATGGAAAGCTAACAAATTGAAGATATTTTCCCAATTCCAACGCTGTGACTGCTGAATGATGTTTCTTTTTTGAGCGGCAGGAGAGGCGTCCTCTGGCTGGTATTCTGACCTTCATCCAAGCTGTGTCAGCATTGGTGGGTGAGATCATGGCGTACGGTAAACTGTAGGCGTATATAACTATATATACTATATCATATAATGATCAGTCTCATTCCCATGTTACCCTGTTAAACCTTCTGCTAGCCACACTTGTCCAGTCCCAGGTGCAGTGAACGTCTTCCTTTCACTCGAAACATAGCGGCACTTTTTTTTACAGGGCTGGTTTACAGTCCCAGCACCCAACCTTCCTCTTTTCGCAGCACGGGCTTAGGACCGGCCATGGCAGAGTTAAAAAAATGGAAAGCTAACAAATTGAAGATATTTTCCCAATTTCAATGCTGTGACTGCTGAATGATGTTTCTTTTTTGAGCGGCAAGAGCGGAGTTCTCTGGCTGGTATTCTGACCTTCATCCAAGCTGTGTCAGCATTGGTGGGTGAGATCATGGCGTACGGTAAACTGTAGGCGTATATAACTATATATACTATATCATATAATGATCAGTCTCATTCCCATGTTACCCTGTTAAACCTTCTGCTAGCCACACTTGTCCAGTCCCAGGTGCAGTGAACGTCTTCCTTTCACTCGAAACATAGCGGCACTTTTTTTTACAGGGCTGGTTTACTGTCCCAGCACCCAACTTTCCTCTTTTTGCAGCGCGGGCTTAGGACCGGCCATGGCAGAGTTAAAAAAAATGGAAAGCTAACAAATTGAAGATATTTTCCCAATTCCAATGTTGTGACTGCTGAATGATGTTTCTTTTTTGAGCGGCAGGAGCGGCGTCCTCTGGCTGGTATTCTGACCTTCATCCAAGCTGTGTCAGCATTGGTGGGTGAGATCATGGCGTACGGTAAACTGTAGGCGTATACAACTATATATACTATATCATATAATGATCAGTCTCATTCCCATGTTACCCTGTTAAACCTTCTGCTAGCCACACTTGTCCAGTCCCAGGTGCAGTGAACGTCTTCCTTTCACTCGAAACATAGCGGCATTTTTTTTACAGGGCTGGTTTACTGTCCTAGCACCCAACCTTCCTCTTTTCGCAGCACGGGCTTAGGACCGGCCATGGCAGAGTTAAAAAAATGGAAAGCTAACAAATTGAAGATATTTTCCCAATTTCAACGCTGTGACTGCTGAATGATGTTTCTTTTTTGAGCGGCAGGAGCGGCGTCCTCTGGCTGGTATTCTGACCTTCATCCAAGCTGTGTCAGCATTGGTGGGTGAGATCATGGCATACGGTAAACTGTAGGCGTATATAACTATATATACTATATCATATAATAATCAGTCTCATTCCCATGTTAACCTGTTAAACCTTCTGCTAGCCACACTTGTCCAGTCCCAGGTGCAGTGAACGTCTTCCTTTCACTCGAAACATAGCGGCACTTTTTTTTACAGGGCTGGTTTACTGTCCTAGCACCCAACCTTCCTCTTTTCGCAGCACGGGCTTAGGACCGGCCATGGCAGAGTTAAAAAAATGGAAAGCTAACAAATTGAAGATATTTTCCCAATTTAAACGCTGTGACTGCTGAATGATGTTTCTTTTTTGAGCGGCAGGAGCGGCGTCCTCTGGCTGGTATTCTGACCTTCATCCAAGCTGTGTCAGCATTGGTGGGTGAGATCATGGTGTACGGTAAACTGTAGGCGTATATAACTATATATACTATATCATATAATGATCAGTCTCATTCCCATGTTACCCTGTTAAACCTTCTGCTAGCCACACTTGTCCAGTCCCAGGTGCAGTGAACGTCTTCCTTTCACTCGAAACATAGCGGCACTTTTTTTTACAGGGCTGGTTTACAGTCCCAGCACCCAACCTTCCTCTTTTCGCAGCACGGGCTTAGGACCGGCCATGGCAGAGTTAAAAAAATGGAAAGCTAACAAATTGAAGATATTTTCCCAATTTCAACGCTGTGACTGCTGAATGATGTTTCTTTTTTGAGCGGCAAGAGCGGCGTCCTCTGGCTGGTATTCTGACCTTCATCCAAGCTGTGTCAGCATTGGTGGGTGAGATCATGGCGTACGGTAAACTGTAGGCGTATATAACTATATATACTATATCATATAATGATCAGTCTCATTCCCATGTTACCCTGTTAAACCTTCTGCTAGCCACACTTGTCCAGTCCCAGGTGCAGTGAACGTCTTCCTTTCACTCGAAACATAGCGGCACTTTTTTTTACAGGGCTGGTTTACTGTCCCAGCACCCAACTTTCCTCTTTTTGCAGCGCGGGCTTAGGACCGGCCATGGCAGAGTTAAAAAAAATGGAAAGCTAACAAATTGAAGATATTTTCCCAATTCCAATGTTGTGACTGCTGAATGATGTTTATTTTTTGAGCGGCAGGAGCGGCGTCCTCTGGCTGGTATTCTGACCTTCATCCAAGCTGTGTCAGCATTGGTGGGTGAGATCATGGCGTACGGTAAACTGTAGGCGTATATAACTATATATACTATATCATATAATGATCAGTCTCATTCCCATGTTACCCTGTTAAACCTTCTGCTAGCCACACTTGTCCAGTCCCAGGTGCAGTGAACGTCTTCCTTTCACTCGAAACATAGCGGCATTTTTTTTACAGGGCTGGTTTACTGTCCTAGCACCCAACCTTCCTCTTTTCGCAGCACGGGCTTAGGACCGGCCATGGCAGAGTTAAAAAAATGGAAAGCTAACAAATTGAAGATATTTTCCCAATTTCAACGCTGTGACTGCTGAATGATGTTTCTTTTTTGAGCGGCAGGAGCGGCGTCCTCTGGCTGGTATTCTGACCTTCATCCAAGCTGTGTCAGCATTGGTGGGTGAGATCATGGCATACGGTAAACTGTAGGCGTATATAACTATATATACTATATCATATAATAATCAGTCTCATTCCCATGTTACCCTGTTAAACCTTCTGCTAGCCACACTTGTCCAGTCCCAGGTGCAGTGAACGTCTTCCTTTCACTCGAAACATAGCGGCACTTTTTTTTACAGGGCTGGTTTACTGTCCCAGCACAAAACCTTCCTCTTTTCGCAGCACGGGCTTAGGACCGGCCATGGCAGAGTTAAAAAAATGGAAAGCTAACAAATTGAAGATATTTTCCCAATTTAAACGCTGTGACTGCTGAATGATGTTTCTTTTTTGAGCGGCAGGAGCGGCGTCCTCTGGCTGGTATTCTGACCTTCATCCAAGCTGTGTCAGCATTGGTGGGTGAGATCATGGTGTACGGTAAACTGTAGGCGTATATAACTATATATACTATATCATATAATGATCAGTCTCATTCCCATGTTACCCTGTTAATCCTTCTGCTAGCCACACTTGTCCAGTCCCAGGTGCAGTGAACGTCTTCCTTTCACTCGAAACATAGCGGCACTTTTTTTTACAGGGCTGGTTTACTGTCCCAGCACCCAACCTTCCTCTTTTTGCAGCACGGGCTTAGGACCGGCCATGGCAGAGTTAAAAAAAATGGAAAGCTAACAAATTGAAGATATTTTCCCAATTCCAATGTTGTGACTGCTGAATGATGTTTCTTTTTTGAGCGGCAGGAGCGGCGTCCTCTGGCTGGTATTCTGACCTTCATCCAAGCTGTGTCAGCATTGGTGGGTGAGATCATGGCGTACGGTAAACTGTAGGCGTATATAACTATATATACTATATCATATAATGATCAGTCTCATTCCCATGTTACCCTGTTAAACCTTCTGCTAGCCACACTTGTCCAGTCCCAGGTGCAGTGAACGTCTTCCTTTCACTCGAAACATAGCGGCATTTTTTTTACAGGGCTGGTTTACTGTCCTAGCACCCAACCTTCCTCTTTTCGCAGCACGGGCTTAGGACCGGCCATGGCAGAGTTAAAAAAATGGAAAGCTAACAAATTGAAGATATTTTCCCAATTTCAACGCTGTGACTGCTGAATGATGTTTCTTTTTTGAGCGGCAGGAGCGGCGTCCTCTGGCTGGTATTCTGACCTTCATCCAAGCTGTGTCAGCATTGGTGGGTGAGATCATGGCATACGGTAAACTGTAGGCGTATATAACTATATATACTATATCATATAATAATCAGTCTCATTCCCATGTTACCCTGTTAAACCTTCTGCTAGCCACACTTGTCCAGTCCCAGGTGCAGTGAACGTCTTCCTTTCACTCGAAACATAGCGGCACTTTTTTTTACAGGGCTGGTTTACTGTCCCAGCACCCAACCTTCCTCTTTTCGCAGCACGGGCTTAGGACCGGCCATGGCAGAGTTAAAAAAATGGAAAGCTAACAAATTGAAGATATTTTCCCAATTTAAACGCTGTGACTGCTGAATGATGTTTCTTTTTTGAGCGGCAGGAGCGGCGTCCTCTGGCTGGTATTCTGACCTTCATCCAAGCTGTGTCAGCATTGGTGGGTGAGATCATGGTGTACGGTAAACTGTAGGCGTATATAACTATATATACTATATCATATAATGATCAGTCTCATTCCCATGTTACCCTGTTAATCCTTCTGCTAGCCACACTTGTCCAGTCCCAGGTGCAGTGAACGTCTTCCTTTCACTCGAAACATAGCGGCACTTTTTTTTACAGGGCTGGTTTACTGTCCCAGCACCCAACCTTCCTCTTTTTGCAGCACGGGCTTAGGACCGGCCATGGCAGAGTTAAAAAAAATGGAAAGCTAACAAATTGAAGATATTTTCCCAATTCCAATGTTGTGACTGCTGAATGATGTTTCGTTTTTGAGCGGCAGGAGCGGCGTCCTCTGGCTGGTATTCTGACCTTCATCCAAGCTGTGTCAGCATTGGTGGGTGAGATCATGGCGTACGGTAAACTGTAGGCGTATATAACTATATATACTATATCATATAATGATCAGTCTCATTCCCATGTTACCCTGTTAAACCTTCTGCTAGCCACACTTGTCCAGTCCCAGGTGCAGTGAACGTCTTCCTTTCACTCGAAACATAGCGGCATTTTTTTTACAGGGCTGGTTTTCTGTCCTAGCACCCAACCTTCCTCTTTTCGCAGCACGGGCTTAGGACCGGCCATGGCAGAGTTAAAAAAATGGAAAGCTAACAAATTGAAGATATTTTCCCAATTCCAACGCTGTGACTGCTGAATGATGTTTCTTTTTGAGCGGCAGGAGCGGCGTCCTCTGGCTGGTATTCTGACCTTCATCCAAGCTGTGTCAGCATTGGTGGGTGAGATCATGGCGTACGGTAAACTGTAGGCGTATATAACTATATATACTATATCATATAATGATCAGTCTCATTCCCATGTTACCCTGTTAAACCTTCTGCTAGCCACACTTGTCCAGTCCCAGGTGCAGTGAACGTCTTCCTTTCACTCGAAACATAGCGGCACTTTTTTTTACAGGGCTGGTTTACTGTCCCAGCACCCAACCTTCCTCTTTTCGCAGCACGGGCTTAGGACCGGCCATGGCAGAGTTAAAAAAATGGAAAGCTAACAAATTGAAGATATTTTCCCAATTCCAACGCTGTGACTGCTGAAAGATGTTTCTTTTTTGAGCGGCAGGAGAGGCGTCCTCTGGCTGGTATTCTGACCTTCATCCAAGCTGTGTCAGCATTGGTGGGTGAGATCATGGCATACGGTAAACTGTAGGCGTATATAACTATATATACTATATCATATAATGATCAGTCTCATTCCCATGTTACCCTGTTAAACCTTCTGCTTGCCACACTTGTCCAGTCCCAGGTGCAGTGAACGTCTTCCTTTCACTCGAAACATAGCGGCACTTTTTTTTACAGGGCTGGTTTACAGTCCCAGCACCCAACCTTCCTCTTTTCGCAGCACGGGCTTAGGACCGGCCATGGCAGAGTTAAAAAAATGGAAAGCTAACAAATTGAAGATATTTTCCCAATTCCAACGCTGTGACTGCTGAATGATGTTTCTTTTTTGAGCGGCAGGAGAGGCGTCCTCTGGCTGGTATTCTGACCTTCATCCAAGCTGTGTCAGCATTGGTGGGTGAGATCATGGCGTACGGTAAACTGTAGGCGTATATAACTATATATACTATATCATATAATGATCAGTCTCATTCCCATGTTACCCTGTTAAACCTTCTGCTAGCCACACTTGTCCAGTCCCAGGTGCAGTGAACGTCTTCCTTTCACTCGAAACATAGCGGCACTTTTTTTTACAGGGCTGGTTTACAGTCCCAGCACCCAACCTTCCTCTTTTCGCAGCACGGGCTTAGGACCGGCCATGGCAGAGTTAAAAAAATGGAAAGCTAACAAATTGAAGATATTTTCCCAATTTCAATGCTGTGACTGCTGAATGATGTTTCTTTTTTGAGCGGCAAGAGCGGAGTTCTCTGGCTGGTATTCTGACCTTCATCCAAGCTGTGTCAGCATTGGTGGGTGAGATCATGGCGTACGGTAAACTGTAGGCGTATATAACTATATATACTATATCATATAATGATCAGTCTCATTCCCATGTTACCCTGTTAAACCTTCTGCTAGCCACACTTGTCCAGTCCCAGGTGCAGTGAACGTCTTCCTTTCACTCGAAACATAGCGGCACTTTTTTTTACAGGGCTGGTTTACTGTCCCAGCACCCAACTTTCCTCTTTTTGCAGCGCGGGCTTAGGACCGGCCATGGCAGAGTTAAAAAAAATGGAAAGCTAACAAATTGAAGATATTTTCCCAATTCCAATGTTGTGACTGCTGAATGATGTTTCTTTTTTGAGCGGCAGGAGCGGCGTCCTCTGGCTGGTATTCTGACCTTCATCCAAGCTGTGTCAGCATTGGTGGGTGAGATCATGGCGTACGGTAAACTGTAGGCGTATACAACTATATATACTATATCATATAATGATCAGTCTCATTCCCATGTTACCCTGTTAAACCTTCTGCTAGCCACACTTGTCCAGTCCCAGGTGCAGTGAACGTCTTCCTTTCACTCGAAACATAGCGGCATTTTTTTTACAGGGCTGGTTTACTGTCCTAGCACCCAACCTTCCTCTTTTCGCAGCACGGGCTTAGGACCGGCCATGGCAGAGTTAAAAAAATGGAAAGCTAACAAATTGAAGATATTTTCCCAATTTCAACGCTGTGACTGCTGAATGATGTTTCTTTTTTGAGCGGCAGGAGCGGCGTCCTCTGGCTGGTATTCTGACCTTCATCCAAGCTGTGTCAGCATTGGTGGGTGAGATCATGGCATACGGTAAACTGTAGGCGTATATAACTATATATACTATATCATATAATAATCAGTCTCATTCCCATGTTAACCTGTTAAACCTTCTGCTAGCCACACTTGTCCAGTCCCAGGTGCAGTGAACGTCTTCCTTTCACTCGAAACATAGCGGCACTTTTTTTTACAGGGCTGGTTTACTGTCCTAGCACCCAACCTTCCTCTTTTCGCAGCACGGGCTTAGGACCGGCCATGGCAGAGTTAAAAAAATGGAAAGCTAACAAATTGAAGATATTTTCCCAATTTAAACGCTGTGACTGCTGAATGATGTTTCTTTTTTGAGCGGCAGGAGCGGCGTCCTCTGGCTGGTATTCTGACCTTCATCCAAGCTGTGTCAGCATTGGTGGGTGAGATCATGGTGTACGGTAAACTGTAGGCGTATATAACTATATATACTATATCATATAATGATCAGTCTCATTCCCATGTTACCCTGTTAAACCTTCTGCTAGCCACACTTGTCCAGTCCCAGGTGCAGTGAACGTCTTCCTTTCACTCGAAACATAGCGGCACTTTTTTTTACAGGGCTGGTTTACAGTCCCAGCACCCAACCTTCCTCTTTTCGCAGCACGGGCTTAGGACCGGCCATGGCAGAGTTAAAAAAATGGAAAGCTAACAAATTGAAGATATTTTCCCAATTTCAACGCTGTGACTGCTGAATGATGTTTCTTTTTTGAGCGGCAAGAGCGGCGTCCTCTGGCTGGTATTCTGACCTTCATCCAAGCTGTGTCAGCATTGGTGGGTGAGATCATGGCGTACGGTAAACTGTAGGCGTATATAACTATATATACTATATCATATAATGATCAGTCTCATTCCCATGTTACCCTGTTAAACCTTCTGCTAGCCACACTTGTCCAGTCCCAGGTGCAGTGAACGTCTTCCTTTCACTCGAAACATAGCGGCACTTTTTTTTACAGGGCTGGTTTACTGTCCCAGCACCCAACTTTCCTCTTTTTGCAGCGCGGGCTTAGGACCGGCCATGGCAGAGTTAAAAAAAATGGAAAGCTAACAAATTGAAGATATTTTCCCAATTCCAATGTTGTGACTGCTGAATGATGTTTATTTTTTGAGCGGCAGGAGCGGCGTCCTCTGGCTGGTATTCTGACCTTCATCCAAGCTGTGTCAGCATTGGTGGGTGAGATCATGGCGTACGGTAAACTGTAGGCGTATATAACTATATATACTATATCATATAATGATCAGTCTCATTCCCATGTTACCCTGTTAAACCTTCTGCTAGCCACACTTGTCCAGTCCCAGGTGCAGTGAACGTCTTCCTTTCACTCGAAACATAGCGGCATTTTTTTTACAGGGCTGGTTTACTGTCCTAGCACCCAACCTTCCTCTTTTCGCAGCACGGGCTTAGGACCGGCCATGGCAGAGTTAAAAAAATGGAAAGCTAACAAATTGAAGATATTTTCCCAATTTCAACGCTGTGACTGCTGAATGATGTTTCTTTTTTGAGCGGCAGGAGCGGCGTCCTCTGGCTGGTATTCTGACCTTCATCCAAGCTGTGTCAGCATTGGTGGGTGAGATCATGGCATACGGTAAACTGTAGGCGTATATAACTATATATACTATATCATATAATAATCAGTCTCATTCCCATGTTACCCTGTTAAACCTTCTGCTAGCCACACTTGTCCAGTCCCAGGTGCAGTGAACGTCTTCCTTTCACTCGAAACATAGCGGCACTTTTTTTTACAGGGCTGGTTTACTGTCCCAGCACAAAACCTTCCTCTTTTCGCAGCACGGGCTTAGGACCGGCCATGGCAGAGTTAAAAAAATGGAAAGCTAACAAATTGAAGATATTTTCCCAATTTAAACGCTGTGACTGCTGAATGATGTTTCTTTTTTGAGCGGCAGGAGCGGCGTCCTCTGGCTGGTATTCTGACCTTCATCCAAGCTGTGTCAGCATTGGTGGGTGAGATCATGGTGTACGGTAAACTGTAGGCGTATATAACTATATATACTATATCATATAATGATCAGTCTCATTCCCATGTTACCCTGTTAATCCTTCTGCTAGCCACACTTGTCCAGTCCCAGGTGCAGTGAACGTCTTCCTTTCACTCGAAACATAGCGGCACTTTTTTTTACAGGGCTGGTTTACTGTCCCAGCACCCAACCTTCCTCTTTTTGCAGCACGGGCTTAGGACCGGCCATGGCAGAGTTAAAAAAAATGGAAAGCTAACAAATTGAAGATATTTTCCCAATTCCAATGTTGTGACTGCTGAATGATGTTTCTTTTTTGAGCGGCAGGAGCGGCGTCCTCTGGCTGGTATTCTGACCTTCATCCAAGCTGTGTCAGCATTGGTGGGTGAGATCATGGCGTACGGTAAACTGTAGGCGTATATAACTATATATACTATATCATATAATGATCAGTCTCATTCCCATGTTACCCTGTTAAACCTTCTGCTAGCCACACTTGTCCAGTCCCAGGTGCAGTGAACGTCTTCCTTTCACTCGAAACATAGCGGCATTTTTTTTACAGGGCTGGTTTACTGTCCTAGCACCCAACCTTCCTCTTTTCGCAGCACGGGCTTAGGACCGGCCATGGCAGAGTTAAAAAAATGGAAAGCTAACAAATTGAAGATATTTTCCCAATTTCAACGCTGTGACTGCTGAATGATGTTTCTTTTTTGAGCGGCAGGAGCGGCGTCCTCTGGCTGGTATTCTGACCTTCATCCAAGCTGTGTCAGCATTGGTGGGTGAGATCATGGCATACGGTAAACTGTAGGCGTATATAACTATATATACTATATCATATAATAATCAGTCTCATTCCCATGTTACCCTGTTAAACCTTCTGCTAGCCACACTTGTCCAGTCCCAGGTGCAGTGAACGTCTTCCTTTCACTCGAAACATAGCGGCACTTTTTTTTACAGGGCTGGTTTACTGTCCCAGCACCCAACCTTCCTCTTTTCGCAGCACGGGCTTAGGACCGGCCATGGCAGAGTTAAAAAAATGGAAAGCTAACAAATTGAAGATATTTTCCCAATTTAAACGCTGTGACTGCTGAATGATGTTTCTTTTTTGAGCGGCAGGAGCGGCGTCCTCTGGCTGGTATTCTGACCTTCATCCAAGCTGTGTCAGCATTGGTGGGTGAGATCATGGTGTACGGTAAACTGTAGGCGTATATAACTATATATACTATATCATATAATGATCAGTCTCATTCCCATGTTACCCTGTTAATCCTTCTGCTAGCCACACTTGTCCAGTCCCAGGTGCAGTGAACGTCTTCCTTTCACTCGAAACATAGCGGCACTTTTTTTTACAGGGCTGGTTTACTGTCCCAGCACCCAACCTTCCTCTTTTTGCAGCACGGGCTTAGGACCGGCCATGGCAGAGTTAAAAAAAATGGAAAGCTAACAAATTGAAGATATTTTCCCAATTCCAATGTTGTGACTGCTGAATGATGTTTCGTTTTTGAGCGGCAGGAGCGGCGTCCTCTGGCTGGTATTCTGACCTTCATCCAAGCTGTGTCAGCATTGGTGGGTGAGATCATGGCGTACGGTAAACTGTAGGCGTATATAACTATATATACTATATCATATAATGATCAGTCTCATTCCCATGTTACCCTGTTAAACCTTCTGCTAGCCACACTTGTCCAGTCCCAGGTGCAGTGAACGTCTTCCTTTCACTCGAAACATAGCGGCATTTTTTTTACAGGGCTGGTTTACTGTCCTAGCACCCAACCTTCCTCTTTTCGCAGCACGGGCTTAGGACCGGCCATGGCAGAGTTAAAAAAATGGAAAGCTAACAAATTGAAGATATTTTCCCAATTCCAACGCTGTGACTGCTGAATGATGTTTCTTTTTGAGCGGCAGGAGCGGCGTCCTCTGGCTGGTATTCTGACCTTCATCCAAGCTGTGTCAGCATTGGTGGGTGAGATCATGGCGTACGGTAAACTGTAGGCGTATATAACTATATATACTATATCATATAATGATCAGTCTCATTCCCATGTTACCCTGTTAAACCTTCTGCTAGCCGCACTTGTCCAGTCCCAGGTGCAGTGAACGTCTTCCTTTCACTGGAAACATAGCGGCACTTTTTTTTACAGGGCTGGTTTACTGTCCCAGCACCCAACCTTCCTCTTTTCGCAGCACGGGCTTAGGACCGGCCATGGCAGAGTTAAAAAAATGGAAAGCTAACAAATTGAAGATATTTTCCCAATTCCAACGCTGTGACTGCTGAATGATGTTTCTTTTTTGAGCGGCAGGAGAGGCGTCCTCTGGCTGGTATTCTGACCTTCATCCAAGCTGTGTCAGCATTGGTGGGTGAGATCATGGCATACGGTAAACTGTAGGCGTATATAACTATATATACTATATCATATAATGATCAGTCTCATTCCCATGTTACCCTGTTAAACCTTCTGCTAGCCACACTTGTCCAGTCCCAGGTGCAGTGAACGTCCTCCTTTCACTCGAAACATAGCGGCACTTTTTTTTACAGGGCTGGTTTACAGTCCCAGCACCCAACCTTCCTCTTTTCGCAGCACGGGCTTAGGACCGGCCATGGCAGAGTTAAAAAAATGGAAAGCTAACAAATTGAAGATATTTTCCCAATTCCAACGCTGTGACTGCTGAAGGATGTTTCTTTTTTGAGCGGCAGGAGAGGCGTCCTCTGGCTGGTATTCTGACCTTCATCCAAGCTGTGTCAGCATTGGTGGGTGAGATCATGGCGTACGGTAAACTGTAGGCGTATATAACTATATATACTATATCATATGATGATCAGTCTCATTCCCATGTTACCCTGTTAAACCTTCTGCTAGCCACACTTGTCCAGTCCCAGGTGCAGTGAACGTCTTCCTTTCACTCGAAACATAGCGGCACTTTTTTTTACAGGGCTGGTTTACAGTCCCAGCACCCAACCTTCCTCTTTTCGCAGCACGGGCTTAGGACCGGCCATGGCAGAGTTAAAAAAATGGAAAGCTAACAAATTGAAGATATTTTCCCAATTTCAACGCTGTGACTGCTGAATGATGTTTATTTTTTGAGCGGCAGGAGCGGCGTCCTCTGGCTGGTATTCTGACCTTCATCCAAGCTGTGTCAGCATTGGTGGGTGAGATCATGGCGTACGGTAAACTGTAGGCGTATATAACTATATATACTATATCATATAATGATCAGTCTCATTCCCATGTTACCCTGTTAAACCTTCTGCTAGCCACACTTGTCCAGTCCCAGGTGCAGTGAACGTCTTCCTTTCACTCGAAACATAGCGGCACTTTTTTTACAGGGCTGGTTTACAGTCCCAGCACCCAACCTTCCTCTTTTCGCAGCACGGGCTTAGGACCGGCCATGGCAGAGTTAAAAAAATGGAAAGCTAACAAATTGAAGATATTTTCCCAATTCCAACGCTGTGACTGCTGAATGATGTTTCTTTTTTGAGCGGCAGGAGAGGCGTCCTCTGGCTGGTATTCTGACCTTCATCCAAGCTGTGTCAGCATTGGTGGGTGAGATCATGGCATACGGTAAACTGTAGGCGTATATAACTATATATACTATATCATATAATGATCAGTCTCATTCCCATGTTACCCTGTTAAACCTTCTGCTAGCCACACTTGTCCAGTCCCAGGTGCAGTGAACGTCCTCCTTTCACTCGAAACATAGCGGCACTTTTTTTTACAGGGCTGGTTTACAGTCCCAGCACCCAACCTTCCTCTTTTCGCAGCACGGGCTTAGGACCGGCCATGGCAGAGTTAAAAAAATGGAAAGCTAACAAATTGAAGATATTTTCCCAATTCCAACGCTGTGACTGCTGAAGGATGTTTCTTTTTTGAGCGGCAGGAGAGGCGTCCTCTGGCTGGTATTCTGACCTTCATCCAAGCTGTGTCAGCATTGGTGGGTGAGATCATGGCGTACGGTAAACTGTAGGCGTATATAACTATATATACTATATCATATAATGATCAGTCTCATTCCCATGTTACCCTGTTAAACCTTCTGCTAGCCACACTTGTCCAGTCCCAGGTGCAGTGAACGTCTTCCTTTCACTCGAAACATAGCGGCACTTTTTTTTACAGGGCTGGTTTACAGTCCCAGCACCCAACCTTCCTCTTTTCGCAGCACGGGCTTAGGACCGGCCATGGCAGAGTTAAAAAAATGGAAAGCTAACAAATTGAAGATATTTTCCCAATTTCAACGCTGTGACTGCTGAATGATGTTTATTTTTTGAGCGGCAGGAGCGGCGTCCTCTGGCTGGTATTCTGACCTTCATCCAAGCTGTGTCAGCATTGGTGGGTGAGATCATGGCGTACGGTAAACTGTAGGCGTATATAACTATATATACTATATCATATAATGATCAGTCTCATTCCCATGTTACCCTGTTAAACCTTCTGCTAGCCACACTTGTCCAGTCCCAGGTGCAGTGAACGTCTTCCTTTCACTCGAAACATAGCGGCACTTTTTTTACAGGGCTGGTTTACAGTCCCAGCACCCAACCTTCCTCTTTTCGCAGCACGGGCTTAGGACCGGCCATGGCAGAGTTAAAAAAATGGAAAGCTAACAAATTGAAGATATTTTCCCAATTCCAACGCTGTGACTGCTGAATGATGTTTCTTTTTTGAGCGGCAGGAGCGGCGTCCTCTGGCTGGTATTCTGACCTTCATCCAAGCTGTGTCAGCATTGGTGGGTGAGATCATGGCATACGGTAAACTGTAGGCGTATATAACTATATATACTATATCATATAATGATCAGTCTCATTCCCATGTTACCCTGTTAAACCTTCTGCTAGCCACACTTGTCCAGTCCCAGGTGCAGTGAACGTCTTCCTTTTTACTCGAAACATAGCGGCACTTTTTTTTACAGGGCTGGTTTACTGTCCCAGCACCCAACCTTCCTCTTTTCGCAGCACGGGCTTAGGACCGGCCATGGCAGAGTTAAAAAAATGGAAAGCTAATAAATTGAAGATATTTTCCCAATTCCAACGCTGTGACTGCTGAATGATGTTTCTTTTTTGAGCGGCAGGAGCGGCGTCCTCTGGCTGGTATTCTGACCTTCATCCAAGCTGTGTCAGCATTGGTGGGTGAGATAATGGCGTACGGTAAACTGTAGGCGTATATAACTATATATACTATATCATATAATGATCAGTCTCATTCCCATGTTACCCTGTTAAACCTTCTGCTAGCCACACTTGTCCAGTCCCAGGTGCAGTGAACGTCTTCCTTTCACTCGAAACATAGCGGCATTTTTTTTACAGGGCTGGTTTACTGTCCTAGCACCCAACCTTCCTCTTTTCGCAGCACGGGCTTAGGACCGGCCATGGCAGAGTTAAAAAAATGGAAAGCTAACAAATTGAAGATATTTTCCCAATTCCAACGCTGTGACTGCTGAATGATGTTTCTTTTTGAGCGGCAGGAGCGGCGTCCTCTGGCTGGTATTCTGACCTTCATCCAAGCTGTGTCAGCATTGGTGGGTGAGATCATGGCGTACGGTAAACTGTAGGCGTATATAACTATATATACTATATCATATAATGATCAGTCTCATTCCCATGTTACCCTGTTAAACCTTCTGCTAGCCACACTTGTCCAGTCCCAGGTGCAGTGAACGTCTTCCTTTCACTCGAAACATAGCGGCACTTTTTTTTACAGGGCTGGTTTACTGTCCCAGCACCCAACCTTCCTCTTTTTGCAGCGCGGGCTTAGGACCGGCCATGGCAGAGTTAAAAAAAATGGAAAGCTAACAAATTGAAGATATTTTCCCAATTCCAATGTTGTGACTGCTGAATGATGTTTCTTTTTTGAGCGGCAGGAGCGGCGTCCTCTGGCTGGTATTCTGACCTTCATCCAAGCTGTGTCAGCATTGGTGGGTGAGATCATGGCGTACGGTAAACTGTAGGCGTATATAACTATATATACTATATCATATAATGATCAGTCTCATTCCCATGTTACCCTGTTAAACCTTCTGCTAGCCACACTTGTCCAGTCCCAGGTGCAGTGAACGTCTTCCTTTCACTCGAAACATAGCGGCATTTTTTTTACAGGGCTGGTTTACTGTCCTAGCACCCAACCTTCCTCTTTTCGCAGCACGGGCTTAGGACCGGCCATGGCAGAGTTAAAAAAATGGAAAGCTAACAAATTGAAGATATTTTCCCAATTCCAACGCTGTGACTGCTGAATGATGTTTCTTTTTGAGCGGCAGGAGCGGCGTCCTCTGGCTGGTATTCTGACCTTCATCCAAGCTGTGTCAGCATTGGTGGGTGAGATCATGGCGTACGGTAAACTGTAGGCGTATATAACTATATATACTATATCATATAATGATCAGTCTCATTCCCATGTTACCCTGTTAAACCTTCTGCTAGCCACACTTGTCCAGTCCCAGGTGCAGTGAACGTCTTCCTTTCACTCGAAACATAGCGGCACTTTTTTTTACAGGGCTGGTTTACTGTCCCAGCACCCAACCTTCCTCTTTTCGCAGCACGGGCTTAGGACCGGCCATGGCAGAGTTAAAAAAATGGAAAGCTAACAAATTGAAGATATTTTCCCAATTCCAACGCTGTGACTGCTGAAAGATGTTTCTTTTTTGAGCGGCAGGAGAGGCGTCCTCTGGCTGGTATTCTGACCTTCATCCAAGCTGTGTCAGCATTGGTGGGTGAGATCATGGCATACGGTAAACTGTAGGCGTATATAACTATATATACTATATCATATAATGATCAGTCTCATTCCCATGTTACCCTGTTAAACCTTCTGCTAGCCACACTTGTCCAGTCCCAGGTGCAGTGAACGTCTTCCTTTCACTCGAAACATAGCGGCACTTTTTTTTACAGGGCTGGTTTACAGTCCCAGCACCCAACCTTCCTCTTTTCGCAGCACGGGCTTAGGACCGGCCATGGCAGAGTTAAAAAAATGGAAAGCTAACAAATTGAAGATATTTTCCCAATTCCAACGCTGTGACTGCTGAATGATGTTTCTTTTTTGAGCGGCAGGAGAGGCGTCCTCTGGCTGGTATTCTGACCTTCATCCAAGCTGTGTCAGCATTGGTGGGTGAGATCATGGCGTACGGTAAACTGTAGGCGTATATAACTATATATACTATATCATATAATGATCAGTCTCATTCCCATGTTACCCTGTTAAACCTTCTGCTAGCCACACTTGTCCAGTCCCAGGTGCAGTGAACGTCTTCCTTTCACTCGAAACATAGCGGCACTTTTTTTTACAGGGCTGGTTTACAGTCCCAGCACCCAACCTTCCTCTTTTCGCAGCACGGGCTTAGGACCGGCCATGGCAGAGTTAAAAAAATGGAAAGCTAACAAATTGAAGATATTTTCCCAATTTCAATGCTGTGACTGCTGAATGATGTTTCTTTTTTGAGCGGCAAGAGCGGAGTTCTCTGGCTGGTATTCTGACCTTCATCCAAGCTGTGTCAGCATTGGTGGGTGAGATCATGGCGTACGGTAAACTGTAGGCGTATATAACTATATATACTATATCATATAATGATCAGTCTCATTCCCATGTTACCCTGTTAAACCTTCTGCTAGCCACACTTGTCCAGTCCCAGGTGCAGTGAACGTCTTCCTTTCACTCGAAACATAGCGGCACTTTTTTTTACAGGGCTGGTTTACTGTCCCAGCACCCAACTTTCCTCTTTTTGCAGCGCGGGCTTAGGACCGGCCATGGCAGAGTTAAAAAAAATGGAAAGCTAACAAATTGAAGATATTTTCCCAATTCCAATGTTGTGACTGCTGAATGATGTTTCTTTTTTGAGCGGCAGGAGCGGCGTCCTCTGGCTGGTATTCTGACCTTCATCCAAGCTGTGTCAGCATTGGTGGGTGAGATCATGGCGTACGGTAAACTGTAGGCGTATACAACTATATATACTATATCATATAATGATCAGTCTCATTCCCATGTTACCCTGTTAAACCTTCTGCTAGCCACACTTGTCCAGTCCCAGGTGCAGTGAACGTCTTCCTTTCACTCGAAACATAGCGGCATTTTTTTTACAGGGCTGGTTTACTGTCCTAGCACCCAACCTTCCTCTTTTCGCAGCACGGGCTTAGGACCGGCCATGGCAGAGTTAAAAAAATGGAAAGCTAACAAATTGAAGATATTTTCCCAATTTCAATGCTGTGACTGCTGAATGATGTTTCTTTTTTGAGCGGCAGGAGCGGCGTCCTCTGGCTGGTATTCTGACCTTCATCCAAGCTGTGTCAGCATTGGTGGGTGAGATCATGGCATACGGTAAACTGTAGGCGTATATAACTATATATACTATATCATATAATAATCAGTCTCATTCCCATGTTACCCTGTTAAACCTTCTGCTAGCCACACTTGTCCAGTCCCAGGTGCAGTGAACGTCTTCCTTTCACTCGAAACATAGCGGCACTTTTTTTTACAGGGCTGGTTTACTGTCCTAGCACCCAACCTTCCTCTTTTCGCAGCACGGGCTTAGGACCGGCCATGGCAGAGTTAAAAAAATGGAAAGCTAACAAATTGAAGATATTTTCCCAATTTAAACGCTGTGACTGCTGAATGATGTTTCTTTTTTGAGCGGCAGGAGCGGCGTCCTCTGGCTGGTATTCTGACCTTCATCCAAGCTGTGTCAGCATTGGTGGGTGAGATCATGGTGTACGGTAAACTGTAGGCGTATATAACTATATATACTATATCATATAATGATCAGTCTCATTCCCATGTTACCCTGTTAAACCTTCTGCTAGCCACACTTGTCCAGTCCCAGGTGCAGTGAACGTCTTCCTTTCACTCGAAACATAGCGGCACTTTTTTTTACAGGGCTGGTTTACAGTCCCAGCACCCAACCTTCCTCTTTTCGCAGCACGGGCTTAGGACCGGCCATGGCAGAGTTAAAAAAATGGAAAGCTAACAAATTGAAGATATTTTCCCAATTTCAACGCTGTGACTGCTGAATGATGTTTCTTTTTTGAGCGGCAAGAGCGGCATCCTCTGGCTGGTATTCTGACCTTCATCCAAGCTGTGTCAGCATTGGTGGGTGAGATCATGGCGTACGGTAAACTGTAGGCGTATATAACTATATATACTATATCATATAATGATCAGTCTCATTCCCATGTTACCCTGTTAAACCTTCTGCTAGCCACACTTGTCCAGTCCCAGGTGCAGTGAACGTCTTCCTTTCACTCGAAACATAGCGGCACTTTTTTTTACAGGGCTGGTTTACTGTCCCAGCACCCAACTTTCCTCTTTTTGCAGCGCGGGCTTAGGACCGGCCATGGCAGAGTTAAAAAAAATGGAAAGCTAACAAATTGAAGATATTTTCCCAATTCCAATGTTGTGACTGCTGAATGATGTTTATTTTTTGAGCGGCAGGAGCGGCGTCCTCTGGCTGGTATTCTGACCTTCATCCAAGCTGTGTCAGCATTGGTGGGTGAGATCATGGCGTACGGTAAACTGTAGGCGTATATAACTATATATACTATATCATATAATGATCAGTCTCATTCCCATGTTACCCTGTTAAACCTTCTGCTAGCCACACTTGTCCAGTCCCAGGTGCAGTGAACGTCTTCCTTTCACTCGAAACATAGCGGCATTTTTTTTACAGGGCTGGTTTACTGTCCTAGCACCCAACCTTCCTCTTTTCGCAGCACGGGCTTAGGACCGGCCATGGCAGAGTTAAAAAAATGGAAAGCTAACAAATTGAAGATATTTTCCCAATTTCAACGCTGTGACTGCTGAATGATGTTTCTTTTTTGAGCGGCAGGAGCGGCGTCCTCTGGCTGGTATTCTGACCTTCATCCAAGCTGTGTCAGCATTGGTGGGTGAGATCATGGCATACGGTAAACTGTAGGCGTATATAACTATATATACTATATCATATAATAATCAGTCTCATTCCCATGTTACCCTGTTAAACCTTCTGCTAGCCACACTTGTCCAGTCCCAGGTGCAGTGAACGTCTTCCTTTCACTCGAAACATAGCGGCACTTTTTTTTACAGGGCTGGTTTACTGTCCCAGCACCCAACCTTCCTCTTTTCGCAGCACGGGCTTAGGACCGGCCATGGCAGAGTTAAAAAAATGGAAAGCTAACAAATTGAAGATATTTTCCCAATTTAAACGCTGTGACTGCTGAATGATGTTTCTTTTTTGAGCGGCAGGAGCGGCGTCCTCTGGCTGGTATTCTGACCTTCATCCAAGCTGTGTCAGCATTGGTGGGTGAGATCATGGTGTACGGTAAACTGTAGGCGTATATAACTATATATACTATATCATATAATGATCAGTCTCATTCCCATGTTACCCTGTTAATCCTTCTGCTAGCCACACTTGTCCAGTCCCAGGTGCAGTGAACGTCTTCCTTTCACTCGAAACATAGCGGCACTTTTTTTTACAGGGCTGGTTTACTGTCCCAGCACCCAACCTTCCTCTTTTTGCAGCACGGGCTTAGGACCGGCCATGGCAGAGTTAAAAAAAATGGAAAGCTAACAAATTGAAGATATTTTCCCAATTCCAATGTTGTGACTGCTGAATGATGTTTCTTTTTTGAGCGGCAGGAGCGGCGTCCTCTGGCTGGTATTCTGACCTTCATCCAAGCTGTGTCAGCATTGGTGGGTGAGATCATGGCGTACGGTAAACTGTAGGCGTATATAACTATATATACTATATCATATAATGATCAGTCTCATTCCCATGTTACCCTGTTAAACCTTCTGCTAGCCACACTTGTCCAGTCCCAGGTGCAGTGAACGTCTTCCTTTCACTCGAAACATAGCGGCATTTTTTTTACAGGGCTGGTTTACTGTCCTAGCACCCAACCTTCCTCTTTTCGCAGCACGGGCTTAGGACCGGCCATGGCAGAGTTAAAAAAATGGAAAGCTAACAAATTGAAGATATTTTCCCAATTTCAACGCTGTGACTGCTGAATGATGTTTCTTTTTTGAGCGGCAGGAGCGGCGTCCTCTGGCTGGTATTCTGACCTTCATCCAAGCTGTGTCAGCATTGGTGGGTGAGATCATGGCATACGGTAAACTGTAGGCGTATATAACTATATATACTATATCATATAATAATCAGTCTCATTCCCATGTTACCCTGTTAAACCTTCTGCTAGCCACACTTGTCCAGTCCCAGGTGCAGTGAACGTCTTCCTTTCACTCGAAACATAGCGGCACTTTTTTTTACAGGGCTGGTTTACTGTCCCAGCACCCAACCTTCCTCTTTTCGCAGCACGGGCTTAGGACCGGCCATGGCAGAGTTAAAAAAATGGAAAGCTAACAAATTGAAGATATTTTCCCAATTTAAACGCTGTGACTGCTGAATGATGTTTCTTTTTTGAGCGGCAGGAGCGGCGTCCTCTGGCTGGTATTCTGACCTTCATCCAAGCTGTGTCAGCATTGGTGGGTGAGATCATGGTGTACGGTAAACTGTAGGCGTATATAACTATATATACTATATCATATAATGATCAGTCTCATTCCCATGTTACCCTGTTAATCCTTCTGCTAGCCACACTTGTCCAGTCCCAGGTGCAGTGAACGTCTTCCTTTCACTCGAAACATAGCGGCACTTTTTTTTACAGGGCTGGTTTACTGTCCCAGCACCCAACCTTCCTCTTTTTGCAGCACGGGCTTAGGACCGGCCATGGCAGAGTTAAAAAAAATGGAAAGCTAACAAATTGAAGATATTTTCCCAATTCCAATGTTGTGACTGCTGAATGATGTTTCGTTTTTGAGCGGCAGGAGCGGCGTCCTCTGGCTGGTATTCTGACCTTCATCCAAGCTGTGTCAGCATTGGTGGGTGAGATCATGGCGTACGGTAAACTGTAGGCGTATATAACTATATATACTATATCATATAATGATCAGTCTCATTCCCATGTTACCCTGTTAAACCTTCTGCTAGCCACACTTGTCCAGTCCCAGGTGCAGTGAACGTCTTCCTTTCACTCGAAACATAGCGGCATTTTTTTTACAGGGCTGGTTTACTGTCCTAGCACCCAACCTTCCTCTTTTCGCAGCACGGGCTTAGGACCGGCCATGGCAGAGTTAAAAAAATGGAAAGCTAACAAATTGAAGATATTTTCCCAATTCCAACGCTGTGACTGCTGAATGATGTTTCTTTTTGAGCGGCAGGAGCGGCGTCCTCTGGCTGGTATTCTGACCTTCATCCAAGCTGTGTCAGCATTGGTGGGTGAGATCATGGCGTACGGTAAACTGTAGGCGTATATAACTATATATACTATATCATATAATGATCAGTCTCATTCCCATGTTACCCTGTTAAACCTTCTGCTAGCCGCACTTGTCCAGTCCCAGGTGCAGTGAACGTCTTCCTTTCACTGGAAACATAGCGGCACTTTTTTTTACAGGGCTGGTTTACTGTCCCAGCACCCAACCTTCCTCTTTTCGCAGCACGGGCTTAGGACCGGCCATGGCAGAGTTAAAAAAATGGAAAGCTAACAAATTGAAGATATTTTCCCAATTCCAACGCTGTGACTGCTGAATGATGTTTCTTTTTTGAGCGGCAGGAGAGGCGTCCTCTGGCTGGTATTCTGACCTTCATCCAAGCTGTGTCAGCATTGGTGGGTGAGATCATGGCATACGGTAAACTGTAGGCGTATATAACTATATATACTATATCATATAATGATCAGTCTCATTCCCATGTTACCCTGTTAAACCTTCTGCTAGCCACACTTGTCCAGTCCCAGGTGCAGTGAACGTCCTCCTTTCACTCGAAACATAGCGGCACTTTTTTTTACAGGGCTGGTTTACAGTCCCAGCACCCAACCTTCCTCTTTTCGCAGCACGGGCTTAGGACCGGCCATGGCAGAGTTAAAAAAATGGAAAGCTAACAAATTGAAGATATTTTCCCAATTCCAACGCTGTGACTGCTGAAGGATGTTTCTTTTTTGAGCGGCAGGAGAGGCGTCCTCTGGCTGGTATTCTGACCTTCATCCAAGCTGTGTCAGCATTGGTGGGTGAGATCATGGCGTACGGTAAACTGTAGGCGTATATAACTATATATACTATATCATATGATGATCAGTCTCATTCCCATGTTACCCTGTTAAACCTTCTGCTAGCCACACTTGTCCAGTCCCAGGTGCAGTGAACGTCTTCCTTTCACTCGAAACATAGCGGCACTTTTTTTTACAGGGCTGGTTTACAGTCCCAGCACCCAACCTTCCTCTTTTCGCAGCACGGGCTTAGGACCGGCCATGGCAGAGTTAAAAAAATGGAAAGCTAACAAATTGAAGATATTTTCCCAATTTCAACGCTGTGACTGCTGAATGATGTTTATTTTTTGAGCGGCAGGAGCGGCGTCCTCTGGCTGGTATTCTGACCTTCATCCAAGCTGTGTCAGCATTGGTGGGTGAGATCATGGCGTACGGTAAACTGTAGGCGTATATAACTATATATACTATATCATATAATGATCAGTCTCATTCCCATGTTACCCTGTTAAACCTTCTGCTAGCCACACTTGTCCAGTCCCAGGTGCAGTGAACGTCTTCCTTTCACTCGAAACATAGCGGCACTTTTTTTACAGGGCTGGTTTACAGTCCCAGCACCCAACCTTCCTCTTTTCGCAGCACGGGCTTAGGACCGGCCATGGCAGAGTTAAAAAAATGGAAAGCTAACAAATTGAAGATATTTTCCCAATTCCAACGCTGTGACTGCTGAATGATGTTTCTTTTTTGAGCGGCAGGAGAGGCGTCCTCTGGCTGGTATTCTGACCTTCATCCAAGCTGTGTCAGCATTGGTGGGTGAGATCATGGCATACGGTAAACTGTAGGCGTATATAACTATATATACTATATCATATAATGATCAGTCTCATTCCCATGTTACCCTGTTAAACCTTCTGCTAGCCACACTTGTCCAGTCCCAGGTGCAGTGAACGTCCTCCTTTCACTCGAAACATAGCGGCACTTTTTTTTACAGGGCTGGTTTACAGTCCCAGCACCCAACCTTCCTCTTTTCGCAGCACGGGCTTAGGACCGGCCATGGCAGAGTTAAAAAAATGGAAAGCTAACAAATTGAAGATATTTTCCCAATTCCAACGCTGTGACTGCTGAAGGATGTTTCTTTTTTGAGCGGCAGGAGAGGCGTCCTCTGGCTGGTATTCTGACCTTCATCCAAGCTGTGTCAGCATTGGTGGGTGAGATCATGGCGTACGGTAAACTGTAGGCGTATATAACTATATATACTATATCATATAATGATCAGTCTCATTCCCATGTTACCCTGTTAAACCTTCTGCTAGCCACACTTGTCCAGTCCCAGGTGCAGTGAACGTCTTCCTTTCACTCGAAACATAGCGGCACTTTTTTTTACAGGGCTGGTTTACAGTCCCAGCACCCAACCTTCCTCTTTTCGCAGCACGGGCTTAGGACCGGCCATGGCAGAGTTAAAAAAATGGAAAGCTAACAAATTGAAGATATTTTCTCAATTTCAACGCTGTGACTGCTGAATGATGTTTATTTTTTGAGCGGCAGGAGCGGCGTCCTCTGGCTGGTATTCTGACCTTCATCCAAGCTGTGTCAGCATTGGTGGGTGAGATCATGGCGTACGGTAAACTGTAGGCGTATATAACTATATATACTATATCATATAATGATCAGTCTCATTCCCATGTTACCCTGTTAAACCTTCTGCTAGCCACACTTGTCCAGTCCCAGGTGCAGTGAACGTCTTCCTTTCACTCGAAACATAGCGGCACTTTTTTTACAGGGCTGGTTTACAGTCCCAGCACCCAACCTTCCTCTTTTCGCAGCACGGGCTTAGGACCGGCCATGGCAGAGTTAAAAAAATGGAAAGCTAACAAATTGAAGATATTTTCCCAATTCCAACGCTGTGACTGCTGAATGATGTTTCTTTTTTGAGCGGCAGGAGCGGCGTCCTCTGGCTGGTATTCTGACCTTCATCCAAGCTGTGTCAGCATTGGTGGGTGAGATCATGGCATACGGTAAACTGTAGGCGTATATAACTATATATACTATATCATATAATGATCAGTCTCATTCCCATGTTACCCTGTTAAACCTTCTGCTAGCCACACTTGTCCAGTCCCAGGTGCAGTGAACGTCTTCCTTTTTACTCGAAACATAGCGGCACTTTTTTTTACAGGGCTGGTTTACTGTCCCAGCACCCAACCTTCCTCTTTTCGCAGCACGGGCTTAGGACCGGCCATGGCAGAGTTAAAAAAATGGAAAGCTAATAAATTGAAGATATTTTCCCAATTCCAACGCTGTGACTGCTGAATGATGTTTCTTTTTTGAGCGGCAGGAGCGGCGTCCTCTGGCTGGTATTCTGACCTTCATCCAAGCTGTGTCAGCATTGGTGGGTGAGATCATGGCGTACGGTAAACTGTAGGCGTATATAACTATATATACTATATCATATAATGATCAGTCTCATTCCCATGTTACCCTGTTAAACCTTCTGCTAGCCACACTTGTCCAGTCCCAGGTGCAGTGAACGTCTTCCTTTCACTCGAAACATAGCGGCATTTTTTTTACAGGGCTGGTTTACAGTCCCAGCACCCAACCTTCCTCTTTTCGCAGCACGGGCTTAGGACCGGCCATGGCAGAGTTAAAAAAATGGAAAGCTAACAAATTGAAGATATTTTCCCAATTTCAACGCTGTGACTGCTGAATGATGTTTCTTTTTTGAGCGGCAGGAGCGGCGTCCTCTGGCTGGTATTCTGACCTTCATCCAAGCTGTGTCAGCATTGGTGGGTGAGATCATGGCGTACGGTAAACTGTAGGCGTATATAACTATATATACTATATCATATAATGATCAGTCTCATTCCCATGTTACCCTGTTAAACCTTCTGCTAGCCATACTTGTCCAGTCCCAGGTGCAGTGAACGTCTTCCTTTCACTCGAAACATAGCGGCACTTTTTTTTACAGGGCTGGTTTACTGTCCCAGCACCCAACCTTCCTCTTTTTGCAGCACGGGCTTAGGACCGGCCATGGCAGAGTTAAAAAAAATGGAAAGCTAACAAATTGAAGATATTTTCCCAATTCCAATGTTGTGAGTGCTGAATGATGTTTCTTTTTTGAGCGGCAGGAGCGGCGTCCTCTGGCTGGTATTCTGACCTTCATCCAAGCTGTGTCAGCATTGGTGGGTGAGATCATGGCGTACGGTAAACTGTAGGCGTATACAACTATATATACTATATCATATAATGATCAGTCTCATTCCCATGTTACCCTGTTAAACCTTCTGCTAGCCACACTTGTCCAGTCCCAGGTGCAGTGAACGTCTTCCTTTCACTCGAAACATAGCGGCATTTTTTTTACAGGGCTGGTTTACTGTCCTAGCACCCAACCTTCCTCTTTTCGCAGCACGGGCTTAGGACCGGCCATGGCAGAGTTAAAAAAATGGAAAGCTAACAAATTGAAGATATTTTCCCAATTCCAACGCTGTGACTGCTGAATGATGTTTCTTTTTGAGTGGCAGGAGCGGCGTCCTCTGGCTGGTATTCTGACCTTCATCCAAGCTGTGTCAGCATTGGTGGGTGAGATCATGGCGTACGGTAAACTGTAGGCGTATATAACTATATATACTATATCATATAATGATCAGTCTCATTCCCATGTTACCCTGTTAAACCTTCTGCTAGCCACACTTGTCCAGTCCCAGGTGCAGTGAACGTCTTCCTTTCACTCGAAACATAGCGGCACTTTTTTTTACAGGGCTGGTTAACAGTCCCAGCACCCAACCTTCCTCTTTTTGCAGCACGGGCTTAGGACCGGCCATGGCAGAGTTAAAAAAATGGAAAGCTAACAAATTGAAGATATTTTCCCAATTTAAACGCTGTGACTGCTGAATGATGTTTCTTTTTTGAGCGGCAGGAGCGGCGTCCTCTGGCTGGTATTCTGACCTTCATCCAAGCTGTGTCAGCATTGGTGGGTGAGATCATGGCGTACGGTAAACTGTTGGCGTATATAACTATATATACTATATCATATAATTATCAGTCTCATTCCCATGTTACCCTGTTAAACCTTCTGCTAGCCACACTTGTCCAGTCCCAGGTGCAGTGAACGTCTTCCTTTCACTCGAAACATAGCGGCATTTTTTTTACAGGGCTGGTTTACTGTCCTAGCACCCAACCTTCCTCTTTTCGCAGCACGGGCTTAGGACCGGCCATGGCAGAGTTAAAAAAATGGAAAGCTAACAAATTGAAGATATTTTCCCAATTCCAACGCTGTGACTGCTGAATGATGTTTCTTTTTGAGTGGCAGGAGCGGCGTCCTCTGGCTGGTATTCTGACCTTCATCCAAGCTGTGTCAGCATTGGTGGGTGAGATCATGGCGTACGGTAAACTGTAGGCGTATATAACTATATATACTATATCATATATTGATCAGTCTCATTCCCATGTTACCCTGTTAAACCTTCTGCTAGCCACACTTGTCCAGTCCCAGGTGCAGTGAACGTCTTCCTTTCACTCGAAACATAGCGGCACTTTTTTTTACAGGGCTGGTTTACAGTCCCAGCACCCAACCTTCCTCTTTTCGCAGCACGGGCTTAGGACCGGCCATGGCAGAGTTAAAAAAATGGAAAGCTAACAAATTGAAGATATTTTCCCAATTTCAACGCTGTGACTGCTGAATGATGTTTCTTTTTTGAGCGGCAGGAGCGGCGTCCTCTGGCTGGTATTCTGACCTTCATCCAAGCTGTGTCAGCATTGGTGGGTGAGATCATGGCGTACGGTAAACTGTAGGCGTATATAACTATATATACTATATCATATAATGATCAGTCTCATTCCCATGTTACCCTGTTAAACCTTCTGCTAGCCACACTTGTCCAGTCCCAGGTGCAGTGAACGTCCTCCTTTCACTCGAAACATAGCGGCACTTTTTTTTACAGGGCTGGTTTACTGTCCCAGCACCCAACCTTCCTCTTTTTGCAGCGCGGGCTTAGGACCGGCCATGGCAGAGTTAAAAAAAATGGAAAGCTAACAAATTGAAGATATTTTCCCAATTCCAATGTTGTGACTGCTGAATGATGTTTCTTTTTTGAGCGGCAGGAGCGGCGTCCTCTGGCTGGTATTCTGACCTTCATCCAAGCTGTGTCAGCATTGGTGGGTGAGATCATGGCGTACGGTAAACTGTAGGCGTATATAACTATATATACTATATCATATAATGATCAGTCTCATTCCCATGTTACCCTGTTAAACCTTCTGCTAGCCACACTTGTCCAGTCCCAGGTGCAGTGAACGTCTTCCTTTCACTCGAAACATAGCGGCACTTTTTTTTACAGGGCTGGTTTACTGTCCCAGCACCCAACCTTCCTCTTTTCGCAGCACGGGCTTAGGACCGGCCATGGCAGAGTTAAAAAAATGGAAAGCTAACAAATTGAAGATATTTTCCCAATTCCAACGCTGTGACTGCTGAATGATGTTTCTTTTTTGAGCGGCAGGAGAGGCGTCCTCTGGCTGGTATTCTGACCTTCATCCAAGCTGTGTCAGCATTGGTGGGTGAGATCATGGCGTACGGTAAACTGTAGGCGTTTATAACTATATATACTATATCATATAATGATCAGTCTCATTCCCATGTTACCCTGTTAAACCTTCTGCTAGCCACACTTGTCCAGTCCCAGGTGCAGTGAACGTCTTCCTTTCACTCGAAACATAGCGGCACTTTTTTTTACAGGGCTGGTTTACAGTGCCAGCACCCAACCTTCCTCTTTTCGCAGCACGGGCTTAGGACCGGCCATGGCAGAGTTAAAAAAATGGAAAGCTAACAAATTGAAGATATTTTCCCAATTTCAACACTGTGACTGCTGAATGATGTTTCTTTTTTGAGCGGCAGGAGCGGCGTCCTCTGGCTGGTATTCTGACCTTCATCCAAGCTGTGTCAGCATTGGTGGGTGAGATCATGGCGTACGGTAAACTGTAGGCGTATATAACTATATATACTATATCATATAATGATCAGTCTCATTCCCATGTTACCCTGTTAAACCTTCTGCTAGCCACACTTGTCCAGTCCCAGGTGCAGTGAACGTCTTCCTTTCACTCGAAACATAGCGGCACTTTTTTTTACAGGGCTGGTTTACTGTCCCAGCACCCAACCTTCCTCTTTTTGCAGCGCGGGCTTAGGACCGGCCATGGCAGAGTTAAAAAAAATGGAAAGCTAACAAATTGAAGATATTTTCCCAATTCCAATGTTGTGACTGCTGAATGATGTTTCTTTTTTGAGCGGCAGGAGCGGCGTCCTCTGGCTGGTATTCTGACCTTCATCCAAGCTGTGTCAGCATTGGTGGGTGAGATCATGGCGTACGGTAAACTGTAGGCGTATATAACTATATATACTATATCATATAATGATCAGTCTCATTCCCATGTTACCCTGTTAAACCTTCTGCTAGCCACACTTGTCCAGTCCCAGGTGCAGTGAACGTCTTCCTTTCACTCGAAACATAGCAGCATTTTTTTTACAGGGCTGGTTTACTGTCCTAGCACCCAACCTTCCTCTTTTCGCAGCACGGGCTTAGGACCGGCCATGGCAGAGTTAAAAAAATGGAAAGCTAACAAATTGAAGATATTTTCCCAATTTCAACGCTGTGACTGCTGAATGATGTTTCTTTTTTGAGCGGCAGGAGCGGCGTCCTCTGGCTGCTATTCTGACCTTCATCCAAGCTGTGTCAGCATTGGTGGGTGAGATCATGGCGTACGGTAAACTGTAGGCGTATATAACTATATATACTATATCATATAATGATCAGTCTCATTCCCATGTTACCCTGTTAAACCTTCTGCTAGCCACACTTGTCCAGTCCCAGGTGCAGTGAACGTCTTCCTTTCACTCGAAACATAGCGGCACTTTTTTTTACAGGGCTGGTTTACTGTCCCAGCACCCAACCTTCCTCTTTTTGCAGCGCGGGCTTAGGACCGGCCATGGCAGAGTTAAAAAAAATGGAAAGCTAACAAATTGAAGATATTTTCCCAATTCCAATGTTGTGACTGCTGAATGATGTTTCTTTTTTGAGCGGCAGGAGCGGCGTCCTCTGGCTGGTATTCTGACCTTCATCCAAGCTGTGTCAGCATTGGTGGGTGAGATCATGGCGTACGGTAAACTGTAGGCGTATATAACTATATATACTATATCATATAATGATCAGTCTCATTCCCATGTTACCCTGTTAAACCTTCTGCTAGCCACACTTGTCCAGTCCCAGGTGCAGTGAACGTCTTCCTTTCACTCGAAACATAGCGGCACTTTTTTTTACAGGGCTGGTTTACAGTCCCAGCACCCAACCTTCCTCTTTTCGCAGCACGGGCTTAGGACCGGCCATGGCAGAGTTAAAAAAATGGAAAGCTAACAAATTGAAGATATTTTCCCAATTTCAACGCTGTGACTGCTGAATGATGTTTCTTTTTTGAGCGGCAGGAGCGGCGTCCTCTGGCTGGTATTCTGACCTTCATCCAAGCTGTGTCAGCATTGGTGGGTGAGATCATGGCGTACGGTAAACTGTAGGCGTATATAACTATATATACTATATCATATGATCAGTCTCATTCCCATGTTACCCTGTTAAACCTTCTGCTAGCCACACTTGTCCAGTCCCAGGTGCAGTGAACGTCTTCCTTTCATTCGAAACATAGCGGCACTTTTTTTTTACAGGGCTGGTTTACAGTCCCAGCACCCAACCTTCCTCTTTTCGCAGCACGGGCTTAGGACCGGCCATGGCAGAGTTAAAAAAATGGAAAGCTAACAAATTGAAGATATTTTCCCAATTCCAACGCTGTGACTGCTGAATGATGTTTCTTTTTTGAGCGGCAGGAGCGGCGTCCTCTGGCTGCTATTCTGACCTTCATCCAAGCTGTGTCAGCATTGGTGGGTGAGATCATGGCGTACGGTAAACTGTAGGCGTATATAACTATATATACTATATCATATAATGATCAGTCTCATTCCCATGTTACCCTGTTAAACCTTCTGCTAGCCACACTTGTCCAGTCCCAGGTGCAGTGAACGTCTTCCTTTCACTCGAAACATAGCGGCACTTTTTTTTACAGGGCTGGTTTACTGTCCCAGCACCCATCCTTCCTCTTTTTGCAGCACGGGCTTAGGACCGGCCATGGCAGAGTTAAAAAAAATGGAAAGCTAACAAATTGAAGATATTTTCCCAATTCCAATGTTGTGACTGCTGAATGATGTTTCTTTTTTGAGCGGCAGGAGCGGCATCCTCTGGCTGGTATTCTGACCTTCATCCAAGCTGTGTCAGCATTGGTGGGTGAGATCATGGCGTACGGTAAACTGTAGGCGTATATAACTATATATACTATATCATATAATGATCAGTCTCATTCCCATGTTACCCTGTTAAACCTTCTGCTAGCCACACTTGTCCAGTCCCAGGTGCAGTGAACGTCTCCCTTTCACTCGAAACATAGCGGCACTTTTTTTTACAGGGATGGTTTACAGTCCCAGCACCCAATCTTCCTCTTTTCGCAGCACGGGCTTAGTACCGGCCATGGCAGAGTTAAAAAAAATGGAAAGCTAACAAATTGAAGATATTTTCCCAATTCCAACGCTGTGACTGCTGAATGATGTTTCTTTTTTGAGCGGCAGGAGCGGCGTCCTCTGGCTGGTATTCTGACCTTCATCCAAGCTGTGTCAGCATTGGTGGGTGAGATCATGGCGTACGGTAAACTGTAGGCGTATATAACTATATATACTATATCATATAATGATCAGTCTCATTCCCATGTTACCCTGTTAAACCTTCTGCTAGCCACACTTGTCCAGTCCCAGGTGCAGTGAACGTCTTCCTTTCACTCGAAACATAGCGGCATTTTTTTTATAGGGCTAGTTTACTGTCCTAGCACCCAACCTTCCTCTTTTCGCAGCACGGGCTTAGGACCGGCCATGGCAGAGTTAAAAAAATGGAAAGCTAACAAATTGAAGATATTTTCCCAATTCCAACGCTGTGACTGCTGAATGATGTTTCTTTTTGAGCGGCAGGAGCGGCGTCCTCTGGCTGGTATTCTGACCTTCATCCAAGCTGTGTCAGCATTGGTGGGTGAGATGATGGCGTACGGTAAACTGTAGGCGTATATAACTATATATACTATATCATATAATGATCAGTCTCATTCCCATGTTACCCTGTTAAACCTTCTGCTAGCCACACTTGTCCAGTCCCAGGTGCAGTGAACGTCTTCCTTTCACTCGAAACATAGCGGCACTTTTTTTTACAGGGCTGGTTTACTGTCCCAGCACCCAACCTTCCTCTTTTCGCAGCACGGGCTTAGGACCGGCCATGGCAGAGTTAAAAAAATGGAAAGCTAACAAATTGAAGATATTTTCCCAATTTCAACGCTGTGACTGCTGAATGATGTTTCTTTTTTGAGCGGCAGGAGCGGCGTCCTCTGGCTGGTATTCTGACCTTCATCCAAGCTGTGTCAGCATTGGTGGGTGAGATCATGGCGTACGGTAAACTGTAGGCGTATATAACTATATATACTATATCATATAATGATCAGTCTCATTCCCATGTTACCCTGTTAAACCTTCTGCTAGCCACACTTGTCCAGTCCCAGGTGCAGTGAACGTCTTCCTTTCACTCGAAACATAGCGGCACTTTTTTTTACAGGGCTGGTTTACTGTCCCAGCACCCAACCTTCCTCTTTTTGCAGCGCGGGCTTAGGACCGGCCATGGCAGAGTTAAAAAAAATGGAAAGCTAACAAATTGAAGATATTTTCCCAATTCCAATGTTGTGACTGCTGAATGATGTTTCTTTTTTGAGCGGCAGGAGCGGCGTCCTCTGGCTGGTATTCTGACCTTCATCCAAGCTGTGTCAGCATTGGTGGGTGAGATCATGGCGTACGATAAACTGTAGGCGTATATAACTATATATACTATATCATATAATGATCAGTCTCATTCCCATGTTACCCTGTTAAACCTTCTGCTAGCCACACTTGTCCAGTCCCAGGTGCAGTGAACGTCTTCCTTTCACTCGAAACATAGCGGCATTTTTTTTACAGGGCTGGTTTACTGTCCTAGCACCCAACCTTCCTCTTTTCGCAGCACGGGCTTAGGACCGGCCATGGCAGAGTTAAAAAAATGGAAAGCTAACAAATTGAAGATATTTTCCCAATTCCAACGCTGTGACTGCTGAATGATGTTTCTTTTTTGAGCGGCAGGAGCGGCGTCCTCTGGCTGCTATTCTGACCTTCATCCAAGCTGTGTCAGCATTGGTGGGTGAGATCATGGCGTACGGTAAACTGTAGGCGTATATAACTATATATACTATATCATATAATGATCAGTCTCATTCCCATGTTACCCTGTTAAACCTTCTGCTAGCCACACTTGTCCAGTCCCAGGTGCAGTGAACGTCTTCCTTTCACTCGAAACATAGCGGCACTTTTTTTTACAGGGCTGGTTTACTGTCCCAGCACCCATCCTTCCACTTTTTGCAGCACGGGCTTAGGACCGGCCATGGCAGAGTTAAAAAAAATGGAAAGCTAACAAATTGAAGATATTTTCCCAATTCCAATGTTGTGACTGCTGAATGATGTTTCTTTTTTGAGCGGCAGGAGCGGCGTCCTATGGCTGGTATTCTGACCTTCATCCAAGCTGTGTCAGCATTGGTGGGTGAGATCATGGCGTACGGTAAACTGTAGGCGTATATAACTATATATACTATATCATATAATGATCAGTCTCATTCCCATGTTACCCTGTTAAACCTTCTGCTAGCCACACTTGTCTAGTCCCAGGTGCAGTGAACGTCTTCCTTTCACTCGAAACATAGCGGCATTTTTTTTACAGGGCTGGTTTACTGTCCTAGCACCCAACCTTCCTCTTTTCGCAGCACGGGCTTAGGACCGGCCATGGCAGAGTTAAAAAAATGGAAAGCTAACAAATTGAAGATATTTTCCCAATTTCAACGCTGTGACTGCTGAATGATGTTTCTTTTTTGAGCGGCAGGAGCGGCGTCCTCTGGCTGCTATTCTGACCTTCATCCAAGCTGTGTCAGCATTGGTGGGTGAGATCATGGCGTACGGTAAACTGTAGGCGTATATAACTATATATACTATATCATATAATGATCAGTCTCATTCCCATGTTACCCTGTTAAACCTTCTGCTAGCCACACTTGTCCAGTCCCAGGTGCAGTGAACGTCTTCCTTTCACTCGAAACATAGCGGCATTTTTTTTACAGGGCTGGTTTACTGTCCTAGCACCCAACCTTCCTCTTTTCGCAGCACGGGCTTAGGACCGGCCATGGCAGAGTTAAAAAAATGGAAAGCTAACAAATTGAAGATATTTTCCCAATTCCAACGCTGTGACTGCTGAATGATGTTTCTTTTTGAGCGGCAGGAGCGGCGTCCTCTGGCTGGTATTCTGACCTTCATCCAAGCTGTGTCAGCATTGGTGGGTGAGATCATGGCGTACGGTAAACTGTAGGCGTATATAACTATATATACTATATCATATAATGATCAGTCTCATTCCCATGTTACCCTGTTAAACCTTCTGCTAGCCACACTTGTCCAGTCCCAGGTGCAGTGAACGTCTTCCTTTCACTCGAAACATAGCGGCACTTTTTTTTACAGGGCTGGTTTACTGTCCCAGCACCCAACCTTCCTCTTTTCGCAGCACGGGCTTAGGACCGGCCATGGCAGAGTTAAAAAAATGGAAAGCTAACAAATTGAAGATATTTTCCCAATTCCAACGCTGTGACTGCTGAATGATGTTTCTTTTTTGAGCGGCAGGAGAGGCGTCCTCTGGCTGGTATTCTGACCTTCATCCAAGCTGTGTCAGCATTGGTGGGTGAGATCATGGCGTACGGTAAACTGTAGGCGTATATAACTATATATACTATATCATATAATGATCAGTCTCATTCCCATGTTACCCTGTTAAACCTTCTGCTAGCCACACTTGTCCAGTCCCAGGTGCAGTGAACGTCTTCCTTTCACTCGAAACATAGCGGCACTTTTTTTTACAGGGCTGGTTTACAGTCCCAGCACCCAACCTTCCTCTTTTCGCAGCACGGGCTTAGGACCGGCCATGGCAGAGTTAAAAAAATGGAAAGCTAACAAATTGAAGATATTTTCCCAATTTCAACGCTGTGACTGCTGAATGATGTTTCTTTTTTGAGCGGCAGGAGCGGCGTCCTCTGGCTGGTATTCTGACCTTCATCCAAGCTGTGTCAGCATTGGTGGGTGAGATCATGGCGTACGGTAAACTGTAGGCGTATATAACTATATATACTATATCATATAATGATCAGTCTCATTCCCATGTTACCCTGTTAAACCTTCTGCTAGCCACACTTGTCCAGTCCCAGGTGCAGTGAACGTCTTCCTTTCACTCGAAACATAGCGGCACTTTTTTTTACAGGGCTGGTTTACTGTCCCAGCACCCAACCTTCCTCTTTTCGCAGCACGGGCTTAGGACCGGCCATGGCAGAGTTAAAAAAATGGAAAGCTAGCAAATTGAAGATATTTTCCCAATTCCAACGCTGTGACTGCTGAATGATGTTTCTTTTTTGAGCGGCAGGAGCGGCGTCCTCTGGCTGGTATTCTGACCTTCATCCAAGCTGTGTCAGCATTGGTGGGTGAGATCATGGCGTACGGTAAACTGTAGGCGTATATAACTATATATACAATATCATATAATGATCAGTCTCATTCCCATGTTACCCTGTTAAACCTTCTGCTAGCCACACTTGTCCAGTCCCAGGTGCAGTGAACGTCTTCCTTTCACTCGAAACATAGCAGCACTTTTTTTTACAGGGATGGTTTACAGTCCCAGCACCCAATTTTCCTCTTTTCGCAGCACGGGCTTAGTACCGGCCATGGCAGAGTTAAAAAAAATGGAAAGCTAACAAATTGAAGATATTTTCCCAATTTCAACGCTGTGACTGCTGAATGATGTTTCTTTTTTGAGCGGCAGGAGCGGCGTCCTCTGGCTGGTATTCTGACCTTCATCCAAGCTGTGTCAGCATTGGTGGGTGAGATCATGGCGTACGGTAAACTGTAGGCGTATATAACTATATATACTATATCATATAATGATCAGTCTCATTCCCATGTTACCCTGTTAAACCTTCTGCTAGCCACACTTGTCCAGTCCCAGGTGCAGTGAACGTCTTCCTTTCATTCGAAACATAGCGGCACTTTTTTTTTACAGGGCTGGTTTACAGTCCCAGCACCCAACCTTCCTCTTTTCGCAGCACGGGCTTAGGACCGGCCATGGCAGAGTTAAAAAAATGGAAAGCTAACAAATTGAAGATATTTTCCCAATTCCAACGCTGTGACTGCTGAATGATGTTTCTTTTTTGAGCGGCAGGAGCGGCGTCCTCTGGCTGCTATTCTGACCTTCATCCAAGCTGTGTCAGCATTGGTGGGTGAGATCATGGCGTACGGTAAACTGTAGGCGTATATAACTATATATACTATATCATATAATGATCAGTCTCATTCCCATGTTACCCTGTTAAACCTTCTGCTAGCCACACTTGTCCAGTCCCAGGTGCAGTGAACGTCTCCCTTTCACTCGAAACATAGCTGCACTTTTTTTTACAGGGATGGTTTACAGTCCCAGCACCCAATCTTCGTTTTTTCGCAGCACGGGCTTAGTACCGGCCATGGCAGAGTTAAAAAAAATGGAAAGCTAACAAATTGAAGATATTTTCCCAATTCCAACGCTGTGACTGCTGAATGATGTTTCTTTTTGAGCGGCAGGAGCGGCGTCCTCTGGCTGGTATTCTGACCTTCATCCAAGCTGTGTCAGCATTGGTGGGTGAGATCATGGCGTACGGTAAACTGTAGGCGTATATAACTATATATACTATATCATATAATGATCAGTCTCATTCCCATGTTACCCTGTTAAACCTTCTGCTAGCCACACTTGTCCAGTCCCAGGTGCAGTGAACGTCTCCTTTCACTCGAAACATAGCGGCATTTTTTTTACAGGGCTAGTTTACTGTCCTAGCACCCAACCTTCCTCTTTTCGCAGCACGGGCTTAGGACCGGCCATGGCAGAGTTAAAAAAATGGAAAGCTAACAAATTGAAGATATTTTCCCAATTCCAACGCTGTGACTGCTGAATGATGTTTCTTTTTGAGCGGCAGGAGCGGCGTCCTCTGGCTGGTATTCTGACCTTCATCCAAGCTGTGTCAGCATTGGTGGGTGAGATGATGGCGTACGGTAAACTGTAGGCGTATGTATATAACTATATATACTATATCATATAATGATCAGTCTCATTCCCATGTTACCCTGTTAAACCTTCTGCTAGCCACACTTGCACTTGTCCAGTCCCAGGTGCAGTGAACGTCTTCCTTTCACTCGAAACATAGCGGCACTTTTTTTTTACAGGGCTGGTTTACTGTCCCAGCACCCAACCTTCCTCTTTTCGCAGCATGGGCTTAGGACCGGCCATGGCAGAGTTAAAAAAATGGAAAGCTAACAAATTGAAGATATTTTCCCAATTTCAACGCTGTGACTGCTGAATGATGTTTCTTTTTTGAGCGGCAGGAGCGGCGTCCTCTGGCTGGTATTCTGACCTTCATCTAAGCTGTGTCAGCATTGGTGGGTGAGATCATGGCGTACGGTAAACTGTAGGCGTATATAACTATATATACTATATCATATAATGATCAGTCTCATTCCCATGTTACCCTGTTAAACCTTCTGCTAGCCACACTTGTCCAGTCCCAGGTGCAGTGAACGTCTTCCTTTCACTCGAAACATAGCGGCACTTTTTTTTACAGGGCTGGTTTACTGTCCCAGCACCCAACCTTCCTCTTTTTGCAGCGCGGGCTTAGGACCGGCCATGGCAGAGTTAAAAAAAATGGAAAGCTAGCAAATTGAAGATATTTTCCCAATTCCAATGTTGTGACTGCTGAATGATGTTTCTTTTTTGAGCGGCAGGAGCGGCGTCCTCTGGCTGGTATTCTGACCTTCATCCAAGCTGTGTCAGCATTGGTGGGTGAGATCATGGCGTACGGTAAACTGTAGGCGTATATAACTATATATACTATATCATATAATGATCAGTCTCATTCCCATGTTACCCTGTTAAACCTTCTGCTAGCCACACTTGTCCAGTCCCAGGTGCAGTGAACGTCTTCCTTTCACTCGAAACATAGCGGCATTTTTTTTACAGGGCTAGTTTACTGTCCTAGCACCCAACCTTCCTCTTTTCGCAGCACGGGCTTAGGACCGGCCATGGCAGAGTTAAAAAAATGGAAAGCTAACAAATTGAAGATATTTTCCCAATTCCAACGCTGTGACTGCTGAATGATGTTTCTTTTTGAGCGGCAGGAGCGGCGTCCTCTGGCTGGTATTCTGACCTTCATCCAAGCTGTGTCAGCATTGGTGGGTGAGATGATGGCGTACGGTAAACTGTAGGCGTATATAACTATATATACTATATCATATAATGATCAGTCTCATTCCCATGTTACCCTGTTAAACCTTCTGCTAGCCACACTTGTCCAGTCCCAGGTGCAGTGAACGTCTTCCTTTCACTCGAAACATAGCGGCACTTTTTTTTACAGGGCTGGTTTACTGTCCCAGCACCCAACCTTCCTCTTTTCGCAGCACGGGCTTAGGACCGGCCATGGCAGAGTTAAAAAAATGGAAAGCTAACAAATTGAAGATATTTTCCCAATTTCAACGCTGTGACTGCTGAATGATGTTTCTTTTTTGAGCGGCAGGAGCGGCGTCCTCTGGCTGGTATTCTGACCTTCATCCAAGCTGTGTCAGCATTGGTGGGTGAGATCATGGCGTACGGTAAACTGTAGGCGTATATAACTATATATACTATATCATATAATGATCAGTCTCATTCCCATGTTACCCTGTTAAACCTTCTGCTAGCCACACTTGTCCAGTCCCAGGTGCAGTGAACGTCTTCCTTTCACTCGAAACATAGCGGCACTTTTTTTTACAGGGCTGGTTTACTGTCCCAGCACCCAACCTTCCTCTTTTTGCAGCGCGGGCTTAGGACCGGCCATGGCAGAGTTAAAAAAAATGGAAAGCTAACAAATTGAAGATATTTTCCCAATTCCAATGTTGTGACTGCTGAATGATGTTTCTTTTTTGAGCGGCAGGAGCGGCGTCCTCTGGCTGGTATTCTGACCTTCATCCAAGCTGTGTCAGCATTGGTGGGTGAGATCATGGCGTACGATAAACTGTAGGCGTATATAACTATATATACTATATCATATAATGATCAGTCTCATTCCCATGTTACCCTGTTAAACCTTCTGCTAGCCACACTTGTCCAGTCCCAGGTGCAGTGAACGTCTTCCTTTCACTCGAAACATAGCGGCATTTTTTTTACAGGGCTGGTTTACTGTCCTAGCACCCAACCTTCCTCTTTTCGCAGCACGGGCTTAGGACCGGCCATGGCAGAGTTAAAAAAATGGAAAGCTAACAAATTGAAGATATTTTCCCAATTCCAACGCTGTGACTGCTGAATGATGTTTCTTTTTTGAGCGGCAGGAGCGGCGTCCTCTGGCTGCTATTCTGACCTTCATCCAAGCTGTGTCAGCATTGGTGGGTGAGATCATGGCGTACGGTAAACTGTAGGCGTATATAACTATATATACTATATCATATAATGATCAGTCTCATTCCCATGTTACCCTGTTAAACCTTCTGCTAGCCACACTTGTCCAGTCCCAGGTGCAGTGAACGTCTTCCTTTCACTCGAAACATAGCGGCACTTTTTTTTACAGGGCTGGTTTACTGTCCCAGCACCCATCCTTCCACTTTTTGCAGCACGGGCTTAGGACCGGCCATGGCAGAGTTAAAAAAAATGAAAAGCTAACAAATTGAAGATATTTTCCCAATTCCAATGTTGTGACTGCTGAATGATGTTTCTTTTTTGAGCGGCAGGAGCGGCGTCCTCTGGCTGGTATTCTGACCTTCATCCAAGCTGTGTCAGCATTGGTGGGTGAGATCATGGCGTACGGTAAACTGTAGGCGTATATAACTATATATACTATATCATATAATGATCAGTCTCATTCCCATGTTACCCTGTTAAACCTTCTGCTAGCCACACTTGTCCAGTCCCAGGTGCAGTGAACGTCTTCCTTTCACTCGAAACATAGCGGCATTTTTTTTACAGGGCTAGTTTACTGTCCTAGCACCCAACCTTCCTCTTTTCGCAGCACGGGCTTAGGACCGGCCATGGCAGAGTTAAAAAATGGAAAGCTAACAAATTGAAGATATTTTCCCAATTCCAACGCTGTGACTGCTGAATGATGTTTCTTTTTGAGCGGCAGGAGCGGCGTCCTCTGGCTGCTATTCTGACCTTCATCCAAGCTGTGTCAGCATTGGTGGGTGAGATGATGGCGTACGGTAAACTGTAGGCGTATGTATATAACTATATATACTATATCATATAATGATCAGTCTCATTCCCATGTTACCCTGTTAAACCTTCTGCTAGCCACACTTGCACTTGTCCAGTCCCAGGTGCAGTGAACGTCTTCCTTTCACTCGAAACATAGCGGCACTTTTTTTTTACAGGGCTGGTTTACTGTCCCAGCACCCAACCTTCCTCTTTTCGCAGCACGGGCTTAGGACCGGCCATGGCAGAGTTAAAAAAATGGAAAGCTAACAAATTGAAGATATTTTCCCAATTTCAACGCTGTGACTGCTGAATGATGTTTCTTTTTTGAGCGGCAGGAGCGGCGTCCTCTGGCTGGTATTCTGACCTTCATCTAAGCTGTGTCAGCATTGGTGGGTGAGATCATGGCGTACGGTAAACTGTAGGCGTATATAACTATATATACTATATCATATAATGATCAGTCTCATTCCCATGTTACCCTGTTAAACCTTCTGCTAGCCACACTTGTCCAGTCCCAGGTGCAGTGAACGTCTTCCTTTCACTCGAAACATAGCGGCACTTTTTTTTACAGGGCTGGTTTACTGTCCCAGCACCCAACCTTCCTCTTTTTGCAGCGCGGGCTTAGGACCGGCCATGGCAGAGTTAAAAAAAATGGAAAGCTAGCAAATTGAAGATATTTTCCCAATTCCAATGTTGTGACTGCTGAATGATGTTTCTTTTTTGAGCGGCAGGAGCGGCGTCCTCTGGCTGGTATTCTGACCTTCATCCAAGCTGTGTCAGCATTGGTGGGTGAGATCATGGCGTACGGTAAACTGTAGGCGTATATAACTATATATACTATATCATATAATGATCAGTCTCATTCCCATGTTACCCTGTTAAACCTTCTGCTAGCCACACTTGTCCAGTCCCAGGTGCAGTGAACGTCTTCCTTTCACTCGAAACATAGCGGCATTTTTTTTACAGGGCTGGTTTACTGTCCTAGCACCCAACCTTCCTCTTTTCGCAGCACGGGCTTAGGACCGGCCATGGCAGAGTTAAAAAAATGGAAAGCTAACAAATTGAAGATATTTTCCCAATTCCAACGCTGTGACTGCTGAATGATGTTTCTTTTTTGAGCGGCAGGAGCGGCGTCCTCTGGCTGGTATTCTGACCTTCATCCAAGCTGTGTCAGCATTGGTGGGTGAGATCATGGCGTACGGTAAACTGTAGGCGTATATAACTATATATACTATATCATATAATGATCAGTCTCATTCCCATGTTACCCTGTTAAACCTTCTGCTAGCCACACTTGTCCAGTCCCAGGTGCAGTGAACGTCTTCCTTTCACTCGAAACATAGCGGCACTTTTTTTTACAGGGCTGGTTTACTGTCCCAGCACCCATCCTTCCTCTTTTTGCAGCACGGGCTTAGGACCGGCCATGGCAGAGTTAAAAAAAATGGAAAGCTAACAAATTGAAGATATTTTCCCAATTCCAATGTTGTGACTGCTGAATGATGTTTCTTTTTTGAGCGGCAGGAGCGGCATCCTCTGGCTGGTATTCTGACCTTCATCCAAGCTGTGTCAGCATTGGTGGGTGAGATCATGGCGTACGGTAAACTGTAGGCGTATATAACTATATATACTATATCATATAATGATCAGTCTCATTCCCATGTTACCCTGTTAAACCTTCTGCTAGCCACACTTGTCCAGTCCCAGGTGCAGTGAACGTCTCCCTTTCACTCGAAACATAGCGGCACTTTTTTTTACAGGGATGGTTTACAGTCCCAGCACCCAATCTTCCTCTTTTCGCAGCACGGGCTTAGTACCGGCCATGGCAGAGTTAAAAAAAATGGAAAGCTAACAAATTGAAGATATTTTCCCAATTCCAACGCTGTGATTGCTGAATGATGTTTCTTTTTTGAGCGGCAGGAGCGGCGTCCTCTGGCTGGTATTCTGACCTTCATCCAAGCTGTGTCAGCATTGGTGGGTGAGATCATGGCGTACGGTAAACTGTAGGCGTATATAACTATATATACTATATCATATAATGATCAGTCTCATTCCCATGTTACCCTGTTAAACCTTCTGCTAGCCACACTTGTCCAGTCCCAGGTGCAGTGAACGTCTTCCTTTCACTCGAAACATAGCGGCATTTTTTTTACAGGGCTAGTTTACTGTCCTAGCACCCAACCTTCCTCTTTTCGCAGCACGGGCTTAGGACCGGCCATGGCAGAGTTAAAAAAATGGAAAGCTAACAAATTGAAGATATTTTCCCAATTCCAACGCTGTGACTGCTGAATGATGTTTCTTTTTGAGCGGCAGGAGCGGCGTCCTCTGGCTGGTATTCTGACCTTCATCCAAGCTGTGTCAGCATTGGTGGGTGAGATGATGGCGTACGGTAAACTGTAGGCGTATATAACTATATATACTATATCATATAATGATCAGTCTCATTCCCATGTTACCCTGTTAAACCTTCTGCTAGCCACACTTGTCCAGTCCCAGGTGCAGTGAACGTCTTCCTTTCACTCGAAACATAGCGGCACTTTTTTTTACAGGGCTGGTTTACTGTCCCAGCACCCAACCTTCCTCTTTTCGCAGCACGGGCTTAGGACCGGCCATGGCAGAGTTAAAAAAATGGAAAGCTAACAAATTGAAGATATTTTCCCAATTTCAACGCTGTGACTGCTGAATGATGTTTCTTTTTTGAGCGGCAGGAGCGGCGTCCTCTGGCTGGTATTCTGACCTTCATCCAAGCTGTGTCAGCATTGGTGGGTGAGATCATGGCGTACGGTAAACTGTAGGCGTATATAACTATATATACTATATCATATAATGATCAGTCTCATTCCCATGTTACCCTGTTAAACCTTCTGCTAGCCACACTTGTCCAGTCCCAGGTGCAGTGAACGTCTTCCTTTCACTCGAAACATAGCGGCACTTTTTTTTACAGGGCTGGTTTACTGTCCCAGCACCCAACCTTCCTCTTTTTGCAGCGCGGGCTTAGGACCGGCCATGGCAGAGTTAAAAAAAATGGAAAGCTAACAAATTGAAGATATTTTCCCAATTCCAATGTTGTGACTGCTGAATGATGTTTCTTTTTTGAGCGGCAGGAGCGGCGTCCTCTGGCTGGTATTCTGACCTTCATCCAAGCTGTGTCAGCATTGGTGGGTGAGATCATGGCGTACGATAAACTGTAGGCGTATATAACTATATATACTATATCATATAATGATCAGTCTCATTCCCATGTTACCCTGTTAAACCTTCTGCTAGCCACACTTGTCCAGTCCCAGGTGCAGTGAACGTCTTCCTTTCACTCGAAACATAGCGGCATTTTTTTTACAGGGCTGGTTTACTGTCCTAGCACCCAACCTTCCTCTTTTCGCAGCACGGGCTTAGGACCGGCCATGGCAGAGTTAAAAAAATGGAAAGCTAACAAATTGAAGATATTTTCCCAATTCCAACGCTGTGACTGCTGAATGATGTTTCTTTTTTGAGCGGCAGGAGCGGCGTCCTCTGGCTGCTATTCTGACCTTCATCCAAGCTGTGTCAGCATTGGTGGGTGAGATCATGGCGTACGGTAAACTGTAGGCGTATATAACTATATATACTATATCATATAATGATCAGTCTCATTCCCATGTTACCCTGTTAAACCTTCTGCTAGCCACACTTGTCCAGTCCCAGGTGCAGTGAACGTCTTCCTTTCACTCGAAACATAGCGGCACTTTTTTTTACAGGGCTGGTTTACTGTCCCAGCACCCATCCTTCCACTTTTTGCAGCACGGGCTTAGGACCGGCCATGGCAGAGTTAAAAAAAATGAAAAGCTAACAAATTGAAGATATTTTCCCAATTCCAATGTTGTGACTGCTGAATGATGTTTCTTTTTTGAGCGGCAGGAGCGGCGTCCTCTGGCTGGTATTCTGACCTTCATCCAAGCTGTGTCAGCATTGGTGGGTGAGATCATGGCGTACGGTAAACTGTAGGCGTATATAACTATAAATACTATATCATATAATGATCAGTCTCATTCCCATGTTACCCTGTTAAACCTTCTGCTAGCCACACTTGTCCAGTCCCAGGTGCAGTGAACGTCTTCCTTTCACTCGAAACATAGCGGCATTTTTTTTACAGGGCTGGTTTACTGTCCTAGCACCCAACCTTCCTCTTTTCGCAGCACGGGCTTAGGACCGGCCATGGCAGAGTTAAAAAAATGGAAAGCTAACAAATTGAAGATATTTTCCCAATTTCAACGCTGTGACTGCTGAATGATGTTTCTTTTTTGAGCGGCAGGAGCGGCGTCCTCTGGCTGCTATTCTGACCTTCATCCAAGCTGTGTCAGCATTAGTGGGTGAGATCATGGCGTACGGTAAACTGTAGGCGTATATAACTATATATACTATATCATATAATGATCAGTCTCATTCCCATGTTACCCTGTTAAACCTTCTGCTAGCCACACTTGTCCAGTCCCAGGTGCAGTGAACGTCTTCCTTTCACTCGAAACATAGCGGCACTTTTTTTTACAGGGCTGGTTTACTGTCCCAGCACCCAACCTTCCTCTTTTTGCAGCGCGGGCTTAGGACCGGCCATGGCAGAGTTAAAAAAAATGGAAAGCTAACAAATTGAAGATATTTTCCCAATTCCAATGTTGTGACTGCTGAATGATGTTTCTTTTTTGAGCGGCAGGAGCGGCGTCCTCTGGCTGGTATTCTGACCTTCATCCAAGCTGTGTCAGCATTGGTGGGTGAGATCATGGCGTACGGTACACTGTAGGCGTATATAACTATATATACTATATCATATAATGATCAGTCTCATTCCCATGTTACCCTGTTAAACCTTCTGCTAGCCACACTTGTCCAGTCCCAGGTGCAGTGAACGTCTTCCTTTCACTCGAAACATAGCGGCATTTTTTTTACAGGGCTGGTTTACTGTCCTAGCACCCAACCTTCCTCTTTTCGCAGCACGGGCTTAGGACCGGCCATGGCAGAGTTAAAAAAATGGAAAGCTAACAAATTGAAGATATTTTCCCAATTCCAACGCTGTGACTGCTGAATGATGTTTCTTTTTGAGCGGCAGGAGCGGCGTCCTCTGGCTGGTATTCTGACCTTCATCCAAGCTGTGTCAGCATTGGTGGGTGAGATCATGGCGTACGGTAAACTGTAGGCGTATATAACTATATATACTATATCATATAATGATCAGTCTCATTCCCATGTTACCCTGTTAAACCTTCTGCTAGCCACACTTGTCCAGTCCCAGGTGCAGTGAACGTCTTCCTTTCACTCGAAACATAGCGGCACTTTTTTTTACAGGGCTGGTTTACAGTCCCAGCACCCAACCTTCCTCTTTTCGCAGCACGGGCTTAGGACCGGCCATGGCAGAGTTAAAAAAATGGAAAGCTAACAAATTGAAGATATTTTCCCAATTTCAACGCTGTGACTGCTGAATGATGTTTCTTTTTTGAGCGGCAGGAGCGGCGTCCTCTGGCTGGTATTCTGACCTTCATCCAAGCTGTGTCAGCATTGGTGGGTGAGATCATGGCGTACGGTAAACTGTAGGCGTATATAACTATATATACTATATCATATAATGATCAGTCTCATTCCCATGTTACCCTGTTAAACCTTCTGCTAGCCACACTTGTCCAGTCCCAGGTGCAGTGAACGTCTTCCTTTCACTCGAAACATAGCGGCACTTTTTTTTACAGGGCTGGTTTACTGTCCCAGCACCCAACCTTCCTCTTTTCGCAGCACGGGCTTAGGACCGGCCATGGCAGAGTTAAAAAAATGGAAAGCTAGCAAATTGAAGATATTTTCCCAATTCCAACGCTGTGACTGCTGAATGATGTTTCTTTTTTGAGCGGCAGGAGCGGCGTCCTCTGGCTGGTATTCTGACCTTCATCCAAGCTGTGTCAGCATTGGTGGGTGAGATCATGGCGTACGGTAAACTGTAGGCGTATATAACTATATATACAATATCATATAATGATCAGTCTCATTCCCATGTTACCCTGTTAAACCTTCTGCTAGCCACACTTGTCCAGTCCCAGGTGCAGTGAACGTCTTCCTTTCACTCGAAACATAGCAGCACTTTTTTTTACAGGGATGGTTTACAGTCCCAGCACCCAATTTTCCTCTTTTCGCAGCACGGGCTTAGTACCGGCCATGGCAGAGTTAAAAAAAATGGAAAGCTAACAAATTGAAGATATTTTCCCAATTTCAACGCTGTGACTGCTGAATGATGTTTCTTTTTTGAGCGGCAGGAGCGGCGTCCTCTGGCTGGTATTCTGACCTTCATCCAAGCTGTGTCAGCATTGGTGGGTGAGATCATGGCGTACGGTAAACTGTAGGCGTATATAACTATATATACTATATCATATAATGATCAGTCTCATTCCCATGTTACCCTGTTAAACCTTCTGCTAGCCACACTTGTCCAGTCCCAGGTGCAGTGAACGTCTTCCTTTCATTCGAAACATAGCGGCACTTTTTTTTTACAGGGCTGGTTTACAGTCCCAGCACCCAAACTTCCTCTTTTCGCAGCACGGGCTTAGGACCGGCCATGGCAGAGTTAAAAAAATGGAAAGCTAACAAATTGAAGATATTTTCCCAATTCCAACGCTGTGACTGCTGAATGATGTTTCTTTTTTGAGCGGCAGGAGCGGCGTCCTCTGGCTGCTATTCTGACCTTCATCCAAGCTGTGTCAGCATTGGTGGGTGAGATCATGGCGTACGGTAAACTGTAGGCGTATATAACTATATATACTATATCATATAATGATCAGTCTCATTCCCATGTTACCCTGTTAAACCTTCTGCTAGCCACACTTGTCCAGTCCCAGGTGCAGTGAACGTCTCCCTTTCACTCGAAACATAGCGGCACTTTTTTTTACAGGGATGGTTTACAGTCCCAGCACCCAATCTTCCTCTTTTCGCAGCACGGGCTTAGTACCGGCCATGGCAGAGTTAAAAAAAATGGAAAGCTAACAAATTGAAGATATTTTCCCAATTCCAACGCTGTGACTGCTGAATGATGTTTCTTTTTGAGCGGCAGGAGCGGCGTCCTCTGGCTGGTATTCTGACCTTCATCCAAGCTGTGTCAGCATTGGTGGGTGAGATCATGGCGTACGGTAAACTGTAGGCGTATATAACTATATATACTATATCATATAATGATCAGTCTCATTCCCATGTTACCCTGTTAAACCTTCTGCTAGCCACACTTGTCCAGTCCCAGGTGCAGTGAACGTCTTCCTTTCACTCGAAACATAGCGGCATTTTTTTTACAGGGCTAGTTTACTGTCCTAGCACCCAACCTTCCTCTTTTCGCAACACGGGCTTAGGACCGGCCATGGCAGAGTTAAAAAAATGGAAAGCTAACAAATTGAAGATATTTTCCCAATTCCAACGCTGTGACTGCTGAATGATGTTTCTTTTTGAGCGGCAGGAGCGGCGTCCTCTGGCTGGTATTCTGACCTTCATCCAAGCTGTGTCAGCATTGGTGGGTGAGATGATGGCGTACGGTAAACTGTAGGCGTATGTATATAACTATATATACTATATCATATAATGATCAGTCTCATTCCCATGTTACCCTGTTAAACCTTCTGCTAGCCACACTTGCACTTGTCCAGTCCCAGGTGCAGTGAACGTCTTCCTTTCACTCGAAACATAGCGGCACTTTTTTTTTACAGGGCTGGTTTACTGTCCCAGCACCCAACCTTCCTCTTTTCGCAGCACGGGCTTAGGACCGGCCATGGCAGAGTTAAAAAAATGGAAAGCTAACAAATTGAAGATATTTTCCCAATTTCAACGCTGTGACTGCTGAATGATGTTTCTTTTTTGAGCGGCAGGAGCGGCGTCCTCTGGCTGGTATTCTGACCTTCATCTAAGCTGTGTCAGCATTGGTGGGTGAGATCATGGCGTACGGTAAACTGTAGGCGTATATAACTATATATACTATATCATATAATGATCAGTCTCATTCCCATGTTACCCTGTTAAACCTTCTGCTAGCCACACTTGTCCAGTCCCAGGTGCAGTGAACGTCTTCCTTTCACTCGAAACATAGCGGCATTTTTTTTACAGGGCTAGTTTACTGTCCTAGCACCCAACCTTCCTCTTTTCGCAGCACGGGCTTAGGACCGGCCATGGCAGAGTTAAAAAAATGGAAAGCTAACAAATTGAAGATATTTTCCCAATTCCAACGCTGTGACTGCTGAATGATGTTTCTTTTTGAGCGGCAGGAGCGGCGTCCTCTGGCTGGTATTCTGACCTTCATCCAAGCTGTGTCAGCATTGGTGGGTGAGATGATGGCGTACGGTAAACTGTAGGCGTATGTATATAACTATATATACTATATCATATAATGATCAGTCTCATTCCCATGTTACCCTGTTAAACCTTCTGCTAGCCACACTTGCACTTGTCCAGTCCCAGGTGCAGTGAACGTCTACCTTTCACTCGAAACATAGCGGCACTTTTTTTTTACAGGGCTGGTTTACTGTCCCAGCACCCAACCTTCCTCTTTTCGCAGCACGGGCTTAGGACCGGCCATGGCAGAGTTAAAAAAATGGAAAGCTAACAAATTGAAGATATTTTCCCAATTTCAACGCTGTGACTGCTGAATGATGTTTCTTTTTTGAGCGGCAGGAGCGGCGTCCTCTGGCTGGTATTCTGACCTTCATCTAAGCTGTGTCAGCATTGGTGGGTGAGATCATGGCGTACGGTAAACTGTAGGCGTATATAACTATATATACTATATCATATAATGATCAGTCTCATTCCCATGTTACCCTGTTAAACCTTCTGCTAGCCACACTTGTCCAGTCCCAGGTGCAGTGAACGTCTTCCTTTCACTCGAAACATAGCGGCACTTTTTTTTACAGGGCTGGTTTACTGTCCCAGCACCCAACCTTCCTCTTTTTGCAGCGCGGGCTTAGGACCGGCCATGGCAGAGTTAAAAAAAATGGAAAGCTAGCAAATTGAAGATATTTTCCCAATTCCAATGTTGTGACTGCTGAATGATGTTTCTTTTTTGAGCGGCAGGAGCGGCGTCCTCTGGCTGGTATTCTGACCTTCATCCAAGCTGTGTCAGCATTGGTGGGTGAGATCATGGCGTACGGTAAACTGTAGGCGTATATAACTATATATACTATATCATATAATGATCAGTCTCATTCCCATGTTACCCTGTTAAACCTTCTGCTAGCCACACTTGTCCAGTCCCAGGTGCAGTGAACGTCTTCCTTTCACTCGAAACATAGCGGCATTTTTTTTACAGGGCTAGTTTACTGTCCTAGCACCCAACCTTCCTCTTTTCGCAGCACGGGCTTAGGACCGGCCATGGCAGAGTTAAAAAAATGGAAAGCTAACAAATTGAAGATATTTTCCCAATTCCAACGCTGTGACTGCTGAATGATGTTTCTTTTTGAGCGGCAGGAGCGGCGTCCTCTGGCTGGTATTCTGACCTTCATCCAAGCTGTGTCAGCATTGGTGGGTGAGATGATGGCGTACGGTAAACTGTAGGCGTATGTATATAACTATATATACTATATCATATAATGATCAGTCTCATTCCCATGTTACCCTGTTAAACCTTCTGCTAGCCACACTTGTCCAGTCCCAGGTGCAGTGAACGTCTTCCTTTCACTCGAAACATAGCGGCACTTTTTTTTACAGGGCTGGTTTACTGTCCCAGCACCCAACCTTCCTCTTTTCGCAGCACGGGCTTAGGACCGGCCATGGCAGAGTTAAAAAAAAAAGAAAGCTAACAAATTGAAGATATTTTCCCAATTCCAACGCTGTGACTGCTGAATGATGTTTCTTTTTTGAGCGGCAGGAGCGGCGTCCTCTGGCTGGTATTCTGACCTTCATCCAAGCTGTGTCAGCATTGGTGGGTGAGATCATGGCGTACGGTAAACTGTAGGCGTATATAACTATATATACTATATCATATAATGATCAGTCTCATTCCCATGTTACCCTGTTAAACCTTCTGCTAGCCACACTTGTCCAGTCCCAGGTGCAGTGAACGTCTTCCTTTCACTCGAAACATAGCGGCACTTTTTTTTACAGGGCTGGTTTACTGTCCCAGCACCCAACCTTCCTCTTTTTGCAGCGCGGGCTTAGGACCGGCCATGGCAGAGTTAAAAAAAATGGAAAGCTAACAAATTGAAGATATTTTCCCAATTCCAATGTTGTGACTGCTGAATGATGTTTCTTTTTTGAGCGGCAGGAGCGGCGTCCTCTGGCTGGTATTCTGACCTTCATCCAAGCTGTGTCAGCATTGGTGGGTGAGATCATGGCGTACAGTAAACTGTAGGCGTATATAACTATATATACTATATCATATAATGATCAGTCTCATTCCCATGTTACCCTGTTAAACCTTCTGCTAGCCACACTTGTCCAGTCCCAGGTGCAGTGAACGTCTTCCTTTCACTCGAAACATAGCGGCATTTTTTTTACAGGGCTGGTTTACTGTCCTAGCACCCAACCTTCCTCTTTTCGCAGCACGGGCTTAGGACCGGCCATGGCAGAGTTAAAAAAATGGAAAGCTAACAAATTGAAGATATTTTCCCAATTCCAACGCTGTGACTGCTGAATGATGTTTCTTTTTTGAGCGGCAGGAGCGGCGTCCTCTGGCTGCTATTCTGACCTTCATCCAAGCTGTGTCAGCATTGGTGGGTGAGATCATGGCGTACGGTAAACTGTAGGCGTATATAACTATATATACTATATCATATAATGATCAGTCTCATTCCCATGTTACCCTGTTAAACCTTCTGCTAGCCACACTTGTCCAGTCCCAGGTGCAGTGAACGTCTTCCTTTCACTCGAAACATAGCGGCACTTTTTTTTACAGGGCTGGTTTACTGTCCCAGCACCCATCCTTCCTCTTTTCGCAGCACGGGCTTAGGACCGGCCATGGCAGAGTTAAAAAAAATGGAAAGCTAACAAATTGAAGATATTTTCCCAATTCCAATGTTGTGACTGCTGAATGATGTTTCTTTTTTGAGTGGCAGGAGCGGCGTCCTCTGGCTGGTATTCTGACCTTCATCCAAGCTGTGTCAGCATTGGTGGGTGAGATCATGGCGTACGGTAAACTGTAGGCGTATATAACTATATATACTATATCATATAATGATCAGTCTCATTCCCATGTTACCCTGTTAAACCTTCTGCTAGCCACACTTGTCCAGTCCCAGGTGCAGTGAACGTCTCCCTTTCACTCGAAACATAGCGGCACTTTTTTTTACAGGGATGGTTTACAGTCCCAGCACCCAATCTTCCTCTTTTCGCAGCACGGGCTTAGTACCGGCCATGGCAGAGTTAAAAAAAAAAGAAAGCTAACAAATTGAAGATATTTTCCCAATTCCAACGCTGTGACTGCTGAATGATGTTTCTTTTTTGAGCGGCAGGAGCGGCGTCCTCTGGCTGGTATTCTGACCTTCATCCAAGCTGTGTCAGCATTGGTGGGTGAGATCATGGCGTACGGTACACTGTAGGCGTATATAACTATATATACTATATCATATAATGATCAGTCTCATTCCCATGTTACCCTGTTAAACCTTCTGCTAGCCACACTTGTCCAGTCCCAGGTGCAGTGAACGTCTTCCTTTCACTCGAAACATAGCGGCACTTTTTTTTACAGGGCTGGTTTACTGTCCCAGCACCCAACCTTCCTCTTTTCGCAGCACGGGCTTAGGACCGGCCATGGCAGAGTTAAAAAAATGGAAAGCTAACAAATTGAAGATATTTTCCCAATTTCAACGCTGTGACTGCTGAATGATGTTTATTTTTTGAGCGGCAGGAGCGGCGTCCTCTGGCTGGTATTCTGACCTTCATCCAAGCTGTGTCAGCATTGGTGGGTGAGATCATGGCGTACGGTAAACTGTAGGCGTATATAACTATATATACTATATCATATAATGATCAGTCTCATTCCCATGTTACCCTGTTAAACCTTCTGCTAGCCACACTTGTCCAGTCCCAGGTGCAGTGAACGTCTCCCTTTCACTCGAAACATAGCGGCACTTTTTTTTACAGGGATGGTTTACAGTCCCAGCACCCAATCTTCCTCTTTTCACAGCACGGGCTTAGTACCGGCCATGGCAGAGTTAAAAAAAAAAGAAAGCTAACAAATTGAAGATATTTTCCCAATTCCAACGCTGTGACTGCTGAATGATGTTTCTTTTTGAGCGGCAGGAGCGGCGTCCTCTGGCTGGTATTCTGACCTTCATCCAAGCTGTGTCAGCATTGGTGGGTGAGATCATGGCGTACGGTAAACTGTAGGCGTATATAACTATATATACTATATCATATAATGATCAGTCTCATTCCCATGTTACCCTGTTAAACCTTCTGCTAGCCACACTTGTCCAGTCCCAGGTGCAGTGAACGTCTTCCTTTCACTCGAAACATAGCGGCACTTTTTTTTACAGGGCTGGTTTACTGTCCCAGCACCCAACCTTCCTCTTTTCGCAGCACGAGCTTAGGACCGGCCATGGCAGAGTTAAAAAAATGGAAAGCTAACAAATTGAAGATATTTTCCCAATTTCAACGCTGTGACTGCTGAATGATGTTTCTTTTTTGAGCGGCAGGAGCGGCGTCCTCTGGCTGGTATTCTGACCTTCATCCAAGCTGTGTCAGCATTGGTGGGTGAGATCATGGCGTACGGTAAACTGTAGGCGTATATAACTATATATACTATATCATATAATGATCAGTCTCATTCCCATGTTACCCTGTTAAACCTTCTGCTAGCCACACTTGTCCAGTCCCAGGTGCAGTGAACGTCTTCCTTTCACTCGAAACATAGCGGCACTTTTTTTTACAGGGCTGGTTTACTGTCCCAGCACCCAACCTTCCTCTTTTTGCAGCGCGGGCTTAGGACCGGCCATGGCAGAGTTAAAAAAAATGGAAAGCTAACAAATTGAAGATATTTTCCCAATTCCAATGTTGTGACTGCTGAATGATGTTTCTTTTTTGAGCGGCAGGAGCGGCGTCCTCTGGCTGGTATTCTGACCTTCATCCAAGCTGTGTCAGCATTGGTGGGTGAGATCATGGCGTACGGTACACTGTAGGCGTATATAACTATATATACTATATCATATAATGATCAGTCTCATTCCCATGTTACCCTGTTAAACCTTCTGCTAGCCACACTTGTCCAGTCCCAGGTGCAGTGAACGTCTTCCTTTCACTCGAAACATAGCGGCATTTTTTTTACAGGGCTGGTTTACTGTCCTAGCACCCAACCTTCCTCTTTTCGCAGCACGGGCTTAGGACCGGCCATGGCAGAGTTAAAAAAATGGAAAGCTAACAAATTGAAGATATTTTCCCAATTCCAACGCTGTGACTGCTGAATGATGTTTCTTTTTGAGCGGCAGGAGCGGCGTCCTCTGGCTGGTATTCTGACCTTCATCCAAGCTGTGTCAGCATTGGTGGGTGAGATCATGGCGTACGGTAAACTGTAGGCGTACATAACTATATATACTATATCATATAATGATCAGTCTCATTCCCATGTTACCCTGTTAAACCTTCTGCTAGCCACACTTGTCCAGTCCCAGGTGCAGTGAACGTCTTCCTTTCACTCGAAACATAGCGGCACTTTTTTTTACAGGGCTGGTTTACTGTCCCAGCACCCAACCTTCCTCTTTTCGCAGCACGGGCTTAGGACCGGCCATGGCAGAGTTAAAAAAATGGAAAGCTAACAAATTGAAGATATTTTCCCAATTCCAACGCTGTGACTGCTGAATGATGTTTCTTTTTTGAGCGGCAGGAGAGGCGTCCTCTGGCTGGTATTCTGACCTTCATCCAAGCTGTGTCAGCATTGGTGGGTGAGATCATGGCATACGGTAAACTGTAGGCGTATATAACTATATATACTATATCATATAATGATCAGTCTCATTCCCATGTTACCCTGTTAAACCTTCTGCTAGCCACACTTGTCCAGTCCCAGGTGCAGTGAACGTCCTCCTTTCACTCGAAACATAGCGGCACTTTTTTTTACAGGGCTGGTTTACAGTCCCAGCACCCAACCTTCCTCTTTTCGCAGCACGGGCTTAGGACCGGCCATGGCAGAGTTAAAAAAAAAAGAAAGCTAACAAATTGAAGATATTTTCCCAATTCCAACGCTGTGACTGCTGAAGGATGTTTCTTTTTTGAGCGGCAGGAGAAGCGTCCTCTGGCTGGTATTCTGACCTTCATCCAAGCTGTGTCAGCATTGGTGGGTGAGATCATGGCGTACGGTAAACTGTAGGCGTATATAACTATATATACTATATCATATAATGATCAGTCTCATTCCCATGTTACCCTGTTAAACCTTCTGCTAGCCACACTTGTCCAGTCCCAGGTGCAGTGAACGTCTTCCTTTTTACTCGAAACATAGCGGCACTTTTTTTTACAGGGCTGGTTTACTGTCCCAGCACCCAACCTTCCTCTTTTCGCAGCACGGGCTTAGGACCGGCCATGGCACAGTTAAAAAAATGGAAAGCTAACAAATTGAAGATATTTTCCCAATTCCAACGCTGTGACTGCTGAATGATGTTTCTTTTTTGAGCGGCAGGAGCGGCAGGAGCGGCGTCCTCTGGCTGGTATTCTGACCTTCATCCAAGCTGTGTCAGCATTGGTGGGTGAGATCATGGCGTACGGTAAACTGTAGGCGTATATAACTATATATACTATATCATATAATGATCAGTCTCATTCCCATGTTACCCTGTTAAACCTTCTGCTAGCCACACTTGTCCAGTCCCAGGTGCAGTGAACGTCTTCCTTTCACTCGAAACATAGCGGCATTTTTTTTACAGGGCTGGTTTACAGTCCCAGCACCCAACCTTCCTCTTTTCGCAGCACGGGCTTAGGACCGGCCATGGCAGAGTTAAAAAAATGGAAAGCTAACAAATTGAAGATATTTTCCCAATTTCAACGCTGTGACTGCTGAATGATGTTTCTTTTTTGAGCGGCAGGAGCGGCGTCCTCTGGCTGGTATTCTGACCTTCATCCAAGCTGTGTCAGCATTGGTGGGTGAGATCATGGCGTACGGTAAACTGTAGGCGTATATAACTATATATACTATATCATATAATGATCAGTCTCATTCCCATGTTACCCTGTTAAACCTTCTGCTAGCCACACTTGTCCAGTCCCAGGTGCAGTGAACGTCTTCCTTTCACTCGAAACATAGCGGCACTTTTTTTTACAGGGCTGGTTTACTGTCCCAGCACCCAACCTTCCTCTTTTTGCAGCACGGGCTTAGGACCGGCCATGGCAGAGTTAAAAAAAATGGAAAGCTAACAAATTGAAGATATTTTCCCAATTCCAATGTTGTGACTGCTGAATGATGTTTCTTTTTTGAGCGGCAGGAGCGGCGTCCTCTGGCTGGTATTCTGACCTTCATCCAAGCTGTGTCAGCATTGGTGGGTGAGATCATGGCGTACGGTAAACTGTAGGCGTATATAACTATATATACTATATCATATAATGATCAGTCTCATTCCCATGTTACCCTGTTAAACCTTCTGCTAGCCACACTTGTCCAGTCCCAGGTGCAGTGAACGTCTTCCTTTCACTCGAAACATAGCGGCATTTTTTTTACAGGGCTGGTTTACTGTCCTAGCACCCAACCTTCCTCTTTTCGCAGCACGGGCTTAGGACCGGCCATGGCAGAGTTAAAAAAATGGAAAGCTAACAAATTGAAGATATTTTCCCAATTCCAACGCTGTGACTGCTGAATGATGTTTCTTTTTTGAGCGGCAGGAGCGGCGTCCTCTGGCTGCTATTCTGACCTTCATCCAAGCTGTGTCAGCATTGGTGGGTGAGATCATGGCGTACGGTAAACTGTAGGCGTATATAACTATATATACTATATCATATAATGATCAGTCTCATTCCCATGTTACCCTGTTAAACCTTCTGCTAGCCACACTTGTCCAGTCCCAGGTGCAGTGAACGTCTTCCTTTCACTCGAAACATAGCGGCACTTTTTTTTACAGGGCTGGTTTACTGTCCCAGCACCCATCCTTCCTCTTTTCGCAGCACGGGCTTAGGACCGGCCATGGCAGAGTTAAAAAAAATGGAAAGCTAACAAATTGAAGATATTTTCCCAATTCCAATGTTGTGACTGCTGAATGATGTTTCTTTTTTGAGTGGCAGGAGCGGCGTCCTCTGGCTGGTATTCTGACCTTCATCCAAGCTGTGTCAGCATTGGTGGGTGAGATCATGGCGTACGGTAAACTGTAGGCGTATATAACTATATATACTATATCATATAATGATCAGTCTCATTCCCATGTTACCCTGTTAAACCTTCTGCTAGCCACACTTGTCCAGTCCCAGGTGCAGTGAACGTCTCCCTTTCACTCGAAACATAGCGGCACTTTTTTTTACAGGGATGGTTTACAGTCCCAGCACCCAATCTTCCTCTTTTCGCAGCACGGGCTTAGTACCGGCCATGGCAGAGTTAAAAAAAAAAGAAAGCTAACAAATTGAAGATATTTTCCCAATTCCAACGCTGTGACTGCTGAATGATGTTTCTTTTTTGAGCGGCAGGAGCGGCGTCCTCTGGCTGGTATTCTGACCTTCATCCAAGCTGTGTCAGCATTGGTGGGTGAGATCATGGCGTACGGTAAACTGTAGGCGTATATAACTATATATACTATATCATATAATGATCAGTCTCATTCCCATGTTACCCTGTTAAACCTTCTGCTAGCCACACTTGTCCAGTCCCAGGTGCAGTGAACGTCTTCCTTTCACTCGAAACATAGCGGCATTTTTTTTACAGGGCTAGTTTACTGTCCTAGCACCCAACCTTCCTCTTTTCGCAGCACGGGCTTAGGACCGGCCATGGCAGAGTTAAAAAAATGGAAAGCTAACAAATTGAAGATATTTTCCCAATTCCAATGCTGTGACTGCTGAATGATGTTTCTTTTTGAGCGGCAGGAGCGGCGTCCTCTGGCTGGTATTCTGACCTTCATCCAAGCTGTGTCAGCATTGGTGGGTGAGATCATGGCGTACGGTAAACTGTAGGCGTATATAACTATATATACTATATCATATAATGATCAGTCTCATTCCCATGTTACCCTGTTAAACCTTCTGCTAGCCACACTTGTCCAGTCCCAGGTGCAGTGAACGTCTTCCTTTCACTCGAAACATAGCGGCACTTTTTTTTACAGGGCTGGTTTACTGTCCCAGCACCCAACCTTCCTCTTTTCGCAGCACGGGCTTAGGACCGGCCATGGCAGAGTTAAAAAAATGGAAAGCTAACAAATTGAAGATATTTTCCCAATTTCAACGCTGTGACTGCTGAATGATGTTTCTTTTTTGAGCGGCAGGAGCGGCGTCCTCTGGCTGGTATTCTGACCTTCATCCAAGCTGTGTCAGCATTGGTGGGTGAGATCATGGCGTACGGTAAACTGTAGGCGTATATAACTATATATACTATATCATATAATGATCAGTCTCATTCCCATGTTACCCTGTTAAACCTTCTGCTAGCCACACTTGTCCAGTCCCAGGTGCAGTGAACGTCTTCCTTTCACTCGAAACATAGCGGCACTTTTTTTTACAGGGCTGGTTTACTGTCCCAGCACCCAACCTTCCTCTTTTTGCAGCGCGGGCTTAGGACCGGCCATGGCAGAGTTAAAAAAAATGGAAAGCTAACAAATTGAAGATATTTTCCCAATTCCAATGTTGTGACTGCTGAATGATGTTTCTTTTTTGAGCGGCAGGAGCGGCGTCCTCTGGCTGGTATTCTGACCTTCATCCAAGCTGTGTCAGCATTGGTGGGTGAGATCATGGCGTACGGTAAACTGTAGGCGTATATAACTATATATACTATATCATATAATGATCAGTCTCATTCCCATGTTACCCTGTTAAACCTTCTGCTAGCCACACTTGTCCAGTCCCAGGTGCAGTGAACGTCTTCCTTTCACTCGAAACATAGCGGCACTTTTTTTTACAGGGCTGGTTTACTGTCCCAGCACCCAACCTTCCTCTTTTTGCAGCGCGGGCTTAGGACCGGCCATGGCAGAGTTAAAAAAAATGGAAAGCTAACAAATTGAAGATATTTTCCCAATTCCAATGTTGTGACTGCTGAATGATGTTTCTTTTTTGAGCGGCAGGAGCGGCGTCCTCTGGCTGGTATTCTGACCTTCATCCAAGCTGTGTCAGCATTGGTGGGTGAGATCATGGCGTACGGTACACTGTAGGCGTATATAACTATATATACTATATCATATAATGATCAGTCTCATTCCCATGTTACCCTGTTAAACCTTCTGCTAGCCACACTTGTCCAGTCCCAGGTGCAGTGAACGTCTTCCTTTCACTCGAAACATAGCGGCACTTTTTTTTACAGGGCTGGTTTACTGTCCCAGCACCCAACCTTCCTCTTTTCGCAGCACGGGCTTAGGACCGGCCATGGCAGAGTTAAAAAAATGGAAAGCTAACAAATTGAAGATATTTTCCCAATTTCAACGCTGTGACTGCTGAATGATGTTTATTTTTTGAGCGGCAGGAGCGGCGTCCTCTGGCTGGTATTCTGACCTTCATCCAAGCTGTGTCAGCATTGGTGGGTGAGATCATGGCGTACGGTAAACTGTAGGCGTATATAACTATATATACTATATCATATAATGATCAGTCTCATTCCCATGTTACCCTGTTAAACCTTCTGCTAGCCACACTTGTCCAGTCCCAGGTGCAGTGAACGTCTCCCTTTCACTCGAAACATAGCGGCACTTTTTTTTACAGGGATGGTTTACAGTCCCAGCACCCAATCTTCCTCTTTTCACAGCACGGGCTTAGTACCGGCCATGGCAGAGTTAAAAAAAAAAGAAAGCTAACAAATTGAAGATATTTTCCCAATTCCAACGCTGTGACTGCTGAATGATGTTTCTTTTTGAGCGGCAGGAGCGGCGTCCTCTGGCTGGTATTCTGACCTTCATCCAAGCTGTGTCAGCATTGGTGGGTGAGATCATGGCGTACGGTAAACTGTAGGCGTATATAACTATATATACTATATCATATAATGATCAGTCTCATTCCCATGTTACCCTGTTAAACCTTCTGCTAGCCACACTTGTCCAGTCCCAGGTGCAGTGAACGTCTTCCTTTCACTCGAAACATAGCGGCACTTTTTTTTACAGGGCTGGTTTACTGTCCCAGCACCCAACCTTCCTCTTTTCGCAGCACGAGCTTAGGACCGGCCATGGCAGAGTTAAAAAAATGGAAAGCTAACAAATTGAAGATATTTTCCCAATTTCAACGCTGTGACTGCTGAATGATGTTTCTTTTTTGAGCGGCAGGAGCGGCGTCCTCTGGCTGGTATTCTGACCTTCATCCAAGCTGTGTCAGCATTGGTGGGTGAGATCATGGCGTACGGTAAACTGTAGGCGTATATAACTATATATACTATATCATATAATGATCAGTCTCATTCCCATGTTACCCTGTTAAACCTTCTGCTAGCCACACTTGTCCAGTCCCAGGTGCAGTGAACGTCTTCCTTTCACTCGAAACATAGCGGCACTTTTTTTTACAGGGCTGGTTTACTGTCCCAGCACCCAACCTTCCTCTTTTTGCAGCGCGGGCTTAGGACCGGCCATGGCAGAGTTAAAAAAAATGGAAAGCTAACAAATTGAAGATATTTTCCCAATTCCAATGTTGTGACTGCTGAATGATGTTTCTTTTTTGAGCGGCAGGAGCGGCGTCCTCTGGCTGGTATTCTGACCTTCATCCAAGCTGTGTCAGCATTGGTGGGTGAGATCATGGCGTACGGTACACTGTAGGCGTATATAACTATATATACTATATCATATAATGATCAGTCTCATTCCCATGTTACCCTGTTAAACCTTCTGCTAGCCACACTTGTCCAGTCCCAGGTGCAGTGAACGTCTTCCTTTCACTCGAAACATAGCGGCATTTTTTTTACAGGGCTGGTTTACTGTCCTAGCACCCAACCTTCCTCTTTTCGCAGCACGGGCTTAGGACCGGCCATGGCAGAGTTAAAAAAATGGAAAGCTAACAAATTGAAGATATTTTCCCAATTCCAACGCTGTGACTGCTGAATGATGTTTCTTTTTGAGTGGCAGGAGCGGCGTCCTCTGGCTGGTATTCTGACCTTCATCCAAGCTGTGTCAGCATTGGTGGGTGAGATCATGGCGTACGGTAAACTGTAGGCGTACATAACTATATATACTATATCATATAATGATCAGTCTCATTCCCATGTTACCCTGTTAAACCTTCTGCTAGCCACACTTGTCCAGTCCCAGGTGCAGTGAACGTCTTCCTTTCACTCGAAACATAGCGGCACTTTTTTTTACAGGGCTGGTTTACTGTCCCAGCACCCAACCTTCCTCTTTTCGCAGCACGGGCTTAGGACCGGCCATGGCAGAGTTAAAAAAATGGAAAGCTAACAAATTGAAGATATTTTCCCAATTCCAACGCTGTGACTGCTGAATGATGTTTCTTTTTTGAGCGGCAGGAGAGGCGTCCTCTGGCTGGTATTCTGACCTTCATCCAAGCTGTGTCAGCATTGGTGGGTGAGATCATGGCATACGGTAAACTGTAGGCGTATATAACTATATATACTATATCATATAATGATCAGTCTCATTCCCATGTTACCCTGTTAAACCTTCTGCTAGCCACACTTGTCCAGTCCCAGGTGCAGTGAACGTCCTCCTTTCACTCGAAACATAGCGGCACTTTTTTTTACAGGGCTGGTTTACAGTCCCAGCACCCAACCTTCCTCTTTTCGCAGCACGGGCTTAGGACCGGCCATGGCAGAGTTAAAAAAAAAAGAAAGCTAACAAATTGAAGATATTTTCCCAATTCCAACGCTGTGACTGCTGAAGGATGTTTCTTTTTTGAGCGGCAGGAGAAGCGTCCTCTGGCTGGTATTCTGACCTTCATCCAAGCTGTGTCAGCATTGGTGGGTGAGATCATGGCGTACGGTAAACTGTAGGCGTATATAACTATATATACTATATCATATAATGATCAGTCTCATTCCCATGTTACCCTGTTAAACCTTCTGCTAGCCACACTTGTCCAGTCCCAGGTGCAGTGAACGTCTTCCTTTTTACTCGAAACATAGCGGCACTTTTTTTTACAGGGCTGGTTTACTGTCCCAGCACCCAACCTTCCTCTTTTCGCAGCACGGGCTTAGGACCGGCCATGGCACAGTTAAAAAAATGGAAAGCTAACAAATTGAAGATATTTTCCCAATTCCAACGCTGTGACTGCTGAATGATGTTTCTTTTTTGAGCGGCAGGAGCGGCGTCCTCTGGCTGGTATTCTGACCTTCATCCAAGCTGTGTCAGCATTGGTGGGTGAGATCATGGCGTACGGTAAACTGTAGGCGTATATAACTATATATACTATATCATATAATGATCAGTCTCATTCCCATGTTACCCTGTTAAACCTTCTGCTAGCCACACTTGTCCAGTCCCAGGTGCAGTGAACGTCTTCCTTTCACTCGAAACATAGCGGCATTTTTTTTACAGGGCTGGTTTACAGTCCCAGCACCCAACCTTCCTCTTTTCGCAGCACGGGCTTAGGACCGGCCATGGCAGAGTTAAAAAAATGGAAAGCTAACAAATTGAAGATATTTTCCCAATTTCAACGCTGTGACTGCTGAATGATGTTTCTTTTTTGAGCGGCAGGAGCGGCGTCCTCTGGCTGGTATTCTGACCTTCATCCAAGCTGTGTCAGCATTGGTGGGTGAGATCATGGCGTACGGTAAACTGTAGGCGTATATAACTATATATACTATATCATATAATGATCAGTCTCATTCCCATGTTACCCTGTTAAACCTTCTGCTAGCCACACTTGTCCAGTCCCAGGTGCAGTGAACGTCTTCCTTTCACTCGAAACATAGCGGCACTTTTTTTTACAGGGCTGGTTTACTGTCCCAGCACCCAACCTTCCTCTTTTTGCAGCACGGGCTTAGGACCGGCCATGGCAGAGTTAAAAAAAATGGAAAGCTAACAAATTGAAGATATTTTCCCAATTCCAATGTTGTGACTGCTGAATGATGTTTCTTTTTTGAGCGGCAGGAGCGGCGTCCTCTGGCTGGTATTCTGACCTTCATCCAAGCTGTGTCAGCATTGGTGGGTGAGATCATGGCGTACGGTAAACTGTAGGCGTATACAACTATATATACTATATCATATAATGATCAGTCTCATTCCCATGTTACCCTGTTAAACCTTCTGCTAGCCACACTTGTCCAGTCCCAGGTGCAGTGAACGTCTTCCTTTCACTCGAAACATAGCGGCACTTTTTTTTACAGGGCTGGTTTACTGTCCCAGCACCCAACCTTCCTCTTTTCGCAGCACGGGCTTAGGACCGGCCATGGCAGAGTTAAAAAAATGGAAAGCTAACAAATTGAAGATATTTTCCCAATTCCAACGCTGTGACTGCTGAATGATGTTTCTTTTTTGAGCGGCAGGAGAGGCGTCCTCTGGCTGGTATTCTGACCTTCATCCAAGCTGTGTCAGCATTGGTGGGTGAGATCATGGCATACGGTAAACTGTAGGCGTATATAACTATATATACTATATCATATAATGATCAGTCTCATTCCCATGTTACCCTGTTAAACCTTCTGCTAGCCACACTTGTCCAGTCCCAGGTGCAGTGAACGTCCTCCTTTCACTCGAAACATAGCGGCACTTTTTTTTACAGGGCTGGTTTACAGTCCCAGCACCCAACCTTCCTCTTTTCGCAGCACGGGCTTAGGACCGGCCATGGCAGAGTTAAAAAAATGGAAAGCTAACAAATTGAAGATATTTTCCCAATTCCAACGCTGTGACTGCTGAAGGATGTTTCTTTTTTGAGCGGCAGGAGAGGCGTCCTCTGGCTGGTATTCTGACCTTCATCCAAGCTGTGTCAGCATTGGTGGGTGAGATCATGGCGTACGGTAAACTGTAGGCGTATATAACTATATATACTATATCATATAATGATCAGTCTCATTCCCATGTTACCCTGTTAAACCTTCTGCTAGCCACACTTGTCCAGTCCCAGGTGCAGTGAACGTCTTCCTTTCACTCGAAACATAGCGGCACTTTTTTTACAGGGCTGGTTTACAGTCCCAGCACCCAACCTTCCTCTTTTCGCAGCACGGGCTTAGGACCGGCCATGGCAGAGTTAAAAAAATGGAAAGCTAACAAATTGAAGATATTTTCCCAATTTCAACGCTGTGACTGCTGAATGATGTTTCTTTTTTGAGCGGCAGGAGCGGCGTCCTCTGGCTGGTATTCTGACCTTCATCCAAGCTGTGTCAGCATTGGTGGGTGAGATCATGGCATACGGTAAACTGTAAGCGTATATAACTATATATACTATATCATATAATGATCAGTCTCATTCCCATGTTACCCTGTTAAACCTTCTGCTAGCCACACTTGTCCAGTCCCAGGTGCAGTGAACGTCTTCCTTTTTACTCGAAACATAGCGGCACTTTTTTTTACAGGGCTGGTTTACTGTCCCAGCACCCAACCTTCCTCTTTTCGCAGCACGGGCTTAGGACCGGCCATGGCAGAGTTAAAAAAATGGAAAGCTAACAAATTGAAGATATTTTCCCAATTCCAACGCTGTGACTGCTGAATGATGTTTCTTTTTTGAGCGGCAGGAGCGGCGTCCTCTGGCTGGTATTCTGACCTTCATCCAAGCTGTGTCAGCATTGGTGGGTGAGATCATGGCGTACGGTAAACTGTAGGCGTATATAACTATATATACTATATCATATAATGATCAGTCTCATTCCCATGTTACCCTGTTAAACCTTCTGCTAGCCACACTTGTCCAGTCCCAGGTGCAGTGAACGTCTTCCTTTCACTCGAAACATAGCGGCATTTTTTTTACAGGGCTGGTTTACAGTCCCAGCACCCAACCTTCCTCTTTTCGCAGCACGGGCTTAGGACCGGCCATGGCAGAGTTAAAAAAATGGAAAGCTAACAAATTGAAGATATTTTCCCAATTTCAACGCTGTGACTGCTGAATGATGTTTCTTTTTTGAGCGGCAGGAGCGGCGTCCTCTGGCTGGTATTCTGACCTTCATCCAAGCTGTGTCAGCATTGGTGGGTGAGATCATGGCGTACGGTAAACTGTAGGCGTATATAACTATATATACTATATCATATAATGATCAGTCTCATTCCCATGTTACCCTGTTAAACCTTCTGCTAGCCACACTTGTCCAGTCCCAGGTGCAGTGAACGTCTTCCTTTCACTCGAAACATAGCGGCACTTTTTTTTACAGGGCTGGTTTACTGTCCCAGCACCCAACCTTCCTCTTTTTGCAGCACGGGCTTAGGACCGGCCATGGCAGAGTTAAAAAAAATGGAAAGCTAACAAATTGAAGATATTTTCCCAATTCCAATGTTGTGACTGCTGAATGATGTTTCTTTTTTGAGCGGCAGGAGCGGCGTCCTCTGGCTGGTATTCTGACCTTCATCCAAGCTGTGTCAGCATTGGTGGGTGAGATCATGGCGTACGGTAAACTGTAGGCGTATACAACTATATATACTATATCATATAATGATCAGTCTCATTCCCATGTTACCCTGTTAAACCTTCTGCTAGCCACACTTGTCCAGTCCCAGGTGCAGTGAACGTCTTCCTTTCACTCGAAACATAGCGGCATTTTTTTTACAGGGCTGGTTTACTGTCCTAGCACCCAACCTTCCTCTTTTCGCAGCACGGGCTTAGGACCGGCCATGGCAGAGTTAAAAAAATGGAAAGCTAACAAATTGAAGATATTTTCCCAATTCCAACGCTGTGACTGCTGAATGATGTTTCTTTTTGAGCGGCAGGAGCGGCGTCCTCTGGCTGGTATTCTGACCTTCATCCAAGCTGTGTCAGCATTGGTGGGTGAGATCATGGCGTACGGTAAACTGTTGGCGTATATAACTATATATACTATATCATATAATGATCAGTCTCATTCCCATGTTACCCTGTTAAACCTTCTGCTAGCCACACTTGTCCAGTCCCAGGTGCAGTGAACGTCTTCCTTTCACTCGAAACATAGCGGCATTTTTTTTACAGGGCTGGTTTACTGTCCTAGCACCCAACCTTCCTCTTTTAGCAGCACAGGCTTAGGACCAGCCATGGCAGAGTTAAAAAAATGGAAAGCTAACAAATTGAAGATATTTTCCCAATTCCAACGCTGTGACTGCTGAATGATGTTTCTATTTTGAGCGGCAGGAGCGGCGTCCTCTGGCTGGTATTCTGACCTTCATCCAAGCTGTGTCAGCATTGGTGGGTGAGATCATGGCGTACGGTAAACTGTAGGCGTATATAACTATATATACTATATCATATAATGATCAGTCTCATTCCCATGTTACCCTGTTAAACCTTCTGCTAGCCACACTTGTCCAGTCCCAGGTGCAGTGAACGTCTTCCTTTCACTCGAAACATAGCGGCACTTTTTTTTACAGGGCTGGTTTACTGTCCCAGCACCCATCCTTCCTCTTTTTGCAGCACGGGCTTAGGACCGGCCATGGCAGAGTTAAAAAAAATGGAAAGCTAACAAATTGAAGATATTTTCCCAATTCCAATGTTGTGACTGCTGAATGATGTTTCTTTTTTGAGCGGCAGGAGCGGCGTCCTCTGGCTGGTATTCTGACCTTCATCCAAGCTGTGTCAGCATTGGTGGGTGAGATCATGGCGTACGGTAAACTGTAGGCGTATATAACTATATATACTATATCATATAATGATCAGTCTCATTCCCATGTTACCCTGTTAAACCTTCTGCTAGCCACACTTGTCCAGTCCCAGGTGCAGTGAACGTCTCCCTTTCACTCGAAACATAGCGGCACTTTTTTTTACAGGGATGGTTTACAGTCCCAGCACCCAATCTTCCTCTTTTCGCAGCACGGGCTTAGTACCGGCCATGGCAGAGTTAAAAAAAATGGAAAGCTAACAAATTGAAGATATTTTCCCAATTCCAACGCTGTGACTGCTGAATGATGTTTCTTTTTTGAGCGGCAGGAGCGGCGTCCTCTGGCTGGTATTCTGACCTTCATCCAAGCTGTGTCAGCATTGGTGGGTGAGATCATGGCGTACGGTAAACTGTAGGCGTATATAACTATATATACTATATCATATAATGATCAGTCTCATTCCCATGTTACCCTGTTAAACCTTCTGCTAGCCACACTTGTCCAGTCCCAGGTGCAGTGAACGTCTTCCTTTCACTCGAAACATAGCGGCATTTTTTTTACAGGGCTAGTTTACTGTCCTAGCACCCAACCTTCCTCTTTTCGCAGCACAGGCTTAGGACCGGCCATGGCAGAGTTAAAAAAATGGAAAGCTAACAAATTGAAGATATTTTCCCAATTCCAACGCTGTGACTGCTGAATGATGTTTCTTTTTGAGCGGCAGGAGCGGCGTCCTCTGGCTGGTATTCTGACCTTCATCCAAGCTGTGTCAGCATTGGTGGGTGAGATGATGGCGTACGGTAAACTGTAGGCGTATATAACTATATATACTATATCATATAATGATCAGTCTCATTCCCATGTTACCCTGTTAAACCTTCTGCTAGCCACACTTGTCCAGTCCCAGGTGCAGTGAACGTCTTCCTTTCACTCGAAACATAGCGGCACTTTTTTTTACAGGGCTGGTTTACAGTCCCAGCACCCAACCTTCCTCTTTTTGCAGCACGGGCTTAGGACCGGCCATGGCAGAGTTAAAAAAATGGAAAGCTAACAAATTGAAGATATTTTCACAATTTCAACGCTGTGACTGCTGAATGATGTTTCTTTTTTGAGCGGCAGGAGCGGCGTCCTTTGGCTGGTATTCTGACCTTCATCCAAGCTGTGTCAGCATTGGTGGGTGAGATCATGGCGTACGGTAAACTGTAGGCGTATATAACTATATATACTATATCATATAATGATCAGTCTCATTCCCATGTTACCCTGTTAAACCTTCTGCTAGCCACACTTGTCCAGTCCCAGGTGCAGTGAACGTCTTCCTTTCACTCGAAACATAGCGGCACTTTTTTTTACAGGGCTGGTTTACTGTCCCAGCACCCAACCTTCCTCTTTTTGCAGCACGGGCTTAGGACCGGCCATGGCAGAGTTAAAAAAAATGGAAAGCTAACAAATTGAAGATATTTTCCCAATTCCAATGTTGTGACTGCTGAATGATGTTTCTTTTTTGAGCGGCAGGAGCGGCGTCCTCTGGCTGGTATTCTGACCTTCATCCAAGCTGTGTCAGCATTGGTGGGTGAGATCATGGCGTACGGTAAACTGTAGGCGTATTCAACTATATATACTATATCATATAATGATCAGTCTCATTCCCATGTTACCCTGTTAAACCTTCTGCTAGCCACACTTGTCCAGTCCCAGGTGCAGTGAACGTCTTCCTTTCACTCGAAACATAGCGGCATTTTTTTTACAGGGCTGGTTTACTGTCCTAGCACCCAACCTTCCTCTTTTCGCAGCACGGGCTTAGGACCGGCCATGGCAGAGTTAAAAAAATGGAAAGCTAACAAATTGAAGATATTTTCCCAATTCCAACGCTGTGACTGCTGAATGATGTTTCTTTTTTGAGCGGCAGGAGCGGCGTCCTCTGGCTGGTATTCTGACCTTCATCCAAGCTGTGTCAGCATTGGTGGGTGAGATCATGGCGTACGGTAAACTGTAGGCGTATATAACTATATATACTATATCATATAATGATCAGTCTCATTCCCATGTTACCCTGTTAAACCTTCTGCTAGCCACACTTGTCCAGTCCCAGGTGCAGTGAACGTCTTCCTTTCACTCGAAACATAGTGGCATTTTTTTTACAGGGCTGGTTTACTGTCCTAGCACCCAACCTTCCTCTTTTCGCAGCACGGGCTTAGGACCGGCCATGGCAGAGTTAAAAAAATGGAAAGCTAACAAATTGAAGATATTTTCCCAATTCCAACGCTGTGACTGCTGAATGATGTTTCTTTTTTGAGCGGCAGGAGCGGCGTCCTCTGGCTGCTATTCTGACCTTCATCCAAGCTGTGTCAGCATTGGTGGGTGAGATCATGGCGTACGGTAAACTGTAGGCGTATATAACTATATATACTATATCATATAATGATCAGTCTCATTCCCATGTTACCCTGTTAAACCTTCTGCTAGCCACACTTGTCCAGTCCCAGGTGCAGTGAACGTCTTCCTTTCACTCGAAACATAGCGGCACTTTTTTTTACAGGGCTGGTTTACTGTCCCAGCACCCATCCTTCCTCTTTTCGCAGCACGGGCTTAGGACCGGCCATGGCAGAGTTAAAAAAAATGGAAAGCTAACAAATTGAAGATATTTTCCCAATTCCAATGTTGTGACTGCTGAATGATGTTTCTTTTTTGAGCGGCAGGAGCGGCGTCCTCTGGCTGGTATTCTGACCTTCATCCAAGCTGTGTCAGCATTGGTGGGTGAGATCATGGCGTACGGTAAACTGTAGGCGTATATAACTATATATACTATATCATATAATGATCAGTCTCATTCCCATGTTACCCTGTTAAACCTTCTGCTAGCCACACTTGTCCAGTCCCAGGTGCAGTGAACGTCTCCCTTTCACTCGAAACATAGCGGCACTTTTTTTTACAGGGATGGTTTACAGTCCCAGCACCCAATCTTCCTCTTTTCGCAGCACGGGCTTAGTACCGGCCATGGCAGAGTTAAAAAAAAAGAAAGCTAACAAATTGAAGATATTTTCCCAATTCCAACGCTGTGACTGCTGAATGATGTTTCTTTTTTGAGCGGCAGGAGCGGCGTCCTCTGGCTGGTATTCTGACCTTCATCCAAGCTGTGTCAGCATTGGTGGGTGAGATCATGGCGTACGGTAAACTGTAGGCGTATATAACTATATATACTATATCATATAATGATCAGTCTCATTCCCATGTTACCCTGTTAAACCTTCTGCTAGCCACACTTGTCCAGTCCCAGGTGCAGTGAACGTCTTCCTTTCACTCGAAACATAGCGGCATTTTTTTTACAGGGCTAGTTTACTGTCCTAGCACCCAACCTTCCTCTTTTCGCAGCACGGGCTTAGGACCGGCCATGGCAGAGTTAAAAAAATGGAAAGCTAACAAATTGAAGATATTTTCCCAATTCCAATGCTGTGACTGCTGAATGATGTTTCTTTTTGAGCGGCAGGAGCGGCGTCCTCTGGCTGGTATTCTGACCTTCATCCAAGCTGTGTCAGCATTGGTGGGTGAGATCATGGCGTACGGTAAACTGTAGGCGTATATAACTATATATACTATATCATATAATGATCAGTCTCATTCCCATGTTACCCTGTTAAACCTTCTGCTAGCCACACTTGTCCAGTCCCAGGTGCAGTGAACGTCTTCCTTTCACTCGAAACATAGCGGCACTTTTTTTTACAGGGCTGGTTTACTGTCCCAGCACCCAACCTTCCTCTTTTCGCAGCACGGGCTTAGGACCGGCCATGGCAGAGTTAAAAAAATGGAAAGCTAACAAATTGAAGATATTTTCCCAATTTCAACGCTGTGACTGCTGAATGATGTTTCTTTTTTGAGCGGCAGGAGCGGCGTCCTCTGGCTGGTATTCTGACCTTCATCCAAGCTGTGTCAGCATTGGTGGGTGAGATCATGGCGTACGGTAAACTGTAGGCGTATATAACTATATATACTATATCATATAATGATCAGTCTCATTCCCATGTTACCCTGTTAAACCTTCTGCTAGCCACACTTGTCCAGTCCCAGGTGCAGTGAACGTCTTCCTTTCACTCGAAACATAGCGGCACTTTTTTTTACAGGGCTGGTTTACTGTCCCAGCACCCAACCTTCCTCTTTTTGCAGCGCGGGCTTAGGACCGGCCATGGCAGAGTTAAAAAAAATGGAAAGCTAACAAATTGAAGATATTTTCCCAATTCCAATGTTGTGACTGCTGAATGATGTTTCTTTTTTGAGCGGCAGGAGCGGCGTCCTCTGGCTGGTATTCTGACCTTCATCCAAGCTGTGTCAGCATTGGTGGGTGAGATCATGGCGTACGGTACACTGTAGGCGTATATAACTATATATACTATATCATATAATGATCAGTCTCATTCCCATGTTACCCTGTTAAACCTTCTGCTAGCCACACTTGTCCAGTCCCAGGTGCAGTGAACGTCTTCCTTTCACTCGAAACATAGCGGCACTTTTTTTTACAGGGCTGGTTTACTGTCCCAGCACCCAACCTTCCTCTTTTCGCAGCACGGGCTTAGGACCGGCCATGGCAGAGTTAAAAAAATGGAAAGCTAACAAATTGAAGATATTTTCCCAATTTCAACGCTGTGACTGCTGAATGATGTTTATTTTTTGAGCGGCAGGAGCGGCGTCCTCTGGCTGGTATTCTGACCTTCATCCAAGCTGTGTCAGCATTGGTGGGTGAGATCATGGCGTACGGTAAACTGTAGGCGTATATAACTATATATACTATATCATATAATGATCAGTCTCATTCCCATGTTACCCTGTTAAACCTTCTGCTAGCCACACTTGTCCAGTCCCAGGTGCAGTGAACGTCTCCCTTTCACTCGAAACATAGCGGCACTTTTTTTTACAGGGATGGTTTACAGTCCCAGCACCCAATCTTCCTCTTTTCACAGCACGGGCTTAGTACCGGCCATGGCAGAGTTAAAAAAAAAAGAAAGCTAACAAATTGAAGATATTTTCCCAATTCCAACGCTGTGACTGCTGAATGATGTTTCTTTTTGAGCGGCAGGAGCGGCGTCCTCTGGCTGGTATTCTGACCTTCATCCAAGCTGTGTCAGCATTGGTGGGTGAGATCATGGCGTACGGTAAACTGTAGGCGTATATAACTATATATACTATATCATATAATGATCAGTCTCATTCCCATGTTACCCTGTTAAACCTTCTGCTAGCCACACTTGTCCAGTCCCAGGTGCAGTGAACGTCTTCCTTTCACTCGAAACATAGCGGCACTTTTTTTTACAGGGCTGGTTTACTGTCCCAGCACCCAACCTTCCTCTTTTCGCAGCACGAGCTTAGGACCGGCCATGGCAGAGTTAAAAAAATGGAAAGCTAACAAATTGAAGATATTTTCCCAATTTCAACGCTGTGACTGCTGAATGATGTTTCTTTTTTGAGCGGCAGGAGCGGCGTCCTCTGGCTGGTATTCTGACCTTCATCCAAGCTGTGTCAGCATTGGTGGGTGAGATCATGGCGTACGGTAAACTGTAGGCGTATATAACTATATATACTATATCATATAATGATCAGTCTCATTCCCATGTTACCCTGTTAAACCTTCTGCTAGCCACACTTGTCCAGTCCCAGGTGCAGTGAACGTCTTCCTTTCACTCGAAACATAGCGGCACTTTTTTTTACAGGGCTGGTTTACTGTCCCAGCACCCAACCTTCCTCTTTTTGCAGCGCGGGCTTAGGACCGGCCATGGCAGAGTTAAAAAAAATGGAAAGCTAACAAATTGAAGATATTTTCCCAATTCCAATGTTGTGACTGCTGAATGATGTTTCTTTTTTGAGCGGCAGGAGCGGCGTCCTCTGGCTGGTATTCTGACCTTCATCCAAGCTGTGTCAGCATTGGTGGGTGAGATCATGGCGTACGGTACACTGTAGGCGTATATAACTATATATACTATATCATATAATGATCAGTCTCATTCCCATGTTACCCTGTTAAACCTTCTGCTAGCCACACTTGTCCAGTCCCAGGTGCAGTGAACGTCTTCCTTTCACTCGAAACATAGCGGCATTTTTTTTACAGGGCTGGTTTACTGTCCTAGCACCCAACCTTCCTCTTTTCGCAGCACGGGCTTAGGACCGGCCATGGCAGAGTTAAAAAAATGGAAAGCTAACAAATTGAAGATATTTTCCCAATTCCAACGCTGTGACTGCTGAATGATGTTTCTTTTTGAGCGGCAGGAGCGGCGTCCTCTGGCTGGTATTCTGACCTTCATCCAAGCTGTGTCAGCATTGGTGGGTGAGATCATGGCGTACGGTAAACTGTAGGCGTACATAACTATATATACTATATCATATAATGATCAGTCTCATTCCCATGTTACCCTGTTAAACCTTCTGCTAGCCACACTTGTCCAGTCCCAGGTGCAGTGAACGTCTTCCTTTCACTCGAAACATAGCGGCACTTTTTTTTACAGGGCTGGTTTACTGTCCCAGCACCCAACCTTCCTCTTTTCGCAGCACGGGCTTAGGACCGGCCATGGCAGAGTTAAAAAAATGGAAAGCTAACAAATTGAAGATATTTTCCCAATTCCAACGCTGTGACTGCTGAATGATGTTTCTTTTTTGAGCGGCAGGAGAGGCGTCCTCTGGCTGGTATTCTGACCTTCATCCAAGCTGTGTCAGCATTGGTGGGTGAGATCATGGCATACGGTAAACTGTAGGCGTATATAACTATATATACTATATCATATAATGATCAGTCTCATTCCCATGTTACCCTGTTAAACCTTCTGCTAGCCACACTTGTCCAGTCCCAGGTGCAGTGAACGTCCTCCTTTCACTCGAAACATAGCGGCACTTTTTTTTACAGGGCTGGTTTACAGTCCCAGCACCCAACCTTCCTCTTTTCGCAGCACGGGCTTAGGACCGGCCATGGCAGAGTTAAAAAAAAAAGAAAGCTAACAAATTGAAGATATTTTCCCAATTCCAACGCTGTGACTGCTGAAGGATGTTTCTTTTTTGAGCGGCAGGAGAAGCGTCCTCTGGCTGGTATTCTGACCTTCATCCAAGCTGTGTCAGCATTGGTGGGTGAGATCATGGCGTACGGTAAACTGTAGGCGTATATAACTATATATACTATATCATATAATGATCAGTCTCATTCCCATGTTACCCTGTTAAACCTTCTGCTAGCCACACTTGTCCAGTCCCAGGTGCAGTGAACGTCTTCCTTTTTACTCGAAACATAGCGGCACTTTTTTTTACAGGGCTGGTTTACTGTCCCAGCACCCAACCTTCCTCTTTTCGCAGCACGGGCTTAGGACCGGCCATGGCACAGTTAAAAAAATGGAAAGCTAACAAATTGAAGATATTTTCCCAATTCCAACGCTGTGACTGCTGAATGATGTTTCTTTTTTGAGCGGCAGGAGCGGCGTCCTCTGGCTGGTATTCTGACCTTCATCCAAGCTGTGTCAGCATTGGTGGGTGAGATCATGGCGTACGGTAAACTGTAGGCGTATATAACTATATATACTATATCATATAATGATCAGTCTCATTCCCATGTTACCCTGTTAAACCTTCTGCTAGCCACACTTGTCCAGTCCCAGGTGCAGTGAACGTCTTCCTTTCACTCGAAACATAGCGGCATTTTTTTTACAGGGCTGGTTTACAGTCCCAGCACCCAACCTTCCTCTTTTCGCAGCACGGGCTTAGGACCGGCCATGGCAGAGTTAAAAAAATGGAAAGCTAACAAATTGAAGATATTTTCCCAATTTCAACGCTGTGACTGCTGAATGATGTTTCTTTTTTGAGCGGCAGGAGCGGCGTCCTCTGGCTGGTATTCTGACCTTCATCCAAGCTGTGTCAGCATTGGTGGGTGAGATCATGGCGTACGGTAAACTGTAGGCGTATATAACTATATATACTATATCATATAATGATCAGTCTCATTCCCATGTTACCCTGTTAAACCTTCTGCTAGCCACACTTGTCCAGTCCCAGGTGCAGTGAACGTCTTCCTTTCACTCGAAACATAGCGGCACTTTTTTTTACAGGGCTGGTTTACTGTCCCAGCACCCAACCTTCCTCTTTTTGCAGCACGGGCTTAGGACCGGCCATGGCAGAGTTAAAAAAAATGGAAAGCTAACAAATTGAAGATATTTTCCCAATTCCAATGTTGTGACTGCTGAATGATGTTTCTTTTTTGAGCGGCAGGAGCGGCGTCCTCTGGCTGGTATTCTGACCTTCATCCAAGCTGTGTCAGCATTGGTGGGTGAGATCATGGCGTACGGTAAACTGTAGGCGTATATAACTATATATACTATATCATATAATGATCAGTCTCATTCCCATGTTACCCTGTTAAACCTTCTGCTAGCCACACTTGTCCAGTCCCAGGTGCAGTGAACGTCTTCCTTTCACTCGAAACATAGCGGCACTTTTTTTTACAGGGCTGGTTTACTGTCCCAGCACCCAACCTTCCTCTTTTCGCAGCACGGGCTTAGGACCGGCCATGGCAGAGTTAAAAAAATGGAAAGCTAACAAATTGAAGATATTTTCCCAATTCCAACGCTGTGACTGCTGAATGATGTTTCTTTTTTGAGCGGCAGGAGAGGCGTCCTCTGGCTGGTATTCTGACCTTCATCCAAGCTGTGTCAGCATTGGTGGGTGAGATCATGGCATACGGTAAACTGTAGGCGTATATAACTATATATACTATATCATATAATGATCAGTCTCATTCCCATGTTACCCTGTTAAACCTTCTGCTAGCCACACTTGTCCAGTCCCAGGTGCAGTGAACGTCCTCCTTTCACTCGAAACATAGCGGCACTTTTTTTTACAGGGCTGGTTTACAGTCCCAGCACCCAACCTTCCTCTTTTCGCAGCACGGGCTTAGGACCGGCCATGGCAGAGTTAAAAAAATGGAAAGCTAACAAATTGAAGATATTTTCCCAATTCCAACGCTGTGACTGCTGAAGGATGTTTCTTTTTTGAGCGGCAGGAGAGGCGTCCTCTGGCTGGTATTCTGACCTTCATCCAAGCTGTGTCAGCATTGGTGGGTGAGATCATGGCGTACGGTAAACTGTAGGCGTATATAACTATATATACTATATCATATAATGATCAGTCTCATTCCCATGTTACCCTGTTAAACCTTCTGCTAGCCACACTTGTCCAGTCCCAGGTGCAGTGAACGTCTTCCTTTCACTCGAAACATAGCGGCACTTTTTTTACAGGGCTGGTTTACAGTCCCAGCACCCAACCTTCCTCTTTTCGCAGCACGGGCTTAGGACCGGCCATGGCAGAGTTAAAAAAATGGAAAGCTAACAAATTGAAGATATTTTCCCAATTTCAACGCTGTGACTGCTGAATGATGTTTCTTTTTTGAGCGGCAGGAGCGGCGTCCTCTGGCTGGTATTCTGACCTTCATCCAAGCTGTGTCAGCATTGGTGGGTGAGATCATGGCATACGGTAAACTGTAAGCGTATATAACTATATATACTATATCATATAATGATCAGTCTCATTCCCATGTTACCCTGTTAAACCTTCTGCTAGCCACACTTGTCCAGTCCCAGGTGCAGTGAACGTCTTCCTTTTTACTCGAAACATAGCGGCACTTTTTTTTACAGGGCTGGTTTACTGTCCCAGCACCCAACCTTCCTCTTTTCGCAGCACGGGCTTAGGACCGGCCATGGCAGAGTTAAAAAAATGGAAAGCTAACAAATTGAAGATATTTTCCCAATTCCAACGCTGTGACTGCTGAATGATGTTTCTTTTTTGAGCGGCAGGAGCGGCGTCCTCTGGCTGGTATTCTGACCTTCATCCAAGCTGTGTCAGCATTGGTGGGTAAGATCATGGCGTACGGTAAACTGTAGGCGTATATAACTATATATACTATATCATATAATGATCAGTCTCATTCCCATGTTACCCTGTTAAACCTTCTGCTAGCCACACTTGTCCAGTCCCAGGTGCAGTGAACGTCTTCCTTTCACTCGAAACATAGCGGCATTTTTTTTACAGGGCTGGTTTACAGTCCCAGCACCCAACCTTCCTCTTTTCGCAGCACGGGCTTAGGACCGGCCATGGCAGAGTTAAAAAAATGGAAAGCTAACAAATTGAAGATATTTTCCCAATTTCAACGCTGTGACTGCTGAATGATGTTTCTTTTTTGAGCGGCAGGAGCGGCGTCCTCTGGCTGGTATTCTGACCTTCATCCAAGCTGTGTCAGCATTGGTGGGTGAGATCATGGCGTACGGTAAACTGTAGGCGTATATAACTATATATACTATATCATATAATGATCAGTCTCATTCCCATGTTACCCTGTTAAACCTTCTGCTAGCCACACTTGTCCAGTCCCAGGTGCAGTGAACGTCTTCCTTTCACTCGAAACATAGCGGCACTTTTTTTTACAGGGCTGGTTTACTGTCCCAGCACCCAACCTTCCTCTTTTTGCAGCACGGGCTTAGGACCGGCCATGGCAGAGTTAAAAAAAATGGAAAGCTAACAAATTGAAGATATTTTCCCAATTCCAATGTTGTGACTGCTGAATGATGTTTCTTTTTTGAGCGGCAGGAGCGGCGTCCTCTGGCTGGTATTCTGACCTTCATCCAAGCTGTGTCAGCATTGGTGGGTGAGATCATGGCGTACGGTAAACTGTAGGCGTATACAACTATATATACTATATCATATAATGATCAGTCTCATTCCCATGTTACCCTGTTAAACCTTCTGCTAGCCACACTTGTCCAGTCCCAGGTGCAGTGAACGTCTTCCTTTCACTCGAAACATAGCGGCATTTTTTTTACAGGGCTGGTTTACTGTCCTAGCACCCAACCTTCCTCTTTTCGCAGCACGGGCTTAGGACCGGCCATGGCAGAGTTAAAAAAATGGAAAGCTAACAAATTGAAGATATTTTCCCAATTCCAACGCTGTGACTGCTGAATGATGTTTCTTTTTGAGCGGCAGGAGCGGCGTCCTCTGGCTGGTATTCTGACCTTCATCCAAGCTGTGTCAGCATTGGTGGGTGAGATCATGGCGTACGGTAAACTGTAGGCGTATATAACTATATATACTATATCATATAATGATCAGTCTCATTCCCATGTTACCCTGTTAAACCTTCTGCTAGCCACACTTGTCCAGTCCCAGGTGCAGTGAACGTCTTCCTTTCACTCGAAACATAGCGGCACTTTTTTTTACAGGGCTGGTTAACAGTCCCAGCACCCAACCTTCCTCTTTTTGCAGCACGGGCTTAGGACCGGCCATGGCAGAGTTAAAAAAATGGAAAGCTAACAAATTGAAGATATTTTCCCAATTTCAACGCTGTGACTGCTGAATGATGTTTCTTTTTTGAGCGGCAGGAGCGGCGTCCTCTGGCTGGTATTCTGACCTTCATCCAAGCTGTGTCAGCATTGGTGGGTGAGATCATGGCGTACGGTAAACTGTTGGCGTATATAACTATATATACTATATCATATAATGATCAGTCTCATTCCCATGTTACCCTGTTAAACCTTCTGCTAGCCACACTTGTCCAGTCCCAGGTGCAGTGAACGTCTTCCTTTCACTCGAAACATAGCGGCATTTTTTTTACAGGGCTGGTTTACTGTCCTAGCACCCAACCTTCCTCTTTTCGCAGCACAGGCTTAGGACCGGCCATGGCAGAGTTAAAAAAATGGAAAGCTAACAAATTGAAGATATTTTCCCAATTCCAACGCTGTGACTGCTGAATGATGTTTCTATTTTGAGCGGCAGGAGCGGCGTCCTCTGGCTGGTATTCTGACCTTCATCCAAGCTGTGTCAGCATTGGTGGGTGAGATCATGGCGTACGGTAAACTGTAGGCGTATATAACTATATATACTATATCATATAATGATCAGTCTCATTCCCATGTTACCCTGTTAAACCTTCTGCTAGCCACACTTGTCCAGTCCCAGGTGCAGTGAACGTCTTCCTTTCACTCGAAACATAGCGGCACTTTTTTTTACAGGGCTGGTTTACTGTCCCAGCACCCATCCTTCCTCTTTTTGCAGCACGGGCTTAGGACCGGCCATGGCAGAGTTAAAAAAAATGGAAAGCTAACAAATTGAAGATATTTTCCCAATTCCAATGTTGTGACTGCTGAATGATGTTTCTTTTTTGAGCGGCAGGAGCGGCGTCCTCTGGCTGGTATTCTGACCTTCATCCAAGCTGTGTCAGCATTGGTGGGTGAGATCATGGCGTACGGTAAACTGTAGGCGTATATAACTATATATACTATATCATATAATGATCAGTCTCATTCCCATGTTACCCTGTTAAACCTTCTGCTAGCCACACTTGTCCAGTCCCAGGTGCAGTGAACGTCTCCCTTTCACTCGAAACATAGCGGCACTTTTTTTTACAGGGATGGTTTACAGTCCCAGCACCCAATCTTCCTCTTTTCGCAGCACGGGCTTAGTACCGGCCATGGCAGAGTTAAAAAAAATGGAAAGCTAACAAATTGAAGATATTTTCCCAATTCCAACGCTGTGACTGCTGAATGATGTTTCTTTTTTGAGCGGCAGGAGCGGCGTCCTCTGGCTGGTATTCTGACCTTCATCCAAGCTGTGTCAGCATTGGTGGGTGAGATCATGGCGTACGGTAAACTGTAGGCGTATATAACTATATATACTATATCATATAATGATCAGTCTCATTCCCATGTTACCCTGTTAAACCTTCTGCTAGCCACACTTGTCCAGTCCCAGGTGCAGTGAACGTCTTCCTTTCACTCGAAACATAGCGGCATTTTTTTTACAGGGCTAGTTTACTGTCCTAGCACCCAACCTTCCTCTTTTCGCAGCACGGGCTTAGGACCGGCCATGGCAGAGTTAAAAAAATGGAAAGCTAACAAATTGAAGATATTTTCCCAATTCCAACGCTGTGACTGCTGAATGATGTTTCTTTTTGAGCGGCAGGAGCGGCGTCCTCTGGCTGGTATTCTGACCTTCATCCAAGCTGTGTCAGCATTGGTGGGTGAGATGATGGCGTACGGTAAACTGTAGGCGTATATAACTATATATACTATATCATATAATGATCAGTCTCATTCCCATGTTACCCTGTTAAACCTTCTGCTAGCCACACTTGTCCAGTCCCAGGTGCAGTGAACGTCTTCCTTTCACTCGAAACATAGCGGCACTTTTTTTTACAGGGCTGGTTTACAGTCCCAGCACCCAACCTTCCTCTTTTTGCAGCACGGGCTTAGGACCGGCCATGGCAGAGTTAAAAAAATGGAAAGCTAACAAATTGAAGATATTTTCACAATTTCAACGCTGTGACTGCTGAATGATGTTTCTTTTTTGAGCGGCAGGAGCGGCGTCCTTTGGCTGGTATTCTGACCTTCATCCAAGCTGTGTCAGCATTGGTGGGTGAGATCATGGCGTACGGTAAACTGTAGGCGTATATAACTATATATACTATATCATATAATGATCAGTCTCATTCCCATGTTACCCTGTTAAACCTTCTGCTAGCCACACTTGTCCAGTCCCAGGTGCAGTGAACGTCTTCCTTTCACTCGAAACATAGCGGCACTTTTTTTTACAGGGCTGGTTTACTGTCCCAGCACCCAACCTTCCTCTTTTTGCAGCACGGGCTTAGGACCGGCCATGGCAGAGTTAAAAAAAATGGAAAGCTAACAAATTGAAGATATTTTCCCAATTCCAATGTTGTGACTGCTGAATGATGTTTCTTTTTTGAGCGGCAGGAGCGGCGTCCTCTGGCTGGTATTCTGACCTTCATCCAAGCTGTGTCAGCATTGGTGGGTGAGATCATGGCGTACGGTAAACTGTAGGCGTATTCAACTATATATACTATATCATATAATGATCAGTCTCATTCCCATGTTACCCTGTTAAACCTTCTGCTAGCCACACTTGTCCAGTCCCAGGTGCAGTGAACGTCTTCCTTTCACTCGAAACATAGCGGCATTTTTTTTACAGGGCTGGTTTACTGTCCTAGCACCCAACCTTCCTCTTTTCGCAGCACGGGCTTAGGACCGGCCATGGCAGAGTTAAAAAAATGGAAAGCTAACAAATTGAAGATATTTTCCCAATTCCAACGCTGTGACTGCTGAATGATGTTTCTTTTTGAGTGGCAGGAGCGGCGTCCTCTGGCTGGTATTCTGACCTTCATCCAAGCTGTGTCAGCATTGGTGGGTGAGATCATGGCGTACGGTAAACTGTTGGCGTATATAACTATATATACTATATCATATAATGATCAGTCTCATTCCCATGTTACCCTGTTAAACCTTCTGCTAGCCACACTTGTCCAGTCCCAGGTGCAGTGAACGTCTTCCTTTCACTCGAAACATAGCGGCATTTTTTTTACAGGGCTGGTTTACTGTCCTAGCACCCAACCTTCCTCTTTTCGCAGCACAGGCTTAGGACCGGCCATGGCAGAGTTAAAAAAATGGAAAGCTAACAAATTGAAGATATTTTCCCAATTTCAACGCTGTGACTGCTGAATGATGTTTCTTTTTTGAGCGGCAGGAGCGGCGTCCTTTGGCTGGTATTCTGACCTTCATCCAAGCTGTGTCAGCATTGGTGGGTGAGATCATGGCGTACGGTAAACTGTAGGCGTATATAACTATATATACTATATCATATAATGATCAGTCTCATTCCCATGTTACCCTGTTAAACCTTCTGCTAGCCACACTTGTCCAGTCCCAGGTGCAGTGAACGTCTTCCTTTCACTCGAAACATAGCGGCATTTTTTTTACAGGGCTGGTTTACTGTCCTAGCACCCAACCTTCCTCTTTTCGCAGCACGGGCTTAGGACCGGACATGGCAGAGTTAAAAAAATGGAAAGCTAACAAATTGAAGATATTTTCCCAATTCCAACGCTGTGACTGCTGAATGATGTTTCTTTTTTGAGCGGCAGGAGCGGCGTCCTCTGGCTGCTATTCTGACCTTCATCCAAGCTGTGTCAGCATTGGTGGGTGAGATCATGGCGTACGGTAAACTGTAGGCGTATATAACTATATATACTATATCATATAATGATCAGTCTCATTCCCATGTTACCCTGTTAAACCTTCTGCTAGCCACACTTGTCCAGTCCCAGGTGCAGTGAACGTCTTCCTTTCACTCGAAACATAGCGGCACTTTTTTTTACAGGGCTGGTTTACTGTCCCAGCACCCATCCTTCCTCTTTTTGCAGCACGGGCTTAGGACCGGCCATGGCAGAGTTAAAAAAAATGGAAAGCTAACAAATTGAAGATATTTTCCCAATTCCAATGTTGTGACTGCTGAATGATGTTTCTTTTTTGAGCGGCAGGAGCGGCGTCCTCTGGCTGGTATTCTGACCTTCATCCAAGCTGTGTCAGCATTGGTGGGTGAGATCATGGCGTACGGTAAACTGTAGGCGTATATAACTATATATACTATATCATATAATGATCAGTCTCATTCCCATGTTACCCTGTTAAACCTTCTGCTAGCCACACTTGTCCAGTCCCAGGTGCAGTGAACGTCTCCCTTTCACTCGAAACATAGCGGCACTTTTTTTTACAGGGATGGTTTACAGTCCCAGCACCCAATCTTCCTCTTTTCGCAGCACGGGCTTAGTACCGGCCATGGCAGAGTTAAAAAAAAAAGAAAGCTAACAAATTGAAGATATTTTCCCAATTCCAACGCTGTGACTGCTGAATGATGTTTCTTTTTTGAGCGGCAGGAGCGGCGTCCTCTGGCTGCTATTCTGACCTTCATCCAAGCTGTGTCAGCATTGGTGGGTGAGATCATGGCGTACGGTAAACTGTAGGCGTATATAACTATATATACTATATCATATAATGATCAGTCTCATTCCCATGTTACCCTGTTAAACCTTCTGCTAGCCACACTTGTCCAGTCCCAGGTGCAGTGAACGTCTTCCTTTCACTCGAAACATAGCGGCATTTTTTTTACAGGGCTAGTTTACTGTCCTAGCACCCAACCTTCCTCTTTTCGCAGCACGGGCTTAGGACCGGCCATGGCAGAGTTAAAAAAATGGAAAGCTAACAAATTGAAGATATTTTCCCAATTCCAACGCTGTGACTGCTGAATGATGTTTCTTTTTGAGCGGCAGGAGCGGCGTCCTCTGGCTGGTATTCTGACCTTCATCCAAGCTGTGTCAGCATTGGTGGGTGAGATCATGGCGTACGGTAAACTGTAGGCGTATATAACTATATATACTATATCATATAATGATCAGTCTCATTCCCATGTTACCCTGTTAAACCTTCTGCTAGCCACACTTGTCCAGTCCCAGGTGCAGTGAACGTCTTCCTTTCACTTGAAACATAGCGGCACTTTTTTTTACAGGGCTGGTTTACTGTCCTAGCACCCAACCTTCCTCTTTTCGCAGCACGGGCTTAGGACCGGCCATGGCAGAGTTAAAAAAATGGAAAGCTAACAAATTGAAGATATTTTCCCAATTCCAACGCTGTGACTGCTGAATGATGTTTCTTTTTTGAGCGGCAGGAGCGGCGTCCTCTGGCTGCTATTCTGACCTTCATCCAAGCTGTGTCAGCATTGGTGGGTGAGATCATGGCGTACGGTAAACTGTAGGCGTATATAACTATATATACTATATCATATAATGATCAGTCTCATTCCCATGTTACCCTGTTAAACCTTCTGCTAGCCACACTTGTCCAGTCCCAGGTGCAGTGAACGTCTTCCTTTCACTCGAAACATAGCGGCACTTTTTTTTACAGGGCTGGTTTACTGTCCCAGCACCCATCCTTCCTCTTTTTGCAGCACGGGCTTAGGACCGGCCATGGCAGAGTTAAAAAAAATGGAAAGCTAACAAATTGAAGATATTTTCCCAATTCCAATGTTGTGACTGCTGAATGATGTTTCTTTTTTGAGCGGCAGGAGCGGCGTCCTCTGGCTGGTATTCTGACCTTCATCCAAGCTGTGTCAGCATTGGTGGGTGAGATCATGGCGTACGGTAAACTGTAGGCGTATATAACTATATATACTATATCATATAATGATCAGTCTCATTCCCATGTTACCCTGTTAAACCTTCTGCTAGCCACACTTGTCCAGTCCCAGGTGCAGTGAACGTCTCCCTTTCACTCGAAACATAGCGGCACTTTTTTTTACAGGGATGGTTTACAGTCCCAGCACCCAATCTTCCTCTTTTCGCAGCACGGGCTTAGTACCGGCCATGGCAGAGTTAAAAAAAAAAGAAAGCTAACAAATTGAAGATATTTTCCCAATTCCAACGCTGTGACTGCTGAATGATGTTTCTTTTTTGAGCGGCAGGAGCGGCGTCCTCTGGCTGCTATTCTGACCTTCATCCAAGCTGTGTCAGCATTGGTGGGTGAGATCATGGCGTACGGTAAACTGTAGGCGTATATAACTATATATACTATATCATATAATGATCAGTCTCATTCCCATGTTACCCTGTTAAACCTTCTGCTAGCCACACTTGTCCAGTCCCAGGTGCAGTGAACGTCTTCCTTTCACTCGAAACATAGCGGCATTTTTTTTACAGGGCTAGTTTACTGTCCTAGCACCCAACCTTCCTCTTTTCGCAGCACGGGCTTAGGACCGGCCATGGCAGAGTTAAAAAAATGGAAAGCTAACAAATTGAAGATATTTTCCCAATTCCAACGCTGTGACTGCTGAATGATGTTTCTTTTTGAGCGGCAGGAGCGGCGTCCTCTGGCTGGTATTCTGACCTTCATCCAAGCTGTGTCAGCATTGGTGGGTGAGATCATGGCGTACGGTAAACTGTAGGCGTATATAACTATATATACTATATCATATAATGATCAGTCTCATTCCCATGTTACCCTGTTAAACCTTCTGCTAGCCACACTTGTCCAGTCCCAGGTGCAGTGAACGTCTTCCTTTCACTTGAAACATAGCGGCACTTTTTTTTACAGGGCTGGTTTACTGTCCTAGCACCCAACCTTCCTCTTTTCGCAGCACGGGCTTAGGACCGGCCATGGCAGAGTTAAAAAAATGGAAAGCTAACAAATTGAAGATATTTTCCCAATTCCAACGCTGTGACTGCTGAATGATGTTTCTTTTTTGAGCGGCAGGAGCGGCGTCCTCTGGCTGCTATTCTGACCTTCATCCAAGCTGTGTCAGCATTGGTGGGTGAGATCATGGCGTACGGTAAACTGTAGGCGTATATAACTATATATACTATATCATATAATGATCAGTCTCATTCCCATGTTACCCTGTTAAACCTTCTGCTAGCCACACTTGTCCAGTCCCAGGTGCAGTGAACGTCTTCCTTTCACTCGAAACATAGCGGCATTTTTTTTACAGGGCTGGTTTACTGTCCTAGCACCCAACCTTCCTCTTTTCGCAGCACGGGCTTAGGACCGGCCATGGCAGAGTTAAAAAAATGGAAAGCTAACAAATTGAAGATATTTTCCCAATTCCAACGCTGTGACTGCTGAATGATGTTTCTTTTTGAGTGGCAGGAGCGGCGTCCTCTGGCTGGTATTCTGACCTTCATCCAAGCTGTGTCAGCATTGGTGGGTGAGATCATGGCGTACGGTAAACTGTTGGCGTATATAACTATATATACTATATCATATAATGATCAGTCTCATTCCCATGTTACCCTGTTAAACCTTCTGCTAGCCACACTTGTCCAGTCCCAGGTGCAGTGAACGTCTTCCTTTCACTCGAAACATAGCGGCATTTTTTTTACAGGGCTGGTTTACTGTCCTAGCACCCAACCTTCCTCTTTTCGCAGCACAGGCTTAGGACCGGCCATGGCAGAGTTAAAAAAATGGAAAGCTAACAAATTGAAGATATTTTCCCAATTTCAACGCTGTGACTGCTGAATGATGTTTCTTTTTTGAGCGGCAGGAGCGGCGTCCTTTGGCTGGTATTCTGACCTTCATCCAAGCTGTGTCAGCATTGGTGGGTGAGATCATGGCGTACGGTAAACTGTAGGCGTATATAACTATATATACTATATCATATAATGATCAGTCTCATTCCCATGTTACCCTGTTAAACCTTCTGCTAGCCACACTTGTCCAGTCCCAGGTGCAGTGAACGTCTTCCTTTCACTCGAAACATAGCGGCATTTTTTTTACAGGGCTGGTTTACTGTCCTAGCACCCAACCTTCCTCTTTTCGCAGCACGGGCTTAGGACCGGACATGGCAGAGTTAAAAAAATGGAAAGCTAACAAATTGAAGATATTTTCCCAATTCCAACGCTGTGACTGCTGAATGATGTTTCTTTTTTGAGCGGCAGGAGCGGCGTCCTCTGGCTGCTATTCTGACCTTCATCCAAGCTGTGTCAGCATTGGTGGGTGAGATCATGGCGTACGGTAAACTGTAGGCGTATATAACTATATATACTATATCATATAATGATCAGTCTCATTCCCATGTTACCCTGTTAAACCTTCTGCTAGCCACACTTGTCCAGTCCCAGGTGCAGTGAACGTCTTCCTTTCACTCGAAACATAGCGGCACTTTTTTTTACAGGGCTGGTTTACTGTCCCAGCACCCATCCTTCCTCTTTTTGCAGCACGGGCTTAGGACCGGCCATGGCAGAGTTAAAAAAAATGGAAAGCTAACAAATTGAAGATATTTTCCCAATTCCAATGTTGTGACTGCTGAATGATGTTTCTTTTTTGAGCGGCAGGAGCGGCGTCCTCTGGCTGGTATTCTGACCTTCATCCAAGCTGTGTCAGCATTGGTGGGTGAGATCATGGCGTACGGTAAACTGTAGGCGTATATAACTATATATACTATATCATATAATGATCAGTCTCATTCCCATGTTACCCTGTTAAACCTTCTGCTAGCCACACTTGTCCAGTCCCAGGTGCAGTGAACGTCTCCCTTTCACTCGAAACATAGCGGCACTTTTTTTTACAGGGATGGTTTACAGTCCCAGCACCCAATCTTCCTCTTTTCGCAGCACGGGCTTAGTACCGGCCATGGCAGAGTTAAAAAAAAAAGAAAGCTAACAAATTGAAGATATTTTCCCAATTCCAACGCTGTGACTGCTGAATGATGTTTCTTTTTTGAGCGGCAGGAGCGGCGTCCTCTGGCTGCTATTCTGACCTTCATCCAAGCTGTGTCAGCATTGGTGGGTGAGATCATGGCGTACGGTAAACTGTAGGCGTATATAACTATATATACTATATCATATAATGATCAGTCTCATTCCCATGTTACCCTGTTAAACCTTCTGCTAGCCACACTTGTCCAGTCCCAGGTGCAGTGAACGTCTTCCTTTCACTCGAAACATAGCGGCATTTTTTTTACAGGGCTAGTTTACTGTCCTAGCACCCAACCTTCCTCTTTTCGCAGCACGGGCTTAGGACCGGCCATGGCAGAGTTAAAAAAATGGAAAGCTAACAAATTGAAGATATTTTCCCAATTCCAACGCTGTGACTGCTGAATGATGTTTCTTTTTGAGCGGCAGGAGCGGCGTCCTCTGGCTGGTATTCTGACCTTCATCCAAGCTGTGTCAGCATTGGTGGGTGAGATCATGGCGTACGGTAAACTGTAGGCGTATATAACTATATATACTATATCATATAATGATCAGTCTCATTCCCATGTTACCCTGTTAAACCTTCTGCTAGCCACACTTGTCCAGTCCCAGGTGCAGTGAACGTCTTCCTTTCACTTGAAACATAGCGGCACTTTTTTTTACAGGGCTGGTTTACTGTCCTAGCACCCAACCTTCCTCTTTTCGCAGCACGGGCTTAGGACCGGCCATGGCAGAGTTAAAAAAATGGAAAGCTAACAAATTGAAGATATTTTCCCAATTCCAACGCTGTGACTGCTGAATGATGTTTCTTTTTTGAGCGGCAGGAGCGGCGTCCTCTGGCTGCTATTCTGACCTTCATCCAAGCTGTGTCAGCATTGGTGGGTGAGATCATGGCGTACGGTAAACTGTAGGCGTATATAACTATATATACTATATCATATAATGATCAGTCTCATTCCCATGTTACCCTGTTAAACCTTCTGCTAGCCACACTTGTCCAGTCCCAGGTGCAGTGAACGTCTTCCTTTCACTCGAAACATAGCGGCACTTTTTTTTACAGGGCTGGTTTACTGTCCCAGCACCCATCCTTCCTCTTTTTGCAGCACGGGCTTAGGACCGGCCATGGCAGAGTTAAAAAAAATGGAAAGCTAACAAATTGAAGATATTTTCCCAATTCCAATGTTGTGACTGCTGAATGATGTTTCTTTTTTGAGCGGCAGGAGCGGCGTCCTCTGGCTGGTATTCTGACCTTCATCCAAGCTGTGTCAGCATTGGTGGGTGAGATCATGGCGTACGGTAAACTGTAGGCGTATATAACTATATATACTATATCATATAATGATCAGTCTCATTCCCATGTTACCCTGTTAAACCTTCTGCTAGCCACACTTGTCCAGTCCCAGGTGCAGTGAACGTCTCCCTTTCACTCGAAACATAGCGGCACTTTTTTTTACAGGGATGGTTTACAGTCCCAGCACCCAATCTTCCTCTTTTCGCAGCACGGGCTTAGTACCGGCCATGGCAGAGTTAAAAAAAAAAGAAAGCTAACAAATTGAAGATATTTTCCCAATTCCAACGCTGTGACTGCTGAATGATGTTTCTTTTTTGAGCGGCAGGAGCGGCGTCCTCTGGCTGCTATTCTGACCTTCATCCAAGCTGTGTCAGCATTGGTGGGTGAGATCATGGCGTACGGTAAACTGTAGGCGTATATAACTATATATACTATATCATATAATGATCAGTCTCATTCCCATGTTACCCTGTTAAACCTTCTGCTAGCCACACTTGTCCAGTCCCAGGTGCAGTGAACGTCTTCCTTTCACTCGAAACATAGCGGCATTTTTTTTACAGGGCTAGTTTACTGTCCTAGCACCCAACCTTCCTCTTTTCGCAGCACGGGCTTAGGACCGGCCATGGCAGAGTTAAAAAAATGGAAAGCTAACAAATTGAAGATATTTTCCCAATTCCAACGCTGTGACTGCTGAATGATGTTTCTTTTTGAGCGGCAGGAGCGGCGTCCTCTGGCTGGTATTCTGACCTTCATCCAAGCTGTGTCAGCATTGGTGGGTGAGATCATGGCGTACGGTAAACTGTAGGCGTATATAACTATATATACTATATCATATAATGATCAGTCTCATTCCCATGTTACCCTGTTAAACCTTCTGCTAGCCACACTTGTCCAGTCCCAGGTGCAGTGAACGTCTTCCTTTCACTTGAAACATAGCGGCACTTTTTTTTACAGGGCTGGTTTACTGTCCTAGCACCCAACCTTCCTCTTTTCGCAGCACGGGCTTAGGACCGGCCATGGCAGAGTTAAAAAAATGGAAAGCTAACAAATTGAAGATATTTTCCCAATTCCAACGCTGTGACTGCTGAATGATGTTTCTTTTTTGAGCGGCAGGAGCGGCGTCCTCTGGCTGCTATTCTGACCTTCATCCAAGCTGTGTCAGCATTGGTGGGTGAGATCATGGCGTACGGTAAACTGTAGGCGTATATAACTATATATACTATATCATATAATGATCAGTCTCATTCCCATGTTACCCTGTTAAACCTTCTGCTAGCCACACTTGTCCAGTCCCAGGTGCAGTGAACGTCTTCCTTTCACTCGAAACATAGCGGCATTTTTTTTACAGGGCTGGTTTACTGTCCTAGCACCCAACCTTCCTCTTTTCGCAGCACGGGCTTAGGACCGGCCATGGCAGAGTTAAAAAAATGGAAAGCTAACAAATTGAAGATATTTTCCCAATTCCAACGCTGTGACTGCTGAATGATGTTTCTTTTTGAGTGGCAGGAGCGGCGTCCTCTGGCTGGTATTCTGACCTTCATCCAAGCTGTGTCAGCATTGGTGGGTGAGATCATGGCGTACGGTAAACTGTTGGCGTATATAACTATATATACTATATCATATAATGATCAGTCTCATTCCCATGTTACCCTGTTAAACCTTCTGCTAGCCACACTTGTCCAGTCCCAGGTGCAGTGAACGTCTTCCTTTCACTCGAAACATAGCGGCATTTTTTTTACAGGGCTGGTTTACTGTCCTAGCACCCAACCTTCCTCTTTTCGCAGCACAGGCTTAGGACCGGCCATGGCAGAGTTAAAAAAATGGAAAGCTAACAAATTGAAGATATTTTCCCAATTTCAACGCTGTGACTGCTGAATGATGTTTCTTTTTTGAGCGGCAGGAGCGGCGTCCTTTGGCTGGTATTCTGACCTTCATCCAAGCTGTGTCAGCATTGGTGGGTGAGATCATGGCGTACGGTAAACTGTAGGCGTATATAACTATATATACTATATCATATAATGATCAGTCTCATTCCCATGTTACCCTGTTAAACCTTCTGCTAGCCACACTTGTCCAGTCCCAGGTGCAGTGAACGTCTTCCTTTCACTCGAAACATAGCGGCATTTTTTTTACAGGGCTGGTTTACTGTCCTAGCACCCAACCTTCCTCTTTTCGCAGCACGGGCTTAGGACCGGACATGGCAGAGTTAAAAAAATGGAAAGCTAACAAATTGAAGATATTTTCCCAATTCCAACGCTGTGACTGCTGAATGATGTTTCTTTTTTGAGCGGCAGGAGCGGCGTCCTCTGGCTGCTATTCTGACCTTCATCCAAGCTGTGTCAGCATTGGTGGGTGAGATCATGGCGTACGGTAAACTGTAGGCGTATATAACTATATATACTATATCATATAATGATCAGTCTCATTCCCATGTTACCCTGTTAAACCTTCTGCTAGCCACACTTGTCCAGTCCCAGGTGCAGTGAACGTCTTCCTTTCACTCGAAACATAGCGGCACTTTTTTTTACAGGGCTGGTTTACTGTCCCAGCACCCATCCTTCCTCTTTTTGCAGCACGGGCTTAGGACCGGCCATGGCAGAGTTAAAAAAAATGGAAAGCTAACAAATTGAAGATATTTTCCCAATTCCAATGTTGTGACTGCTGAATGATGTTTCTTTTTTGAGCGGCAGGAGCGGCGTCCTCTGGCTGGTATTCTGACCTTCATCCAAGCTGTGTCAGCATTGGTGGGTGAGATCATGGCGTACGGTAAACTGTAGGCGTATATAACTATATATACTATATCATATAATGATCAGTCTCATTCCCATGTTACCCTGTTAAACCTTCTGCTAGCCACACTTGTCCAGTCCCAGGTGCAGTGAACGTCTCCCTTTCACTCGAAACATAGCGGCACTTTTTTTTACAGGGATGGTTTACAGTCCCAGCACCCAATCTTCCTCTTTTCGCAGCACGGGCTTAGTACCGGCCATGGCAGAGTTAAAAAAAAAAGAAAGCTAACAAATTGAAGATATTTTCCCAATTCCAACGCTGTGACTGCTGAATGATGTTTCTTTTTTGAGCGGCAGGAGCGGCGTCCTCTGGCTGCTATTCTGACCTTCATCCAAGCTGTGTCAGCATTGGTGGGTGAGATCATGGCGTACGGTAAACTGTAGGCGTATATAACTATATATACTATATCATATAATGATCAGTCTCATTCCCATGTTACCCTGTTAAACCTTCTGCTAGCCACACTTGTCCAGTCCCAGGTGCAGTGAACGTCTTCCTTTCACTCGAAACATAGCGGCATTTTTTTTACAGGGCTAGTTTACTGTCCTAGCACCCAACCTTCCTCTTTTCGCAGCACGGGCTTAGGACCGGCCATGGCAGAGTTAAAAAAATGGAAAGCTAACAAATTGAAGATATTTTCCCAATTCCAACGCTGTGACTGCTGAATGATGTTTCTTTTTGAGCGGCAGGAGCGGCGTCCTCTGGCTGGTATTCTGACCTTCATCCAAGCTGTGTCAGCATTGGTGGGTGAGATCATGGCGTACGGTAAACTGTAGGCGTATATAACTATATATACTATATCATATAATGATCAGTCTCATTCCCATGTTACCCTGTTAAACCTTCTGCTAGCCACACTTGTCCAGTCCCAGGTGCAGTGAACGTCTTCCTTTCACTTGAAACATAGCGGCACTTTTTTTTACAGGGCTGGTTTACTGTCCTAGCACCCAACCTTCCTCTTTTCGCAGCACGGGCTTAGGACCGGCCATGGCAGAGTTAAAAAAATGGAAAGCTAACAAATTGAAGATATTTTCCCAATTCCAACGCTGTGACTGCTGAATGATGTTTCTTTTTTGAGCGGCAGGAGCGGCGTCCTCTGGCTGCTATTCTGACCTTCATCCAAGCTGTGTCAGCATTGGTGGGTGAGATCATGGCGTACGGTAAACTGTAGGCGTATATAACTATATATACTATATCATATAATGATCAGTCTCATTCCCATGTTACCCTGTTAAACCTTCTGCTAGCCACACTTGTCCAGTCCCAGGTGCAGTGAACGTCTTCCTTTCACTCGAAACATAGCGGCACTTTTTTTTACAGGGCTGGTTTACTGTCCCAGCACCCATCCTTCCTCTTTTTGCAGCACGGGCTTAGGACCGGCCATGGCAGAGTTAAAAAAAATGGAAAGCTAACAAATTGAAGATATTTTCCCAATTCCAATGTTGTGACTGCTGAATGATGTTTCTTTTTTGAGCGGCAGGAGCGGCGTCCTCTGGCTGGTATTCTGACCTTCATCCAAGCTGTGTCAGCATTGGTGGGTGAGATCATGGCGTACGGTAAACTGTAGGCGTATATAACTATATATACTATATCATATAATGATCAGTCTCATTCCCATGTTACCCTGTTAAACCTTCTGCTAGCCACACTTGTCCAGTCCCAGGTGCAGTGAACGTCTCCCTTTCACTCGAAACATAGCGGCACTTTTTTTTACAGGGATGGTTTACAGTCCCAGCACCCAATCTTCCTCTTTTCGCAGCACGGGCTTAGTACCGGCCATGGCAGAGTTAAAAAAAAAAGAAAGCTAACAAATTGAAGATATTTTCCCAATTCCAACGCTGTGACTGCTGAATGATGTTTCTTTTTTGAGCGGCAGGAGCGGCGTCCTCTGGCTGCTATTCTGACCTTCATCCAAGCTGTGTCAGCATTGGTGGGTGAGATCATGGCGTACGGTAAACTGTAGGCGTATATAACTATATATACTATATCATATAATGATCAGTCTCATTCCCATGTTACCCTGTTAAACCTTCTGCTAGCCACACTTGTCCAGTCCCAGGTGCAGTGAACGTCTTCCTTTCACTCGAAACATAGCGGCATTTTTTTTACAGGGCTAGTTTACTGTCCTAGCACCCAACCTTCCTCTTTTCGCAGCACGGGCTTAGGACCGGCCATGGCAGAGTTAAAAAAATGGAAAGCTAACAAATTGAAGATATTTTCCCAATTCCAACGCTGTGACTGCTGAATGATGTTTCTTTTTGAGCGGCAGGAGCGGCGTCCTCTGGCTGGTATTCTGACCTTCATCCAAGCTGTGTCAGCATTGGTGGGTGAGATCATGGCGTACGGTAAACTGTAGGCGTATATAACTATATATACTATATCATATAATGATCAGTCTCATTCCCATGTTACCCTGTTAAACCTTCTGCTAGCCACACTTGTCCAGTCCCAGGTGCAGTGAACGTCTTCCTTTCACTTGAAACATAGCGGCACTTTTTTTTACAGGGCTGGTTTACTGTCCTAGCACCCAACCTTCCTCTTTTCGCAGCACGGGCTTAGGACCGGCCATGGCAGAGTTAAAAAAATGGAAAGCTAACAAATTGAAGATATTTTCCCAATTCCAACGCTGTGACTGCTGAATGATGTTTCTTTTTTGAGCGGCAGGAGCGGCGTCCTCTGGCTGCTATTCTGACCTTCATCCAAGCTGTGTCAGCATTGGTGGGTGAGATCATGGCGTACGGTAAACTGTAGGCGTATATAACTATATATACTATATCATATAATGATCAGTCTCATTCCCATGTTACCCTGTTAAACCTTCTGCTAGCCACACTTGTCCAGTCCCAGGTGCAGTGAACGTCTTCCTTTCACTCGAAACATAGCGGCACTTTTTTTTACAGGGCTGGTTTACTGTCCCAGCACCCATCCTTCCTCTTTTTGCAGCACGGGCTTAGGACCGGCCATGGCAGAGTTAAAAAAAATGGAAAGCTAACAAATTGAAGATATTTTCCCAATTCCAATGTTGTGACTGCTGAATGATGTTTCTTTTTTGAGCGGCAGGAGCGGCGTCCTCTGGCTGGTATTCTGACCTTCATCCAAGCTGTGTCAGCATTGGTGGGTGAGATCATGGCGTACGGTAAACTGTAGGCGTATATAACTATATATACTATATCATATAATGATCAGTCTCATTCCCATGTTACCCTGTTAAACCTTCTGCTAGCCACACTTGTCCAGTCCCAGGTGCAGTGAACGTCTCCCTTTCACTCGAAACATAGCGGCACTTTTTTTTACAGGGATGGTTTACAGTCCCAGCACCCAATCTTCCTCTTTTCGCAGCACGGGCTTAGTACCGGCCATGGCAGAGTTAAAAAAAATGGAAAGCTAACAAATTGAAGATATTTTCCCAATTCCAACGCTGTGACTGCTGAATGATGTTTCTTTTTTGAGCGGCAGGAGCGGCGTCCTCTGGCTGGTATTCTGACCTTCATCCAAGCTGTGTCAGCATTGGTGGGTGAGATCATGGCGTACGGTAAACTGTAGGCGTATATAACTATATATACTATATCATATAATGATCAGTCTCATTCCCATGTTACCCTGTTAAACCTTCTGCTAGCCACACTTGTCCAGTCCCAGGTGCAGTGAACGTCTTCCTTTCACTCGAAACATAGCGGCATTTTTTTTACAGGGCTAGTTTACTGTCCTAGCACCCAACCTTCCTCTTTTCGCAGCACAGGCTTAGGACCGGCCATGGCAGAGTTAAAAAAATGGAAAGCTAACAAATTGAAGATATTTTCCCAATTCCAACGCTGTGACTGCTGAATGATGTTTCTTTTTGAGCGGCAGGAGCGGCGTCCTCTGGCTGGTATTCTGACCTTCATCCAAGCTGTGTCAGCATTGGTGGGTGAGATCATGGCGTACGGTAAACTGTAGGCGTATATAACTATATATACTATATCATATAATGATCAGTCTCATTCCCATGTTACCCTGTTAAACCTTCTGCTAGCCACACTTGTCCAGTCCCAGGTGCAGTGAACGTCTTCCTTTCACTTGAAACATAGCGGCACTTTTTTTTACAGGGCTGGTTTACTGTCCCAGCACCCAACCTTCCTCTTTTCGCAGCGCGGGCTTAGGACCGGCCATGGCAGAGTTAAAAAAATGGAAAGCTAACAAATTGAAGATATTTTCCCAATTTCAACGCTGTGACTGCTGAATGATGTTTCTTTTTTGAGCGGCAGGAGCGGCGTCCTCTGGCTGGTATTCTGACCTTCATCCAAGCTGTGTCAGCATTGGTGGGTGAGATCATGGCGTACGGTAAACTGTAGGCGTATATAACTATATATACTATATCATATAATGATCAGTCTCATTCCCATGTTACCCTGTTAAACCTTCTGCTAGCCACACTTGTCCAGTCCCAGGTGCAGTGAACGTCTTCCTTTCACTCGAAACATAGCGGCACTTTTTTTTACAGGGCTGGTTTACTGTCCCAGCACCCAACCTTCCTCTTTTTGCAGCGCGGGCTTAGGACCGGCCATGGCAGAGTTAAAAAAAATGGAAAGCTAACAAATTGAAGATATTTTCCCAATTCCAATGTTGTGACTGCTGAATGATGTTTCTTTTTTGAGCGGCAGGAGCGGCGTCCTCTGGCTGGTATTCTGACCTTCATCCAAGCTGTGTCAGCATTGGTGGGTGAGATCATGGCGTACGGTACACTGTAGGCGTATATAACTATATATACTATATCATATAATGATCAGTCTCATTCCCATGTTACCCTGTTAAACCTTCTGCTAGCCACACTTGTCCAGTCCCAGGTGCAGTGAACGTCTTCCTTTCAGTCGAAACATAGCGGCATTTTTTTTACAGGGCTGGTTTACTGTCCTAGCACCCAACCTTCCTCTTTTCGCAGCACGGGCTTAGGACCGGCCATGGCAGAGTTAAAAAAATGGAAAGCTAACAAATTGAAGATATTTTCCCAATTCCAACGCTGTGACTGCTGAATGATGTTTCTTTTTGAGCGGCAGGAGCGGCGTCCTCTGGCTGGTATTCTGACCTTCATCCAAGCTGTGTCAGCATTGGTGGGTGAGATCATGGCGTACGGTAAACTGTAGGCGTATATAACTATATATACTATATCATATAATGATCAGTCTCATTCCCATGTTACCCTGTTAAACCTTCTGCTAGCCACACTTGTCCAGTCCCAGGTGCAGTGAACGTCTTCCTTTCACTCGAAACATAGCGGCACTTTTTTTTACAGGGCTGGTTTACTGTCCCAGCACCCAACCTTCCTCTTTTCGCAGCACGGGCTTAGGACCGGCCATGGCAGAGTTAAAAAAATGGAAAGCTAACAAATTGAAGATATTTTCCCAATTCCAACGCTGTGACTGCTGAAGGATGTTTCTTTTTTGAGCGGCATGAGAGTCGTCCTCTGGCTGGTATTCTGACCTTCATCCAAGCTGTGTCAGCATTGGTGGGTGAGATCATGGCGTACGGTAAACTGTAGGCGTATATAACTATATATACTATATCACATAATGATCAGTCTCATTCCCATGTTACCCTGTTAAACCTTCTGCTAGCCACACTTGTCCAGTCCCAGGTGCAGTGAACGTCTTCCTTTCACTCGAAACATAGCGGCACTTTTTTTTACAGGGCTGGTTTACTGTCCCAGCACCCAACCTTCCTCTTTTCGCAGCACGGGCTTAGGACCGGCCATGGCAGAGTTAAAAAAATGGAAAGCTAACAAATTGAAGATATTTTCCCAATTTCAACGCTGTGACTGCTGAATGATGTTTATTTTTTGAGCGGCAGGAGCGGCGTCCTCTGGCTGGTATTCTGACCTTCATCCAAGCTGTGTCAGCATTGGTGGGTGAGATCATGGCGTACGGTAAACTGTAGGCGTATATAACTATATATACTATATCATATAATGATCAGTCTCATTCCCATGTTACCCTGTTAAACCTTCTGCTAGCCACACTTGTCCAGTCCCAGGTGCAGTGAACGTCTCCCTTTCACTCGAAACATAGCGGCACTTTTTTTTACAGGGATGGTTTACAGTCCCAGCACCCAATCTTCCTCTTTTCGCAGCACGGGCTTAGTACCGGCCATGGCAGAGTTAAAAAAAAAAGAAAGCTAACAAATTGAAGATATTTTCCCAATTCCAACGCTGTGACTGCTGAATGATGTTTCTTTTTTAAGCGGCAGGAGCGGCGTCCTCTGGCTGGTATTCTGACCTTCATCCAAGCTGTGTCAGCATTGGTGGGTGAGATCATGGCGTACGGTAAACTGTAGGCGTATATAACTATATATACTATATCATATAATGATCAGTCTCATTCCCATGTTACCCTGTTAAACCTTCTGCTAGCCACACTTGTCCAGTCTCAGGTGCAGTGAACGTCTTCCTTTCACTCGAAACATAGCGGCATTTTTTTTACAGGGCTAGTTTACTGTCCTAGCACCCAACCTTCCTCTTTTCGCAGCACGGGCTTAGGACCGGCCATGGCAGAGTTAAAAAAATGGAAAGCTAACAAATTGAAGATATTTTCCCAATTCCAACGCTGTGACTGCTGAATGATGTTTCTTTTTGAGCGGCAGGAGCGGCGTCCTCTGGCTGGTATTCTGACCTTCATCCAAGCTGTGTCAGCATTGGTGGGTGAGATGATGGCGTACGGTAAACTGTAGGCGTATATAACTATATATACTATATCATATAATGATCAGTCTCATTCCCATGTTACCCTGTTAAACCTTCTGCTAGCCACACTTGTCCAGTCCCAGGTGCAGTGAACGTCTTCCTTTCACTCGAAACATAGCGGCACTTTTTTTTACAGGGCTGGTTTACTGTCCCAGCACCCAACCTTCCTCTTTTCGCAGCACGAGCTTAGGACCGGCCATGGCAGAGTTAAAAAAATGGAAAGCTAACAAATTGAAGATATTTTCCCAATTTCAACGCTGTGACTGCTGAATGATGTTTCTTTTTTGAGCGGCAGGAGTGGCGTCCTCTGGCTGGTATTCTGACCTTCATCCAAGCTGTGTCAGCATTGGTGGGTGAGATCATGGCGTACGGTAAACTGTAGGCGTATATAACTATATATACTATATCATATAATGATCAGTCTCATTCCCATGTTACCCTGTTAAACATTCTGCTAGCCACACTTGTCCAGTCCCAGGTGCAGTGAACGTCTTCCTTTCACTCGAAACATAGCGGCACTTTTTTTTACAGGGCTGGTTTACTGTCCCAGCACCCAACCTTCCTCTTTTTGCAGCGCGGGCTTAGGACCGGCCATGGCAGAGTTAAAAAAAATGGAAAGCTAACAAATTGAAGATATTTTCCCAATTCCAATGTTGTGACTGCTGAATGATGTTTCTTTTTTGAGCGGCAGGAGCGGCGTCCTCTGGCTGGTATTCTGACCTTCATCCAAGCTGTGTCAGCATTGGTGGGTGAGATCATGGCGTACGGTACACTGTAGGCGTATATAACTATATATACTATATCATATAATGATCAGTCTCATTCCCATGTTACCCTGTTAAACCTTCTGCTAGCCACACTTGTCCAGTCCCAGGTGCAGTGAACGTCTTCCTTTCACTCGAAACATAGCGGCATTTTTTTTACAGGGCTGGTTTACTGTCCTAGCACCCAACCTTCCTCTTTTCGCAGCACGGGCTTAGGACCGGCCATGGCAGAGTTAAAAAAATGGAAAGCTAACAAATTGAAGATATTTTCCCAATTCCAACGCTGTGACTGCTGAATGATGTTTCTATTTTGAGCGGCAGGAGCGGCGTCCTCTGGCTGGTATTCTGACCTTCATCCAAGCTGTGTCAGCATTGGTGGGTGAGATCATGGCGTACGGTAAACTGTAGGCGTATATAACTATATATACTATATCATATAATGATCAGTCTCATTCCCATGTTACCCTGTTAAACCTTCTGCTAGCCACACTTGTCCAGTCCCAGGTGCAGTGAACGTCTTCCTTTCACTCGAAACATAGCGGCACTTTTTTTTACAGGGCTGGTTTACTGTCCCAGCACCCATCCTTCCTCTTTTTGCAGCACGGGCTTAGGACCGGCCATGGCAGAGTTAAAAAAAATGGAAAGCTAACAAATTGAAGATATTTTCCCAATTCCAATGTTGTGACTGCTGAATGATGTTTCTTTTTTGAGCGGCAGGAGCGGCGTCCTCTGGCTGGTATTCTGACCTTCATCCAAGCTGTGTCAGCATTGGTGGGTGAGATCATGGCGTACGGTAAACTGTAGGCGTATATAACTATATATACTATATCATATAATGATCAGTCTCATTCCCATGTTACCCTGTTAAACCTTCTGCTAGCCACACTTGTCCAGTCCCAGGTGCAGTGAACGTCTCCCTTTCACTCGAAACATAGCGGCACTTTTTTTTACAGGGATGGTTTACAGTCCCAGCACCCAATCTTCCTCTTTTCGCAGCACGGGCTTAGTACCGGCCATGGCAGAGTTAAAAAAAATGGAAAGCTAACAAATTGAAGATATTTTCCCAATTCCAACGCTGTGACTGCTGAATGATGTTTCTTTTTTGAGCGGCAGGAGCGGCGTCCTCTGGCTGGTATTCTGACCTTCATCCAAGCTGTGTCAGCATTGGTGGGTGAGATCATGGCGTACGGTAAACTGTAGGCGTATATAACTATATATACTATATCATATAATGATCAGTCTCATTCCCATGTTACCCTGTTAAACCTTCTGCTAGCCACACTTGTCCAGTCCCAGGTGCAGTGAACGTCTTCCTTTCACTCGAAACATAGCGGCATTTTTTTTACAGGGCTAGTTTACTGTCCTAGCACCCAACCTTCCTCTTTTCGCAGCACGGGCTTAGGACCGGCCATGGCAGAGTTAAAAAAATGGAAAGCTAACAAATTGAAGATATTTTCCCAATTCCAACGCTGTGACTGCTGAATGATGTTTCTTTTTGAGCGGCAGGAGCGGCGTCCTCTGGCTGGTATTCTGACCTTCATCCAAGCTGTGTCAGCATTGGTGGGTGAGATGATGGCGTACGGTAAACTGTAGGCGTATATAACTATATATACTATATCATATAATGATCAGTCTCATTCCCATGTTACCCTGTTAAACCTTCTGCTAGCCACACTTGTCCAGTCCCAGGTGCAGTGAACGTCTTCCTTTCACTCGAAACATAGCGGCACTTTTTTTTACAGGGCTGGTTTACTGTCCCAGCACCCAACCTTCCTCTTTTTGCAGCACGGGCTTAGGACCGGCCATGGCAGAGTTAAAAAAATGGAAAGCTAACAAATTGAAGATATTTTCACAATTTCAACGCTGTGACTGCTGAATGATGTTTCTTTTTTGAGCGGCAGGAGCGGCGTCCTTTGGCTGGTATTCTGACCTTCATCCAAGCTGTGTCAGCATTGGTGGGTGAGATCATGGCGTACGGTAAACTGTAGGCGTATATAACTATATATACTATATCATATAATGATCAGTCTCATTCCCATGTTACCCTGTTAAACCTTCTGCTAGCCACACTTGTCCAGTCCCAGGTGCAGTGAACGTCTTCCTTTCACTCGAAACATAGCGGCACTTTTTTTTACAGGGCTGGTTTACTGTCCCAGCACCCAACCTTCCTCTTTTTGCAGCACGGGCTTAGGACCGGCCATGGCAGAGTTAAAAAAAATGGAAAGCTAACAAATTGAAGATATTTTCCCAATTCCAATGTTGTGACTGCTGAATGATGTTTCTTTTTTGAGCGGCAGGAGCGGCGTCCTCTGGCTGGTATTCTGACCTTCATCCAAGCTGTGTCAGCATTGGTGGGTGAGATCATGGCGTACGGTAAACTGTAGGCGTATTCAACTATATATACTATATCATATAATGATCAGTCTCATTCCCATGTTACCCTGTTAAACCTTCTGCTAGCCACACTTGTCCAGTCCCAGGTGCAGTGAACGTCTTCCTTTCACTCGAAACATAGCGGCATTTTTTTTACAGGGCTGGTTTACTGTCCTAGCACCCAACCTTCCTCTTTTCGCAGCACGGGCTTAGGACCGGCCATGGCAGAGTTAAAAAAATGGAAAGCTAACAAATTGAAGATATTTTCCCAATTCCAACGCTGTGACTGCTGAATGATGTTTCTTTTTTGAGCGGCAGGAGCGGCGTCCTTTGGCTGGTATTCTGACCTTCATCCAAGCTGTGTCAGCATTGGTGGGTGAGATCATGGCGTACGGTAAACTGTAGGCGTATATAACTATATATACTATATCATATAATGATCAGTCTCATTCCCATGTTACCCTGTTAAACCTTCTGCTAGCCACACTTGTCCAGTCCCAGGTGCAGTGAACGTCTTCCTTTCACTCGAAACATAGCGGCATTTTTTTTACAGGGCTGGTTTACTGTCCTAGCACCCAACCTTCCTCTTTTCGCAGCACGGGCTTAGGACCGGCCATGGCAGAGTTAAAAAAATGGAAAGCTAACAAATTGAAGATATTTTCCCAATTCCAACGCTGTGACTGCTGAATGATGTTTCTTTTTTGAGCGGCAGGAGCGGCGTCCTCTGGCTGCTATTCTGACCTTCATCCAAGCTGTGTCAGCATTGGTGGGTGAGATCATGGCGTACGGTAAACTGTAGGCGTATATAACTATATATACTATATCATATAATGATCAGTCTCATTCCCATGTTACCCTGTTAAACCTTCTGCTAGCCACACTTGTCCAGTCCCAGGTGCAGTGAACGTCTTCCTTTCACTCGAAACATAGCGGCACTTTTTTTTACAGGGCTGGTTTACTGTCCCAGCACCCATCCTTCCTCTTTTTGCAGCACGGGCTTAGGACCGGCCATGGCAGAGTTAAAAAAAATGGAAAGCTAACAAATTGAAGATATTTTCCCAATTCCAATGTTGTGACTGCTGAATGATGTTTCTTTTTTGAGCGGCAGGAGCGGCGTCCTCTGGCTGGTATTCTGACCTTCATCCAAGCTGTGTCAGCATTGGTGGGTGAGATCATGGCGTACGGTAAACTGTAGGCGTATATAACTATATATACTATATCATATAATGATCAGTCTCATTCCCATGTTACCCTGTTAAACCTTCTGCTAGCCACACTTGTCCAGTCCCAGGTGCAGTGAACGTCTCCCTTTCACTCGAAACATAGCGGCACTTTTTTTTACAGGGATGGTTTACAGTCCCAGCACCCAATCTTCCTCTTTTCGCAGCACGGGCTTAGTACCGGCCATGGCAGAGTTAAAAAAAAAAGAAAGCTAACAAATTGAAGATATTTTCCCAATTCCAACGCTGTGACTGCTGAATGATGTTTCTTTTTTGAGCGGCAGGAGCGGCGTCCTCTGGCTGCTATTCTGACCTTCATCCAAGCTGTGTCAGCATTGGTGGGTGAGATCATGGCGTACGGTAAACTGTAGGCGTATATAACTATATATACTATATCATATAATGATCAGTCTCATTCCCATGTTACCCTGTTAAACCTTCTGCTAGCCACACTTGTCCAGTCCCAGGTGCAGTGAACGTCTTCCTTTCACTCGAAACATAGCGGCATTTTTTTTACAGGGCTAGTTTACTGTCCTAGCACCCAACCTTCCTCTTTTCGCAGCACGGGCTTAGGACCGGCCATGGCAGAGTTAAAAAAATGGAAAGCTAACAAATTGAAGATATTTTCCCAATTCCAACGCTGTGACTGCTGAATGATGTTTCTTTTTGAGCGGCAGGAGCGGCGTCCTCTGGCTGGTATTCTGACCTTCATCCAAGCTGTGTCAGCATTGGTGGGTGAGATCATGGCGTACGGTAAACTGTAGGCGTATATAACTATATATACTATATCATATAATGATCAGTCTCATTCCCATGTTACCCTGTTAAACCTTCTGCTAGCCACACTTGTCCAGTCCCAGGTGCAGTGAACGTCTTCCTTTCACTTGAAACATAGCGGCACTTTTTTTTACAGGGCTGGTTTACTGTCCTAGCACCCAACCTTCCTCTTTTCGCAGCACGGGCTTAGGACCGGCCATGGCAGAGTTAAAAAAATGGAAAGCTAACAAATTGAAGATATTTTCCCAATTCCAACGCTGTGACTGCTGAATGATGTTTCTTTTTTGAGCGGCAGGAGCGGCGTCCTCTGGCTGCTATTCTGACCTTCATCCAAGCTGTGTCAGCATTGGTGGGTGAGATCATGGCGTACGGTAAACTGTAGGCGTATATAACTATATATACTATATCATATAATGATCAGTCTCATTCCCATGTTACCCTGTTAAACCTTCTGCTAGCCACACTTGTCCAGTCCCAGGTGCAGTGAACGTCTTCCTTTCACTCGGAACATAGCGGCACTTTTTTTTACAGGGCTGGTTTACTGTCCCAGCACCCATCCTTCCTCTTTTTGCAGCACGGGCTTAGGACCGGCCATGGCAGAGTTAAAAAAAATGGAAAGCTAACAAATTGAAGATATTTTCCCAATTCCAATGTTGTGACTGCTGAATGATGTTTCTTTTTTGAGCGGCAGGAGCGGCGTCCTCTGGCTGGTATTCTGACCTTCATCCAAGCTGTGTCAGCATTGGTGGGTGAGATCATGGCGTACGGTAAACTGTAGGCGTATATAACTATATATACTATATCATATAATGATCAGTCTCATTCCCATGTTACCCTGTTAAACCTTCTGCTAGCCACACTTGTCCAGTCCCAGGTGCAGTGAACGTCTCCCTTTCACTCGAAACATAGCGGCACTTTTTTTTACAGGGATGGTTTACAGTCCCAGCACCCAATCTTCCTCTTTTCGCAGCACGGGCTTAGTACCGGCCATGGCAGAGTTAAAAAAAATGGAAAGCTAACAAATTGAAGATATTTTCCCAATTCCAACGCTGTGACTGCTGAATGATGTTTCTTTTTTGAGCGGCAGGAGCGGCGTCCTCTGGCTGCTATTCTGACCTTCATCCAAGCTGTGTCAGCATTGGTGGGTGAGATCATGGCGTACGGTAAACTGTAGGCGTATATAACTATATATACTATATCATATAATGATCAGTCTCATTCCCATGTTACCCTGTTAAACCTTCTGCTAGCCACACTTGTCCAGTCCCAGGTGCAGTGAACGTCTTCCTTTCACTCGAAACATAGCGGCATTTTTTTTACAGGGCTAGTTTACTGTCCTAGCACCCAACCTTCCTCTTTTCGCAGCACAGGCTTAGGACCGGCCATGGCAGAGTTAAAAAAATGGAAAGCTAACAAATTGAAGATATTTTCCCAATTCCAACGCTGTGACTGCTGAATGATGTTTCTTTTTGAGCGGCAGGAGCGGCGTCCTCTGGCTGGTATTCTGACCTTCATCCAAGCTGTGTCAGCATTGGTGGGTGAGATCATGGCGTACGGTAAACTGTAGGCGTATATAACTATATATACTATATCATATAATGATCAGTCTCATTCCCATGTTACCCTGTTAAACCTTCTGCTAGCCACACTTGTCCAGTCCCAGGTGCAGTGAACGTCTTCCTTTCACTTGAAACATAGCGGCACTTTTTTTTACAGGGCTGGTTTACTGTCCCAGCACCCAACCTTCCTCTTTTCGCAGCGCGGGCTTAGGACCGGCCATGGCAGAGTTAAAAAAATGGAAAGCTAACAAATTGAAGATATTTTCCCAATTTCAACGCTGTGACTGCTGAATGATGTTTCTTTTTTGAGCGGCAGGAGCGGCGTCCTCTGGCTGGTATTCTGACCTTCATCCAAGCTGTGTCAGCATTGGTGGGTGAGATCATGGCGTACGGTAAACTGTAGGCGTATATAACTATATATACTATATCATATAATGATCAGTCTCATTCCCATGTTACCCTGTTAAACCTTCTGCTAGCCACACTTGTCCAGTCCCAGGTGCAGTGAACGTCTTCCTTTCACTCGAAACATAGCGGCACTTTTTTTTACAGGGCTGGTTTACTGTCCCAGCACCCAACCTTCCTCTTTTTGCAGCGCGGGCTTAGGACCGGCCATGGCAGAGTTAAAAAAAATGGAAAGCTAACAAATTGAAGATATTTTCCCAATTCCAATGTTGTGACTGCTGAATGATGTTTCTTTTTTGAGCGGCAGGAGCGGCGTCCTCTGGCTGGTATTCTGACCTTCATCCAAGCTGTGTCAGCATTGGTGGGTGAGATCATGGCGTACGGTACACTGTAGGCGTATATAACTATATATACTATATCATATAATGATCAGTCTCATTCCCATGTTACCCTGTTAAACCTTCTGCTAGCCACACTTGTCCAGTCCCAGGTGCAGTGAACGTCTTCCTTTCAGTCGAAACATAGCGGCATTTTTTTTACAGGGCTGGTTTACTGTCCTAGCACCCAACCTTCCTCTTTTCGCAGCACGGGCTTAGGACCGGCCATGGCAGAGTTAAAAAAATGGAAAGCTAACAAATTGAAGATATTTTCCCAATTCCAACGCTGTGACTGCTGAATGATGTTTCTTTTTGAGCGGCAGGAGCGGCGTCCTCTGGCTGGTATTCTGACCTTCATCCAAGCTGTGTCAGCATTGGTGGGTGAGATCATGGCGTACGGTAAACTGTAGGCGTATATAACTATATATACTATATCATATAATGATCAGTCTCATTCCCATGTTACCCTGTTAAACCTTCTGCTAGCCACACTTGTCCAGTCCCAGGTGCAGTGAACGTCTTCCTTTCACTCGAAACATAGCGGCACTTTTTTTTACAGGGCTGGTTTACTGTCCCAGCACCCAACCTTCCTCTTTTCGCAGCACGGGCTTAGGACCGGCCATGGCAGAGTTAAAAAAATGGAAAGCTAACAAATTGAAGATATTTTCCCAATTCCAACGCTGTGACTGCTGAAGGATGTTTCTTTTTTGAGCGGCATGAGAGTCGTCCTCTGGCTGGTATTCTGACCTTCATCCAAGCTGTGTCAGCATTGGTGGGTGAGATCATGGCGTACGGTAAACTGTAGGCGTATATAACTATATATACTATATCACATAATGATCAGTCTCATTCCCATGTTACCCTGTTAAACCTTCTGCTAGCCACACTTGTCCAGTCCCAGGTGCAGTGAACGTCTTCCTTTCACTCGAAACATAGCGGCACTTTTTTTTACAGGGCTGGTTTACTGTCCCAGCACCCAACCTTCCTCTTTTCGCAGCACGGGCTTAGGACCGGCCATGGCAGAGTTAAAAAAATGGAAAGCTAACAAATTGAAGATATTTTCCCAATTTCAACGCTGTGACTGCTGAATGATGTTTATTTTTTGAGCGGCAGGAGCGGCGTCCTCTGGCTGGTATTCTGACCTTCATCCAAGCTGTGTCAGCATTGGTGGGTGAGATCATGGCGTACGGTAAACTGTAGGCGTATATAACTATATATACTATATCATATAATGATCAGTCTCATTCCCATGTTACCCTGTTAAACCTTCTGCTAGCCACACTTGTCCAGTCCCAGGTGCAGTGAACGTCTCCCTTTCACTCGAAACATAGCGGCACTTTTTTTTACAGGGATGGTTTACAGTCCCAGCACCCAATCTTCCTCTTTTCGCAGCACGGGCTTAGTACCGGCCATGGCAGAGTTAAAAAAAAAAGAAAGCTAACAAATTGAAGATATTTTCCCAATTCCAACGCTGTGACTGCTGAATGATGTTTCTTTTTTAAGCGGCAGGAGCGGCGTCCTCTGGCTGGTATTCTGACCTTCATCCAAGCTGTGTCAGCATTGGTGGGTGAGATCATGGCGTACGGTAAACTGTAGGCGTATATAACTATATATACTATATCATATAATGATCAGTCTCATTCCCATGTTACCCTGTTAAACCTTCTGCTAGCCACACTTGTCCAGTCCCAGGTGCAGTGAACGTCTTCCTTTCACTCGAAACATAGCGGCATTTTTTTTACAGGGCTAGTTTACTGTCCTAGCACCCAACCTTCCTCTTTTCGCAGCACGGGCTTAGGACCGGCCATGGCAGAGTTAAAAAAATGGAAAGCTAACAAATTGAAGATATTTTCCCAATTCCAACGCTGTGACTGCTGAATGATGTTTCTTTTTGAGCGGCAGGAGCGGCGTCCTCTGGCTGGTATTCTGACCTTCATCCAAGCTGTGTCAGCATTGGTGGGTGAGATGATGGCGTACGGTAAACTGTAGGCGTATATAACTATATATACTATATCATATAATGATCAGTCTCATTCCCATGTTACCCTGTTAAACCTTCTGCTAGCCACACTTGTCCAGTCCCAGGTGCAGTGAACGTCTTCCTTTCACTCGAAACATAGCGGCACTTTTTTTTACAGGGCTGGTTTACTGTCCCAGCACCCAACCTTCCTCTTTTCGCAGCACGAGCTTAGGACCGGCCATGGCAGAGTTAAAAAAATGGAAAGCTAACAAATTGAAGATATTTTCCCAATTTCAACGCTGTGACTGCTGAATGATGTTTCTTTTTTGAGCGGCAGGAGTGGCGTCCTCTGGCTGGTATTCTGACCTTCATCCAAGCTGTGTCAGCATTGGTGGGTGAGATCATGGCGTACGGTAAACTGTAGGCGTATATAACTATATATACTATATCATATAATGATCAGTCTCATTCCCATGTTACCCTGTTAAACATTCTGCTAGCCACACTTGTCCAGTCCCAGGTGCAGTGAACGTCTTCCTTTCACTCGAAACATAGCGGCACTTTTTTTTACAGGGCTGGTTTACTGTCCCAGCACCCAACCTTCCTCTTTTTGCAGCGCGGGCTTAGGACCGGCCATGGCAGAGTTAAAAAAAATGGAAAGCTAACAAATTGAAGATATTTTCCCAATTCCAATGTTGTGACTGCTGAATGATGTTTCTTTTTTGAGCGGCAGGAGCGGCGTCCTCTGGCTGGTATTCTGACCTTCATCCAAGCTGTGTCAGCATTGGTGGGTGAGATCATGGCGTACGGTACACTGTAGGCGTATATAACTATATATACTATATCATATAATGATCAGTCTCATTCCCATGTTACCCTGTTAAACCTTCTGCTAGCCACACTTGTCCAGTCCCAGGTGCAGTGAACGTCTTCCTTTCACTCGAAACATAGCGGCATTTTTTTTACAGGGCTGGTTTACTGTCCTAGCACCCAACCTTCCTCTTTTCGCAGCACGGGCTTAGGACCGGCCATGGCAGAGTTAAAAAAATGGAAAGCTAACAAATTGAAGATATTTTCCCAATTCCAACGCTGTGACTGCTGAATGATGTTTCTTTTTGAGCGGCAGGAGCGGAGTCCTCTGGCTGGTATTCTGACCTTCATCCAAGCTGTGTCAGCATTGGTGGGTGAGATCATGGCGTACGGTAAACTGTAGGCGTATATAACTATATATACTATATCATATAATGATCAGTCTCATTCCCATGTTACCCTGTTAAACCTTCTGCTAGCCACACTTGTCCAGTCCCAGGTGCAGTGAACGTCTTCCTTTCACTCGAAACATAGCGGCACTTTTTTTTACAGGGCTGGTTTACTGTCCCAGCACCCAACCTTCCTCTTTTCGCAGCACGGGCTTAGGACCGGCCATGGCAGAGTTAAAAAAATGGAAAGCTAACAAATTGAAGATATTTTCCCAATTCCAACGCTGTGACTGCTGAATGATGTTTCTTTTTTGAGCGGCAGGAGAGGCGTCCTCTGGCTGGTATTCTGACCTTCATCCAAGCTGTGTCAGCATTGGTGGGTGAGATCATGGCATACGGTAAACTGTAGGCGTATATAACTATATATACTATATCATATAATGATCAGTCTCATTCCCATGTTACCCTGTTAAACCTTCTGCTAGCCACACTTGTCCAGTCCCAGGTGCAGTGAACGTCCTCCTTTCACTCGAAACATAGCGGCACTTTTTTTTACAGGGCTGGTTTACAGTCCCAGCACCCAACCTTCCTCTTTTCGCAGCACGGGCTTAGGACCGGCCATGGCAGAGTTAAAAAAATGGAAAGCTAACAAATTGAAGATATTTTCCCAATTCCAACGCTGTGACTGCTGAAGGATGTTTCTTTTTTGAGCGGCAGGAGAGGCGTCCTCTGGCTGGTATTCTGACCTTCATCCAAGCTGTGTCAGCATTGGTGGGTGAGATCATGGCGTACGGTAAACTGTAGGCGTATATAACTATATATACTATATCACATAATGATCAGTCTCATTCCCATGTTACCCTGTTAAACCTTCTGCTAGCCACACTTGTCCAGTCCCAGGTGCAGTGAACGTCTTCCTTTCACTCGAAACATAGCGGCACTTTTTTTTACAGGGCTGGTTTACTGTCCCAGCACCCAACCTTCCTCTTTTCGCAGCACGGGCTTAGGACCGGCCATGGCAGAGTTAAAAAAATGGAAAGCTAACAAATTGAAGATATTTTCCCAATTTCAACGCTGTGACTGCTGAATGATGTTTATTTTTTGAGCGGCAGGAGCGGCGTCCTCTGGCTGGTATTCTGACCTTTATCCAAGCTGTGTCAGCATTGGTGGGTGAGATCATGGCGTACGGTAAACTGTAGGCGTATATAACTATATATACTATATCATATAATGATCAGTCTCATTCCCATGTTACCCTGTTAAACCTTCTGCTAGCCACACTTGTCCAGTCCCAGGTGCAGTGAACGTCTTCCTTTCACTCGAAACATAGCGGCACTTTTTTTACAGGGCTGGTTTACAGTCCCAGCACCCAACCTTCCTCTTTTCGCAGCACGGGCTTAGGACCGGCCATGGCAGAGTTAAAAAAATGGAAAGCTAACAAATTGAAGATATTTTCCCAATTTCAACGCTGTGACTGCTGAATGATGTTTCTTTTTTGAGCGGCAGGAGCGGCGTCCTCTGGCTGGTATTCTGACCTTCATCCAAGCTGTGTCAGCATTGGTGGGTGAGATCATGGCATACGGTAAACTGTAGGCGTATATAACTATATATACTATATCATATAATGATCAGTCTCATTCCCATGTTACCCTGTTAAACCTTCTGCTAGCCACACTTGTCCAGTCCCAGGTGCAGTGAACGTCTTCCTTTTTACTCGAAACATAGCGGCACTTTTTTTTACAGGGCTGGTTTACTGTCCCAGCACCCAACCTTCCTCTTTTCGCAGCACGGGCTTAGGACCGGCCATGGCAGAGTTAAAAAAATGGAAAGCTAACAAATTGAAGATATTTTCCCAATTCCAACGCTGTGACTGCTGAATGATGTTTCTTTTTTGAGCGGCAGGAGCGGCGTCCTCTGGCTGGTATTCTGACCTTCATCCAAGCTGTGTCAGCATTGGTGGGTGAGATCATGGCGTACGGTAAACTGTAGGCGTATATAACTATATATACTATATCATATAATGATCAGTCTCATTCCCATGTTACCCTGTTAAACCTTCTGCTAGCCACACTTGTCCAGTCCCAGGTGCAGTGAACGTCTTCCTTTCACTCGAAACATAGCGGCATTTTTTTTACAGGGCTGGTTTACAGTCCCAGCACCCAACCTTCCTCTTTTCGCAGCACGGGCTTAGGACCGGCCATGGCAGAGTTAAAAAAATGGAAAGCTAACAAATTGAAGATATTTTCCCAATTTCAACGCTGTGACTGCTGAATGATGTTTCTTTTTTGAGCGGCAGGAGCGGCGTCCTCTGGCTGGTATTCTGACCTTCATCCAAGCTGTGTCAGCATTGGTGGGTGAGATCATGGCGTACGGTAAACTGTAGGCGTATATAACTATATATACTATATCATATAATGATCAGTCTCATTCCCATGTTACCCTGTTAAACCTTCTGCTAGCCACACTTGTCCAGTCCCAGGTGCAGTGAACGTCTTCCTTTCACTCGAAACATAGCGGCACTTTTTTTTACAGGGCTGGTTTACTGTCCCAGCACCCAACCTTCCTCTTTTTGCAGCACGGGCTTAGGACCGGCCATGGCAGAGTTAAAAAAAATGGAAAGCTAACAAATTGAAGATATTTTCCCAATTCCAATGTTGTGACTGCTGAATGATGTTTCTTTTTTGAGCGGCAGGAGCGGCGTCCTCTGGCTGCTATTCTGACCTTCATCCAAGCTGTGTCAGCATTGGTGGGTGAGATCATGGCGTACGGTAAACTGTAGGCGTATACAACTATATATACTATATCATATAATGATCAGTCTCATTCCCATGTTACCCTGTTAAACCTTCTGCTAGCCACACTTGTCCAGTCCCAGGTGCAGTGAACGTCTTCCTTTCACTCGAAACATAGCGGCATTTTTTTTACAGGGCTGGTTTACTGTCCTAGCACCCAACCTTCCTCTTTTCGCAGCACGGGCTTAGGACCGGCCATGGCAGAGTTAAAAAAATGGAAAGCTAACAAATTGAAGATATTTTCCCAATTCCAACGCTGTGACTGCTGAATGATGTTTCTTTTTTGAGCGGCAGGAGAGGCGTCCTCTGGCTGGTATTCTGACCTTCATCCAAGCTGTGTCAGCATTGGTGGGTGAGATCATGGCATACGGTAAACTGTAGGCGTATATAACTATATATACTATATCATATAATGATCAGTCTCATTCCCATGTTACCCTGTTAAACCTTCTGCTAGCCACACTTGTCCAGTCCCAGGTGCAGTGAACGTCCTCCTTTCACTCGAAACATAGCGGCACTTTTTTTTACAGGGCTGGTTTACAGTCCCAGCACCCAACCTTCCTCTTTTCGCAGCACGGGCTTAGGACCGGCCATGGCAGAGTTAAAAAAATGGAAAGCTAACAAATTGAAGATATTTTCCCAATTCCAACGCTGTGACTGCTGAAGGATGTTTCTTTTTTGAGCGGCAGGAGAGGCGTCCTCTGGCTGGTATTCTGACCTTCATCCAAGCTGTGTCAGCATTGGTGGGTGAGATCATGGCGTACGGTAAACTGTAGGCGTATATAACTATATATACTATATCACATAATGATCAGTCTCATTCCCATGTTACCCTGTTAAACCTTCTGCTAGCCACACTTGTCCAGTCCCAGGTGCAGTGAACGTCTTCCTTTCACTCGAAACATAGCGGCACTTTTTTTACAGGGCTGGTTTACAGTCCCAGCACCCAACCTTCCTCTTTTCGCAGCACGGGCTTAGGACCGGCCATGGCAGAGTTAAAAAAATGGAAAGCTAACAAATTGAAGATATTTTCCCAATTCCAACGCTGTGACTGCTGAATGATGTTTCTTTTTTGAGCGGCAGGAGCGGCGTCCTCTGGCTGGTATTCTGACCTTCATCCAAGCTGTGTCAGCATTGGTGGGTGAGATCATGGCGTACGGTAAACTGTAGGCGTATATAACTATATATACTATATCATATAATGATCAGTCTCATTCCCATGTTACCCTGTTAAACCTTCTGCTAGCCACACTTGTCCAGTCCCAGGTGCAGTGAACGTCTTCCTTTCACTCGAAACATAGCGGCACTTTTTTTTACAGGGCTGGTTTACTGTCCCAGCACCCAACCTTCCTCTTTTCGCAGCACGGGCTTAGGACCGGCCATGGCAGAGTTAAAAAAATGGAAAGCTAACAAATTGAAGATATTTTCCCAATTCCAACGCTGTGACTGCTGAATGATGTTTCTTTTTTGAGCGGCAGGAGAGGCGTCCTCTGGCTGGTATTCTGACCTTCATCCAAGCTGTGTCAGCATTGGTGGGTGAGATCATGGCATACGGTAAACTGTAGGCGTATATAACTATATATACTATATCATATAATGATCAGTCTCATTCCCATGTTACCCTGTTAAACCTTCTGCTAGCCACACTTGTCCAGTCCCAGGTGCAGTGAACGTCCTCCTTTCACTCGAAACATAGCGGCACTTTTTTTTACAGGGCTGGTTTACAGTCCCAGCACCCAACCTTCCTCTTTTCGCAGCACGGGCTTAGGACCGGCCATGGCAGAGTTAAAAAAATGGAAAGCTAACAAATTGAAGATATTTTCCCAATTCCAACGCTGTGACTGCTGAAGGATGTTTCTTTTTTGAGCGGCAGGAGAGGCGTCCTCTGGCTGGTATTCTGACCTTCATCCAAGCTGTGTCAGCATTGGTGGGTGAGATCATGGCGTACGGTAAACTGTAGGCGTATATAACTATATATACTATATCACATAATGATCAGTCTCATTCCCATGTTACCCTGTTAAACCTTCTGCTAGCCACACTTGTCCAGTCCCAGGTGCAGTGAACGTCTTCCTTTCACTCGAAACATAGCGGCACTTTTTTTTACAGGGCTGGTTTACTGTCCCAGCACCCAACCTTCCTCTTTTCGCAGCACGGGCTTAGTACCGGCCATGGCAGAGTTAAAAAAATGGAAAGCTAACAAATTGAAGATATTTTCCCAATTTCAACGCTGTGACTGCTGAATGATGTTTATTTTTTGAGCGGCAGGAGCGGCGTCCTCTGGCTGGTATTCTGACCTTCATCCAAGCTGTGTCAGCATTGGTGGGTGAGATCATGGCGTACGGTAAACTGTAGGCGTATATAACTATATATACTATATCATATAATGATCAGTCTCATTCCCATGTTACCCTGTTAAACCTTCTGCTAGCCACACTTGTCCAGTCCCAGGTGCAGTGAACGTCTTCCTTTCACTCGAAACATAGCGGCACTTTTTTTACAGGGCTGGTTTACAGTCCCAGCATCCAACCTTCCTCTTTTCGCAGCACGGGCTTAGGACCGGCCATGGCAGAGTTAAAAAAATGGAAAGCTAACAAATTGAAGATATTTTCCCAATTTCAACGCTGTGACTGCTGAATGATGTTTCTTTTTTGAGCGGCAGGAGCGGCGTCCTCTGGCTGGTATTCTGACCTTCATCCAAGCTGTGTCAGCATTGGTGGGTGAGATCATGGCATACGGTAAACTGTAGGCGTATATAACTATATATACTATATCATATAATGATCAGTCTCATTCCCATGTTACCCTGTTAAACCTTCTGCTAGCCACACTTGTCCAGTCCCAGGTGCAGTGAACGTCTTCCTTTTTACTCGAAACATAGCGGCACTTTTTTTTACAGGGCTGGTTTACTGTCCCAGCACCCAACCTTCCTCTTTTCGCAGCACGGGCTTAGGACCGGCCATGGCAGAGTTAAAAAAATGGAAAGCTAACAAATTGAAGATATTTTCCCAATTCCAACGCTGTGACTGCTGAATGATGTTTCTTTTTTGAGCGGCAGGAACGGCGTCCTCTGGCTGGTATTCTGACCTTCATCCAAGCTGTGTCAGCATTGGTGGGTGAGATCATGGCGTACGGTAAACTGTAGGCGTATATAACTATATATACTATATCATATAATGATCAGTCTCATTCCCATGTTACCCTGTTAAACCTTCTGCTAGCCACACTTGTCCAGTCCCAGGTGCAGTGAACGTCTTCCTTTCACTCGAAACATAGCGGCATTTTTTTTTACAGGGCTGGTTTACAGTCCCAGCACCCAACCTTCCTCTTTTCGCAGCACGGGCTTAGGACCGGCCATGGCAGAGTTAAAAAAATGGAAAGCTAACAAATTGAAGATATTTTCCCAATTTCAACGCTGTGACTGCTGAATGATGTTTCTTTTTTGAGCGGCAGGAGCGGCGTCCTCTGGCTGGTATTCTGACCTTCATCCAAGCTGTGTCAGCATTGGTGGGTGAGATCATGGCGTACGGTAAACTGTAGGCGTATATAACTATATATACTATATCATATAATGATCAGTCTCATTCCCATGTTACCCTGTTAAACCTTCTGCTAGCCACACTTGTCCAGTCCCAGGTGCAGTGAACGTCTTCCTTTCACTCGAAACATAGCGGCACTTTTTTTTACAGGGCTGGTTTACTGTCCCAGCACCCAACCTTCCTCTTTTTGCAGCACGGGCTTAGGACCGGCCATGGCAGAGTTAAAAAAAATGGAAAGCTAACAAATTGAAGATATTTTCCCAATTCCAATGTTGTGACTGCTGAATGATGTTTCTTTTTTGAGCGGCAGGAGCGGCGTCCTCTGGCTGGTATTCTGACCTTCATCCAAGCTGTGCCAGCATTGGTGGGTGAGATCATGGCGTACGGTAAACTGTAGGCGTATACAACTATATATACTATATCATATAATGATCAGTCTCATTCCCATGTTACCCTGTTAAACCTTCTGCTAGCCACACTTGTCCAGTCCCAGGTGCAGTGAACGTCTTCCTTTCACTCGAAACATAGCGGCATTTTTTTTACAGGGCTGGTTTACTGTCCTAGCACCCAACCTTCCTCTTTTCGCAGCACGGGCTTAGGACCGGCCATGGCAGAGTTAAAAAAATGGAAAGCTAACAAATTGAAGATATTTTCCCAATTCCAACGCTGTGACTGCTGAATGATGTTTCTTTTTTGAGCGGCAGGAGAGGCGTCCTCTGGCTGGTATTCTGACCTTCATCCAAGCTGTGTCAGCATTGGTGGGTGAGATCATGGCATACGGTAAACTGTAGGCGTATATAACTATATATACTATATCATATAATGATCAGTCTCATTCCCATGTTACCCTGTTAAACCTTCTGCTAGCCACACTTGTCCAGTCCCAGGTGCAGTGAACGTCCTTCTTTCACTCGAAACATAGCGGCACTTTTTTTACAGGGCTGGTTTACAGTCCCAGCACCCAACCTTCCTCTTTTCGCAGCACGGGCTTAGGACCGGCCATGGCAGAGTTAAAAAAATGGAAAGCTAACAAATTGAAGATATTTTCCCAATTCCAACGCTGTGACTGCTGAAGGATGTTTCTTTTTTGAGCGGCAGGAGAGGCGTCCTCTGGCTGGTATTCTGACCTTCATCCAAGCTGTGTCAGCATTGGTGGGTGAGATCATGGCGTACGGTAAACTGTAGGCGTATATAACTATATATACTATATCACATAATGATCAGTCTCATTCCCATGTTACCCTGTTAAACCTTCTGCTAGCCACACTTTTCCAGTCCCAGGTGCAGTGAACGTCTTCCTTTCACTCGAAACATAGCGGCACTTTTTTTTACAGGGCTGGTTTACAGTCCCAGCACCCAACCTTCCTCTTTTCGCAGCACGGGCTTAGGACCGGCCATGGCAGAGTTAAAAAAATGGAAAGCTAACAAATTGAAGATATTTTCCCAATTTCAACGCTGTGACTGCTGAATGATGTTTATTTTTTGAGCGGCAGGAGCGGCGTCCTCTGGCTGGTATTCTGACCTTCATCCAAGCTGTGTCAGCATTGGTGGGTGAGATCATGGCGTACGGTAAACTGTAGGCGTATATAACTATATATACTATATCATATAATGATCAGTCTCATTCCCATGTTACCCTGTTAAACCTTCTGCTAGCCACACTTGTCCAGTCCCAGGTGCAGTGAACGTCTGCCTTTCACTCGAAACATAGCGGCACTTTTTTTACAGGGCTGGTTTACAGTCCCAGCACCCAACCTTCCTCTTTTCGCAGCACGGGCTTAGGACCGGCCATGGCAGAGTTAAAAAAATGGAAAGCTAACAAATTGAAGATATTTTCCCAATTTCAACGCTGTGACTGCTGAATGATGTTTCTTTTTTGAGCGGCAGGAGCGGCGTCCTCTGGCTGGTATTCTGACCTTCATCCAAGCTGTGTCAGCATTGGTGGGTGAGATCATGGCATACGGTAAACTGTAGGCGTATATAACTATATATACTATATCATATAATGATCAGTCTCATTCCCATGTTACCCTGTTAAACCTTCTGCTAGCCACACTTGTCCAGTCCCAGGTGCAGTGAACGTCTTCCTTTTTACTCGAAACATAGCGGCACTTTTTTTTACAGGGCTGGTTTACTGTCCCAGCACCCAACCTTCCTCTTTTCGCAGCACGGGCTTAGGACCGGCCATGGCAGAGTTAAAAAAATGGAAAGCTAACAAATTGAAGATATTTTCCCAATTCCAACGCTGTGACTGCTGAATGATGTTTCTTTTTTGAGCGGCAGGAGCGGCGTCCTCTGGCTGGTATTCTGACCTTCATCCAAGCTGTGTCAGCATTGGTGGGTGAGATCATGGCGTACGGTAAACTGTAGGCGTATATAACTATATATACTATATCATATAATGATCAGTCTCATTCCCATGTTACCCTGTTAAACCTTCTGCTAGCCACACTTGTCCAGTCCCAGGTGCAGTGAACGTCTTCCTTTCACTCGAAACATAGCGGCATTTTTTTTACAGGGCTGGTTTACAGTCCCAGCACCCAACCTTCCTCTTTTCGCAGCACGGGCTTAGGACCGGCCATGGCAGAGTTAAAAAAATGGAAAGCTAACAAATTGAAGATATTTTCCCAATTTCAACGCTGTGACTGCTGAATGATGTTTCTTTTTTGAGCGGCAGGAGCGGCGTCCTCTGGCTGGTATTCTGACCTTCATCCAAGCTGTGTCAGCATTGGTGGGTGAGATCATGGCGTACGGTAAACTGTAGGCGTATATAACTATATATACTATATCATATAATGATCAGTCTCATTCCCATGTTACCCTGTTAAACCTTCTGCTAGCCACACTTGTCCAGTCCCAGGTGCAGTGAACGTCTTCCTTTCACTCGAAACATAGCGGCACTTTTTTTTACAGGGCTGGTTTACTGTCCCAGCACCCAACCTTCCTCTTTTTGCAGCACGGGCTTAGGACCGGCCATGGCAGAGTTAAAAAAAATGGAAAGCTAACAAATTGAAGATATTTTCCCAATTCCAATGTTGTGACTGCTGAATGATGTTTCTTTTTTGAGCGGCAGGAGCGGCGTCCTCTGGCTGGTATTCTGACCTTCATCCAAGCTGTGTCAGCATTGGTGGGTGAGATCATGGCATACGGTAAACTGTAGGCGTATATAACTATATATACTATATCATATAATGATCAGTCTCATTCCCATGTTACCCTGTTAAACCTTCTGCTAGCCACACTTGTCCAGTCCCAGGTGCAGTGAACGTCTTCCTTTTTACTCGAAACATAGCGGCACTTTTTTTTACAGGGCTGGTTTACTGTCCCAGCACCCAACCTTCCTCTTTTCGCAGCACGGGCTTAGGACCGGCCATGGCAGAGTTAAAAAAATGGAAAGCTAACAAATTGAAGATATTTTCCCAATTCCAACGCTGTGACTGCTGAATGATGTTTCTTTTTTGAGCGGCAGGAACGGCGTCCTCTGGCTGGTATTCTGACCTTCATCCAAGCTGTGTCAGCATTGGTGGGTGAGATCATGGCGTACGGTAAACTGTAGGCGTATATAACTATATATACTATATCATATAATGATCAGTCTCATTCCCATGTTACCCTGTTAAACCTTCTGCTAGCCACACTTGTCCAGTCCCAGGTGCAGTGAACGTCTTCCTTTCACTCGAAACATAGCGGCATTTTTTTTTACAGGGCTGGTTTACAGTCCCAGCACCCAACCTTCCTCTTTTCGCAGCACGGGCTTAGGACCGGCCATGGCAGAGTTAAAAAAATGGAAAGCTAACAAATTGAAGATATTTTCCCAATTTCAACGCTGTGACTGCTGAATGATGTTTCTTTTTTGAGCGGCAGGAGCGGCGTCCTCTGGCTGGTATTCTGACCTTCATCCAAGCTGTGTCAGCATTGGTGGGTGAGATCATGGCGTACGGTAAACTGTAGGCGTATATAACTATATATACTATATCATATAATGATCAGTCTCATTCCCATGTTACCCTGTTAAACCTTCTGCTAGCCACACTTGTCCAGTCCCAGGTGCAGTGAACGTCTTCCTTTCACTCGAAACATAGCGGCACTTTTTTTTACAGGGCTGGTTTACTGTCCCAGCACCCAACCTTCCTCTTTTTGCAGCACGGGCTTAGGACCGGCCATGGCAGAGTTAAAAAAAATGGAAAGCTAACAAATTGAATATATTTTCCCAATTCCAATGTTGTGACTGCTGAATGATGTTTCTTTTTTGAGCGGCAGGAGCGGCGTCCTCTGGCTGGTATTCTGACCTTCATCCAAGCTGTGCCAGCATTGGTGGGTGAGATCATGGCGTACGGTAAACTGTAGGCGTATACAACTATATATACTATATCATATAATGATCAGTCTCATTCCCATGTTACCCTGTTAAACCTTCTGCTAGCCACACTTGTCCAGTCCCAGGTGCAGTGAACGTCTTCCTTTCACTCGAAACATAGCGGCATTTTTTTTACAGGGCTGGTTTACTGTCCTAGCACCCAACCTTCCTCTTTTCGCAGCACGGGCTTAGGACCGGCCATGGCAGAGTTAAAAAAATGGAAAGCTAACAAATTGAAGATATTTTCCCAATTCCAACGCTGTGACTGCTGAATGATGTTTCTTTTTTGAGCGGCAGGAGAGGCGTCCTCTGGCTGGTATTCTGACCTTCATCCAAGCTGTGTCAGCATTGGTGGGTGAGATCATGGCATACGGTAAACTGTAGGCGTATATAACTATATATACTATATCATATAATGATCAGTCTCATTCCCATGTTACCCTGTTAAACCTTCTGCTAGCCACACTTGTCCAGTCCCAGGTGCAGTGAACGTCCTCCTTTCACTCGAAACATAGCGGCACTTTTTTTTACAGGGCTGGTTTACAGTCCCAGCACCCAACCTTCCTCTTTTCGCAGCACGGGCTTAGGACCGGCCATGGCAGAGTTAAAAAAATGGAAAGCTAACAAATTGAAGATATTTTCCCAATTCCAACGCTGTGACTGCTGAAGGATGTTTCTTTTTTGAGCGGCAGGAGAGGCGTCCTCTGGCTGGTATTCTGACCTTCATCCAAGCTGTGTCAGCATTGGTGGGTGAGATCATGGCGTACGGTAAACTGTAGGCGTATATAACTATATATACTATATCACATAATGATCAGTCTCATTCCCATGTTACCCTGTTAAACCTTCTGCTAGCCACACTTTTCCAGTCCCAGGTGCAGTGAACGTCTTCCTTTCACTCGAAACATAGCGGCACTTTTTTTTACAGGGCTGGTTTACAGTCCCAGCACCCAACCTTCCTCTTTTCGCAGCACGGGCTTAGGACCGGCCATGGCAGAGTTAAAAAAATGGAAAGCTAACAAATTGAAGATATTTTCCCAATTTCAACGCTGTGACTGCTGAATGATGTTTATTTTTTGATCGGCAGGAGCGGCGTCCTCTGGCTGGTATTCTGACCTTCATCCAAGCTGTGTCAGCATTGGTGGGTGAGATCATGGCGTACGGTAAACTGTAGGCGTATATAACTATATATACTATATCATATAATGATCAGTCTCATTCCCATGTTACCCTGTTAAACCTTCTGCTAGCCACACTTGTCCAGTCCCAGGTGCAGTGAACGTCTGCCTTTCACTCGAAACATAGCGGCACTTTTTTTACAGGGCTGGTTTACAGTCCCAGCACCCAACCTTCCTCTTTTCGCAGCACGGGCTTAGGACCGGCCATGGCAGAGTTAAAAAAATGGAAAGCTAACAAATTGAAGATATTTTCCCAATTTCAACGCTGTGACTGCTGAATGATGTTTCTTTTTTGAGCGGCAGGAGCGGCGTCCTCTGGCTGGTATTCTGACCTTCATCCAAGCTGTGTCAGCATTGGTGGGTGAGATCATGGCATACGGTAAACTGTAGGCGTATATAACTATATATACTATATCATATATTGATCAGTCTCATTCCCATGTTACCCTGTTAAACCTTCTGCTAGCCACACTTGTCCAGTCCCAGGTGCAGTGAACGTCTTCCTTTTTACTCGAAACATAGCGGCACTTTTTTTTACAGGGCTGGTTTACTGTCCCAGCACCCAACCTTCCTCTTTTCGCAGCACGGGCTTAGGACCGGCCATGGCAGAGTTAAAAAAATGGAAAGCTAACAAATTGAAGATATTTTCCCAATTCCAACGCTGTGACTGCTGAATGATGTTTCTTTTTTGAGCGGCAGGAGCGGCGTCCTCTGGCTGGTATTCTGACCTTCATCCAAGCTGTGTCAGCATTGGTGGGTGAGATCATGGCGTACGGTAAACTGTAGGCGTATATAACTATATATACTATATCATATAATGATCAGTCTCATTCCCATGTTACCCTGTTAAACCTTCTGCTAGCCACACTTGTCCAGTCCCAGGTGCAGTGAACGTCTTCCTTTCACTCGAAACATAGCGGCATTTTTTTTACAGGGCTGGTTTACAGTCCCAGCACCCAACCTTCCTCTTTTCGCAGCACGGGCTTAGGACCGGCCATGGCAGAGTTAAAAAAATGGAAAGCTAACAAATTGAAGATATTTTCCCAATTTCAACGCTGTGACTGCTGAATGATGTTTCTTTTTTGAGCGGCAGGAGCGGCGTCCTCTGGCTGGTATTCTGACCTTCATCCAAGCTGTGTCAGCATTGGTGGGTGAGATCATGGCGTACGGTAAACTGTAGGCGTATATAACTATATATACTATATCATATAATGATCAGTCTCATTCCCATGTTACCCTGTTAAACCTTCTGCTAGCCACACTTGTCCAGTCCCAGGTGCAGTGAACGTCTTCCTTTCACTCGAAACATAGCGGCACTTTTTTTTACAGGGCTGGTTTACTGTCCCAGCACCCAACCTTCCTCTTTTTGCAGCACGGGCTTAGGACCGGCCATGGCAGAGTTAAAAAAAATGGAAAGCTAACAAATTGAAGATATTTTCCCAATTCCAATGTTGTGACTGCTGAATGATGTTTCTTTTTTGAGCGGCAGGAGCGGCGTCCTCTGGCTGGTATTCTGACCTTCATCCAAGCTGTGTCAGCATTGGTGGGTGAGATCATGGCATACGGTAAACTGTAGGCGTATATAACTATATATACTATATCATATAATGATCAGTCTCATTCCCATGTTACCCTGTTAAACCTTCTGCTAGCCACACTTGTCCAGTCCCAGGTGCAGTGAACGTCTTCCTTTTTACTCGAAACATAGCGGCACTTTTTTTTACAGGGCTGGTTTACTGTCCCAGCACCCAACCTTCCTCTTTTCGCAGCACGGGCTTAGGACCGGCCATGGCAGAGTTAAAAAAATGGAAAGCTAACAAATTGAAGATATTTTCCCAATTCCAACGCTGTGACTGCTGAATGATGTTTATTTTTTGAGCGGCAGGAGCGGCGTCCTCTGGCTGGTATTCTGACCTTCATCCAAGCTGTGTCAGCATTGGTGGGTGAGATCATGGCATACGGTAAACTGTAGGCGTATATAACTATATATACTATATCATATAATGATCAGTCTCATTCCCATGTTACCCTGTTAAACCTTCTGCTAGCCACACTTGTCCAGTCCCAGGTGCAGTGAACGTCTTCCTTTCACTCGAAACATAGCGGCACTTTTTTTTACAGGGCTGGTTTACTGTCCCAGCACCCAACCTTCCTCTTTTTGCAGCACGGGCTTAGGACCGGCCATGGCAGAGTTAAAAAAAATGGAAAGCTAACAAATTGAAGATATTTTCCCAATTCCAATGTTGTGACTGCTGAATGATGTTTCTTTTTTGAGCGGCAGGAGCGGCGTCCTCTGGCTGGTATTCTGACCTTCATCCAAGCTGTGTCAGCATTGGTGGGTGAGATCATGGCGTACGGTAAACTGTAGGCGTATACAACTATATATACTATATCATATAATGATCAGTCTCATTCCCATGTTACCCTGTTAAACCTTCTGCTAGCCACACTTGTCCAGTCCCAGGTGCAGTGAACGTCTTCCTTTCACTCGAAACATAGCGGCACTTTTTTTTACAGGGCTGGTTAACAGTCCCAGCACCCAACCTTCCTCTTTTTGCAGCACGGGCTTAGGACCGGCCATGGCAGAGTTAAAAAAATGGAAAGCTAACAAATTGAAGATATTTTCCCAATTTAAACGCTGTGACTGCTGAATGATGTTTCTTTTTTGAGCGGCAGGAGCGGCGTCCTCTGGCTGGTATTCTGACCTTCATCCAAGCTGTGTCAGCATTGGTGGGTGAGATCATGGCGTACGGTAAACTGTTGGCGTATATAACTATATATACTATATCATATAATGATCAGTCTCATTCCCATGTTACCCTGTTAAACCTTCTGCTAGCCACACTTGTCCAGTCCCAGGTGCAGTGAACGTCTTCCTTTCACTCGAAACATAGCGGCATTTTTTTTACAGGGCTGGTTTACTGTCCTAGCACCCAACCTTCCTCTTTTCGCAGCACAGGCTTAGGACCGGCCATGGCAGAGTTAAAAAAATGGAAAGCTAACAAATTGAAGATATTTTCCCAATTCCAACGCTGTGACTGCTGAATGATGTTTCTTTTTGAGTGGCAGGAGCGGCGTCCTCTGGCTGGTATTCTGACCTTCATCCAAGCTGTGTCAGCATTGGTGGGTGAGATCATGGCGTACGGTAAACTGTAGGCGTATATAACTATATATACTATATCATATAATGATCAGTCTCATTCCCATGTTACCCTGTTAAACCTTCTGCTAGCCACACTTGTCCAGTCCCAGGTGCAGTGAACGTCTTCCTTTCACTCGAAACATAGCGGCACTTTTTTTACAGGGCTGGTTTACTGTCCCAGCACCCAACCTTCCTCTTTTCGCAGCACGGGCTTAGGACCGGCCATGGCAGAGTTAAAAAAATGGAAAGCTAACAAATTGAAGATATTTTCCCAATTTCAACGCTGTGACTGCTGAATGATGTTTCTTTTTTGAGCGGCAGGAGCAGCGTCCTCTGGCTGGTATTCTGACCTTCATCCAAGCTGTGTCAGCATTGGTGGGTGAGATCATGGCATACGGTAAACTGTAGGCGTATATAACTATATATACTATATCATATAATGATCAGTCTCATTCCCATGTTACCCTGTTAAACCTTCTGCTAGCCACACTTGTCCAGTCCCAGGTGCAGTGAACGTCTTCCTTTCACTCGAAACATAGCGGCATTTTTTTTACAGGGCTGGTTTACAGTCCCAGCATCCAACCTTCCTCTTTTCGCAGCACGGGCTTAGGACCGGCCATGGCAGAGTTAAAAAAATGGAAAGCTAACAAATTGAAGATATTTTCCCAATTCCAACGCTGTGACTGCTGAATGATGTTTCTTTTTGAGTGGCAGGAGCGGCGTCCTCTGGCTGGTATTCTGACCTTCATCCAAGCTGTGTCAGCATTGGTGGGTGAGATCATGGCGTACGGTAAACTGTAGGCGTATATAACTATATATACTATATCATATAATGATCAGTCTCATTCCCATGTTACCCTGTTAAACCTTCTGCTAGCCACACTTGTCCAGTCCCAGGTGCAGTGAACGTCTTCCTTTCACTCGAAACATAGCGGCACTTTTTTTTACAGGGCTGGTTAACAGTCCCAGCACCCAACCTTCCTCTTTTTGCAGCACGGGCTTAGGACCGGCCATGGCAGAGTTAAAAAAATGGAAAGCTAACAAATTGAAGATATTTTCCCAATTCCAACGCTGTGACTGCTGAATGATGTTTCTTTTTTGAGCGGCAGGAGCGGCGTCCTCTGGCTGGTATTCTGACCTTCATCCAAGCTGTGTCAGCATTGGTGGGTGAGATCATGGCGTACGGTAAACTGTAGGCGTATATAACTATATATTCTATATCATATAATGATCAGTCTCATTCCCATGTTACCCTGTTAAACCTTCTGCTAGCCACACTTGTCCAGTCCCAGGTGCAGTGAACGTCTTCCTTTCACTCGAAACATAGCGGCATTTTTTTTACAGGGCTGGTTTACAGTCCCAGCACCCAACCTTCCTCTTTTCGCAGCACGGGCTTAGGACCGGCCATGGCAGAGTTAAAAAAATGGAAAGCTAACAAATTGAAGATATTTTCCCAATTTCAACGCTGTGACTGCTGAATGATGTTTATTTTTTGAGCGGCAGGAGCGGCGTCCTCTGGCTGGTATTCTGACCTTCATCCAAGCTGTGTCAGCATTGGTGGGTGAGATCATGGCGTACGGTAAACTGTAGGCGTATATAACTATATATACTATATCATATAATGATCAGTCTCATTCCCATGTTACCCTGTTAAACCTTCTGCTAGCCACACTTGTCCAGTCCCAGGTGCAGTGAACGTCTTCCTTTCACTCGAAACATAGCGGCACTTTTTTTTACAGGGCTGGTTTACTGTCCCAGCACCCAACCTTCCTCTTTTTGCAGCACGGGCTTAGGACCGGCCATGGCAGAGTTAAAAAAAATGGAAAGCTAACAAATTGAAGATATTTTCCCAATTCCAATGTTGTGACTGCTGAATGATGTTTCTTTTTTGAGCGGCAGGAGCGGCGTCCTCTGGCTGCTATTCTGACCTTCATCCAAGCTGTGTCAGCATTGGTGGGTGAGATCATGGCGTACGGTAAACTGTAGGCGTATACAACTATATATACTATATCATATAATGATCAGTCTCATTCCCATGTTACCCTGTTAAACCTTCTGCTAGCCACACTTGTCCAGTCCCAGGTGCAGTGAACGTCTTCCTTTCACTCGAAACATAGCGGCATTTTTTTTACAGGGCTGGTTTACTGTCCTAGCACCCAACCTTCCTCTTTTCGCAGCACGGGCTTAGGACCGGCCATGGCAGAGTTAAAAAAATGGAAAGCTAACAAATTGAAGATATTTTCCCAATTCCAACGCTGTGACTGCTGAATGATGTTTCTTTTTTGAGCGGCAGGAGAGGCGTCCTCTGGCTGGTATTCTGACCTTCATCCAAGCTGTGTCAGCATTGGTGGGTGAGATCATGGCATACGGTAAACTGTAGGCGTATATAACTATATATACTATATCATATAATGATCAGTCTCATTCCCATGTTACCCTGTTAAACCTTCTGCTAGCCACACTTGTCCAGTCCCAGGTGCAGTGAACGTCCTCCTTTCACTCGAAACATAGCGGCACTTTTTTTTACAGGGCTGGTTTACAGTCCCAGCACCCAACCTTCCTCTTTTCGCAGCACGGGCTTAGGACCGGCCATGGCAGAGTTAAAAAAATGGAAAGCTAACAAATTGAAGATATTTTCCCAATTCCAACGCTGTGACTGCTGAAGGATGTTTCTTTTTTGAGCGGCAGGAGAGGCGTCCTCTGGCTGGTATTCTGACCTTCATCCAAGCTGTGTCAGCATTGGTGGGTGAGATCATGGCGTACGGTAAACTGTAGGCGTATATAACTATATATACTATATCACATAATGATCAGTCTCATTCCCATGTTACCCTGTTAAACCTTCTGCTAGCCACACTTTTCCAGTCCCAGGTGCAGTGAACGTCTTCCTTTCACTCGAAACATAGCGGCACTTTTTTTTACAGGGCTGGTTTACAGTCCCAGCACCCAACCTTCCTCTTTTCGCAGCACGGGCTTAGGACCGGCCATGGCAGAGTTAAAAAAATGGAAAGCTAACAAATTGAAGATATTTTCCCAATTTCAACGCTGTGACTGCTGAATGATGTTTATTTTTTGAGCGGCAGGAGCGGCGTCCTCTGGCTGGTATTCTGACCTTCATCCAAGCTGTGTCAGCATTGGTGGGTGAGATCATGGCATACGGTAAACTGTAGGCGTATATAACTATATATACTATATCATATAATGATCAGTCTCATTCCCATGTTACCCTGTTAAACCTTCTGCTAGCCACACTTGTCCAGTCCCAGGTGCAGTGAACGTCCTCCTTTCACTCGAAACATAGCGGCACTTTTTTTTACAGGGCTGGTTTACAGTCCCAGCACCCAACCTTCCTCTTTTCGCAGCACGGGCTTAGGACCGGCCATGGCAGAGTTAAAAAAATGGAAAGCTAACAAATTGAAGATATTTTCCCAATTCCAACGCTGTGACTGCTGAAGGATGTTTCTTTTTTGAGCGGCAGGAGAGGCGTCCTCTGGCTGGTATTCTGACCTTCATCCAAGCTGTGTCAGCATTGGTGGGTGAGATCATGGCGTACGGTAAACTGTAGGCGTATATAACTATATATACTATATCACATAATGATCAGTCTCATTCCCATGTTACCCTGTTAAACCTTCTGCTAGCCACACTTTTCCAGTCCCAGGTGCAGTGAACGTCTTCCTTTCACTCGAAACATAGCGGCACTTTTTTTTACAGGGCTGGTTTACAGTCCCAGCACCCAACCTTCCTCTTTTCGCAGCACGGGCTTAGGACCGGCCATGGCAGAGTTAAAAAAATGGAAAGCTAACAAATTGAAGATATTTTCCCAATTTCAACGCTGTGACTGCTGAATGATGTTTATTTTTTGAGCGGCAGGAGCGGCGTCCTCTGGCTGGTATTCTGACCTTCATCCAAGCTGTGTCAGCATTGGTGGGTGAGATCATGGCGTACGGTAAACTGTAGGCGTATATAACTATATATACTATATCATATAATGATCAGTCTCATTCCCATGTTACCCTGTTAAACCTTCTGCTAGCCACACTTGTCCAGTCCCAGGTGCAGTGAACGTCTTCCTTTCACTCGAAACATAGCGGCACTTTTTTTACAGGGCTGGTTTACAGTCCCAGCACCCAACCTTCCTCTTTTCGCAGCACGGGCTTAGGACCGGCCATGGCAGAGTTAAAAAAATGGAAAGCTAACAAATTGAAGATATTTTCCCAATTTCAACGCTGTGACTGCTGAATGATGTTTCTTTTTTGAGCGGCAGGAGCGGCGTCCTCTGGCTGGTATTCTGACCTTCATCCAAGCTGTGTCAGCATTGGTGGGTGAGATCATGGCATACGGTAAACTGTAGGCGTATATAACTATATATACTATATCATATAATGATCAGTCTCATTCCCATGTTACCCTGTTAAACCTTCTGCTAGCCACACTTGTCCAGTCCCAGGTGCAGTGAACGTCTTCCTTTTTACTCGAAACATAGCGGCACTTTTTTTTACAGGGCTGGTTTACTGTCCCAGCACCCAACCTTCCTCTTTTCGCAGCACGGGCTTAGGACCGGCCATGGCAGAGTTAAAAAAATGGAAAGCTAACAAATTGAAGATATTTTCCCAATTCCAACGCTGTGACTGCTGAATGATGTTTCTTTTTTGAGCGGCAGGAGCGGCGTCCTCTGGCTGGTATTCTGACCTTCATCCAAGCTGTGTCAGCATTGGTGGGTGAGATCATGGCGTACGGTAAACTGTAGGCGTATATAACTATATATACTATATCATATAATGATCAGTCTCATTCCCATGTTACCCTGTTAAACCTTCTGCTAGCCACACTTGTCCAGTCCCAGGTGCAGTGAACGTCTTCCTTTCACTCGAAACATAGCGGCACTTTTTTTTACAGGGCTGGTTTACTGTCCCAGCACCCAACCTTCCTCTTTTCGCAGCACGGGCTTAGGACCGGCCATGGCAGAGTTAAAAAAATGGAAAGCTAACAAATTGAAGATATTTTCCCAATTCCAACGCTGTGACTGCTGAATGATGTTTCTTTTTTGAGCGGCAGGAGAGGCGTCCTCTGGCTGGTATTCTGACCTTCATCCAAGCTGTGTCAGCATTGGTGGGTGAGATCATGGCATACGGTAAACTGTAGGCGTATATAACTATATATACTATATCATATAATGATCAGTCTCATTCCCATGTTACCCTGTTAAACCTTCTGCTAGCCACACTTGTCCAGTCCCAGGTGCAGTGAACGTCTTCCTTTCACTCGAAACATAGCGGCACTTTTTTTACAGGGCTGGTTTACAGTCCCAGCATCCAACCTTCCTCTTTTCGCAGCACGGGCTTAGGACCGGCCATGGCAGAGTTAAAAAAATGGAAAGCTAACAAATTGAAGATATTTTCCCAATTTCAACGCTGTGACTGCTGAATGATGTTTCTTTTTTGAGCGGCAGGAGCGGCGTCCTCTGGCTGGTATTCTGACCTTCATCCAAGCTGTGTCAGCATTGGTGGGTGAGATCATGGCATACGGTAAACTGTAGGCGTATATAACTATATATACTATATCATATAATGATCAGTCTCATTCCCATGTTACCCTGTTAAACCTTCTGCTAGCCACACTTGTCCAGTCCCAGGTGCAGTGAACGTCTTCCTTTTTACTCGAAACATAGCGGCACTTTTTTTTACAGGGCTGGTTTACTGTCCCAGCACCCAACCTTCCTCTTTTCGCAGCACGGGCTTAGGACCGGCCATGGCAGAGTTAAAAAAATGGAAAGCTAACAAATTGAAGATATTTTCCCAATTCCAACGCTGTGACTGCTGAATGATGTTTCTTTTTTGAGCGGCAGGAACGGCGTCCTCTGGCTGGTATTCTGACCTTCATCCAAGCTGTGTCAGCATTGGTGGGTGAGATCATGGCGTACGGTAAACTGTAGGCGTATATAACTATATATACTATATCATATAATGATCAGTCTCATTCCCATGTTACCCTGTTAAACCTTCTGCTAGCCACACTTGTCCAGTCCCAGGTGCAGTGAACGTCTTCCTTTCACTCGAAACATAGCGGCATTTTTTTTTACAGGGCTGGTTTACAGTCCCAGCACCCAACCTTCCTCTTTTCGCAGCACGGGCTTAGGACCGGCCATGGCAGAGTTAAAAAAATGGAAAGCTAACAAATTGAAGATATTTTCCCAATTCCAACGCTGTGACTGCTGAAGGATGTTTCTTTTTTGAGCGGCAGGAGAGGCGTCCTCTGGCTGGTATTCTGACCTTCATCCAAGCTGTGTCAGCATTGGTGGGTGAGATTATGGCGTACGGTAAACTGTAGGCGTATATAACTATATATACTATATCACATAATGATCAGTCTCATTCCCATGTTACCCTGTTAAACCTTCTGCTAGCCACACTTTTCCAGTCCCAGGTGCAGTGAACGTCTTCCTTTCACTCGAAACATAGCGGCACTTTTTTTTACAGGGCTGGTTTACAGTCCCAGCACCCAACCTTCCTCTTTTCGCAGCACGGGCTTAGGACCGGCCATGGCAGAGTTAAAAAAATGGAAAGCTAACAAATTGAAGATATTTTCCCAATTTCAACGCTGTGACTGCTGAATGATGTTTATTTTTTGAGCGGCAGGAGCGGCGTCCTCTGGCTGGTATTCTGACCTTCATCCAAGCTGTGTCAGCATTGGTGGGTGAGATCATGGCATACGGTAAACTGTAGGCGTATATAACTATATATACTATATCATATAATGATCAGTCTCATTCCCATGTTACCCTGTTAAACCTTCTGCTAGCCACACTTGTCCAGTCCCAGGTGCAGTGAACGTCCTCCTTTCACTCGAAACATAGCGGCACTTTTTTTACAGGGCTGGTTTACAGTCCCAGCACCCAACCTTCCTCTTTTCGCAGCACGGGCTTAGGACCGGCCATGGCAGAGTTAAAAAAATGGAAAGCTAACAAATTGAAGATATTTTCCCAATTCCAACGCTGTGACTGCTGAAGGATGTTTCTTTTTTGAGCGGCAGGAGAGGCGTCCTCTGGCTGGTATTCTGACCTTCATCCAAGCTGTGTCAGCATTGGTGGGTGAGATCATGGCGTACGGTAAACTGTAGGCGTATATAACTATATATACTATATCACATAATGATCAGTCTCATTCCCATGTTACCCTGTTAAACCTTCTGCTAGCCACACTTTTCCAGTCCCAGGTGCAGTGAACGTCTTCCTTTCACTCGAAACATAGCGGCACTTTTTTTTACAGGGCTGGTTTACAGTCCCAGCACCCAACCTTCCTCTTTTCGCAGCACGGGCTTAGGACCGGCCATGGCAGAGTTAAAAAAATGGAAAGCTAACAAATTGAAGATATTTTCCCAATTTCAACGCTGTGACTGCTGAATGATGTTTATTTTTTGAGCGGCAGGAGCGGCGTCCTCTGGCTGGTATTCTGACCTTCATCCAAGCTGTGTCAGCATTGGTGGGTGAGATCATGGCGTACGGTAAACTGTAGGCGTATATAACTATATATACTATATCATATAATGATCAGTCTCATTCCCATGTTACCCTGTTAAACCTTCTGATAGCCACACTTGTCCAGTCCCAGGTGCAGTGAACGTCTTCCTTTCACTTGAAACATAGCGGCACTTTTTTTACAGGGCTGGTTTACAGTCCCAGCACCCAACCTTCCTCTTTTCGCAGCACGGGCTTAGGACCGGCCATGGCAGAGTTAAAAAAATGGAAAGCTAACAAATTGAAGATATTTTCCCAATTTCAACGCTGTGACTGCTGAATGATGTTTCTTTTTTGAGCGGCAGGAGCGGCGTCCTCTGGCTGGTATTCTGACCTTCATCCAAGCTGTGTCAGCATTGGTGGGTGAGATCATGGCATACGGTAAACTGTAGGCGTATATAACTATATATACTATATCATATAATGATCAGTCTCATTCCCATGTTACCCTGTTAAACCTTCTGCTAGCCACACTTGTCCAGTCCCAGGTGCAGTGAACGTCTTCCTTTTTACTCGAAACATAGCGGCACTTTTTTTTACAGGGCTGGTTTACTGTCCCAGCACCCAACCTTCCTCTTTTCGCAGCACGGGCTTAGGACCGGCCATGGCAGAGTTAAAAAAATGGAAAGCTAACAAATTGAAGATATTTTCCCAATTCCAACGCTGTGACTGCTGAATGATGTTTCTTTTTTGAGCGGCAGGAGCGGCGTCCTCTGGCTGGTATTCTGACCTTCATCCAAGCTGTGTCAGCATTGGTGGGTGAGATCATGGCGTACGGTAAACTGTAGGCGTATATAACTATATATACTATATCATATAATGATCAGTCTCATTCCCATGTTACCCTGTTAAACCTTCTGCTAGCCACACTTGTCCAGTCCCAGGTGCAGTGAACGTCTTCCTTTCACTCGAAACATAGCGGCACTTTTTTTTACAGGGCTGGTTTACTGTCCCAGCACCCAACCTTCCTCTTTTCGCAGCACGGGCTTAGGACCGGCCATGGCAGAGTTAAAAAAATGGAAAGCTAACAAATTGAAGATATTTTCCCAATTCCAACGCTGTGACTGCTGAATGATGTTTCTTTTTTGAGCGGCAGGAGCGGCGTCCTCTGGCTGGTATTCTGACCTTCATCCAAGCTGTGTCAGCATTGGTGGGTGAGATCATGGCATACGGTAAACTGTAGGCGTATATAACTATATATACTATATCATATAATGATCAGTCTCATTCCCATGTTACCCTGTTAAACCTTCTGCTAGCCACACTTGTCCAGTCCCAGGTGCAGTGAACGTCCTCCTTTCACTCGAAACATAGCGGCACTTTTTTTTACAGGGCTGGTTTACAGTCCCAGCACCCAACCTTCCTCTTTTCGCAGCATGGGCTTAGGACCGGCCATGGCAGAGTTAAAAAAATGGAAAGCTAACAAATTGAAGATATTTTCCCAATTCCAACGCTGTGACTGCTGAAGGATGTTTCTTTTTTGAGCGGCAGGAGAGGCGTCCTCTGGCTGGTATTCTGACCTTCATCCAAGCTGTGTCAGCATTGGTGGGTGAGATCATGGCGTACGGTAAACTGTAGGCGTATATAACTATATATACTATATCACATAATGATCAGTCTCATTCCCATGTTACCCTGTTAAACCTTCTGCTAGCCACACTTGTCCAGTCCCAGGTGCAGTGAACGTCTTCCTTTCACTCGAAACATAGCGGCACTTTTTTTACAGGGCTGGTTTACAGTCCCAGCATCCAACCTTCCTCTTTTCGCAGCACGGGCTTAGGACCGGCCATGGCAGAGTTAAAAAAATGGAAAGCTAACAAATTGAAGATATTTTCCCAATTTCAACGCTGTGACTGCTGAATGATGTTTCTTTTTTGAGCGGCAGGAGCGGCGTCCTCTGGCTGGTATTCTGACCTTCATCCAAGCTGTGTCAGCATTGGTGGGTGAGATCATGGCATACGGTAAACTGTAGGCGTATATAACTATATATACTATATCATATAATGATCAGTCTCATTCCCATGTTACCCTGTTAAACCTTCTGCTAGCCACACTTGTCCAGTCCCAGGTGCAGTGAACGTCTTCCTTTTTACTCGAAACATAGCGGCACTTTTTTTTACAGGGCTGGTTTACTGTCCCAGCACCCAACCTTCCTCTTTTCGCAGCACGGGCTTAGGACCGGCCATGGCAGAGTTAAAAAAATGGAAAGCTAACAAATTGAAGATATTTTCCCAATTCCAACGCTGTGACTGCTGAATGATGTTTCTTTTTTGAGCGGCAGGAACGGCGTCCTCTGGCTGGTATTCTGACCTTCATCCAAGCTGTGTCAGCATTGGTGGGTGAGATCATGGCATACGGTAAACTGTAGGCGTATATAACTATATATACTATATCATATAATGATCAGTCTCATTCCCATGTTACCCTGTTAAACCTTCTGCTAGCCACACTTGTCCAGTCCCAGGTGCAGTGAACGTCTTCCTTTCACTCGAAACATAGCGGCATTTTTTTTTACAGGGCTGGTTTACAGTCCCAGCACCCAACCTTCCTCTTTTCGCAGCACGGGCTTAGGACCGGCCATGGCAGAGTTAAAAAAATGGAAAGCTAACAAATTGAAGATATTTTCCCAATTTCAACGCTGTGACTGCTGAATGATGTTTCTTTTTTGAGCGGCAGGAGCGGCGTCCTCTGGCTGGTATTCTGACCTTCATCCAAGCTGTGCCAGCATTGGTGGGTGAGATCATGGCGTACGGTAAACTGTAGGCGTATACAACTATATATACTATATCATATAATGATCAGTCTCATTCCCATGTTACCCTGTTAAACCTTCTGCTAGCCACACTTGTCCAGTCCCAGGTGCAGTGAACGTCTTCCTTTCACTCGAAACATAGCGGCATTTTTTTACAGGGCTGGTTTACTGTCCTAGCACCCAACCTTCCTCTTTTCGCAGCACGGGCTTAGGACCGGCCATGGCAGAGTTAAAAAAATGGAAAGCTAACAAATTGAAGATATTTTCCCAATTCCAACGCTGTGACTGCTGAATGATGTTTCTTTTTGAGTGGCAGGAGCGGCGTCCTCTGGCTGGTATTCTGACATTCATCCAAGCTGTGTCAGCATTGGTGGGTGAGATCATGGCGTACGGTAAACTGTAGGCGTATATAACTATATATACTATATCATATAATGATCAGTCTCATTCCCATGTTACCCTGTTAAACCTTCTGCTAGCCACACTTGTCCAGTCCCAGGTGCAGTGAACGTCTTCCTTTCACTCGAAACATAGCGGCATTTTTTTTACAGGGCTGGTTTACTGTCCTAGCACCCAACCTTCCTCTTTTCGCAGCACGGGCTTAGGACCGGCCATGGCAGAGTTAAAAAAATGGAAAGCTAACAAATTGAAGATATTTTCCCAATTCCAACGCTGTGACTGCTGAATGATGTTTCTTTTTGAGTGGCAGGAGCGGCGTCCTCTGGCTGGTATTCTGACCTTCATCCAAGCTGTGTCAGCATTGGTGGGTGAGATCATGGCGTACGGTAAACTGTAGGCGTATATAACTATATATACTATATCATATAATTAGAGATGAGCGAAGAAATGAAAAATTCGATTCGACTGATTCGGCGAATTCGTGGACAATATTCGATTCGAGTCGAATAAATTCGCTGTGAATTTAACTTAAAAAAGGGTGTTTCTAGGCTTCAGAGAGACTTAATATTAGTGCAGAACACTGTACCTTTAATTTAAATGCCCTTGGAGTCTGCTGGGGAAGAGAAATAATACTGTCAGTCAGTATGACATGCAGATGAGTGCCGTCGATCTTAGAATCACCGCACACTTCACTCATTTGGGCAGTCACGGGGCCAAAACCAGAGTGTGGAGCCACAGTGTGGCGGTGGAGGCAGCAGCAATGGGAGGCCATACAGCACCCTATGACAAAAATGGAAACCACCAGCAGTGTGAGGAGACCTGAAAGTGGCACATGGCAGAGTGTGGCGATAGAGACAGCAGCAATGGGAGGCCGTACAGGGACCCATGACACACTCTGGACCTGGCAGCAGCATGAGGAGGCGGTACAGGGGCCCATGACAGATTACGGGCCTGGCAGCAGCATGAGGAGTCGGTACAGGGGCCCATGGCAGATTACGGGCCTGGCAGCAGCAATGGGAGGCCGTACAGGGACCCATGACACACTCTGGACCTGGCAGCAGCATGGGGAGGCGGTACAGGGGCCCATGACAGATTACGGGCCTGGCAGCAGCATGAGGAGTCGGTACGGGGGCCCATGACACACTCTGGACCTGGCAGCAGCATGAGGAGGCGGTACAGGGGCGCATGACAGATTACGAGCCTGGCAGCAGCAACTTGGACAGGAGGACGTTCAGCTTCTGCACCGTCGGGTGCGTGCTCGCAAACTGTTGTCTCTTGGAAACGGATTCCAAGAAAGACTGCTGACGGAATCCGTGAAGAGGAGTAGCAGGAGAAGGAGCATCTGAACGAGCGGAATATGCCAACAAGCGACAACAGTGGCCCATGACAGATTACGGGCCTGGCAGCAGCATGAGGAGTCGGTACGGGGGCCCATGGCAGATTACGGGCCTGGCAGCAGCTATGGGAGGCCCGTAATCTGCCAGCACCCTATGACAAAAAATGGAACCCACCAGCAGTGTGAGGAGACCTGAAAGTGGCACATGGCAGAGTGTGGCGATGGAGACAGCAGCAATGGGAGGCCGTACAGGGACCCATGAGAGACTCTGGACCTGGCAGCAGCATGAGGAGGCGGTATAGGGGCCCATGGCAGATTAGGGGCCTGGCAGCAGCTATGGGAGGCCCGTAATCTGCCAGCACCCTATGACAAAAAATGGAACACACCAGCAGTGTGAGGAGACCTGAAAGTGGCACATGGCAGAGTGTGGCGATGGAGGCAGCAGCAATGGGAGGCCGTACAGGGACCCATGAGAGACTCTGGACTTGGCAGCAGCATGAGGAGGCGGTATAGGGGCCTATGGCAGATTAGGGGCCTGGCAGCAGCTATGGGAGGCCCGTAATCTGCCAGCACCCTATGACAAAAAATGGAACACACCAGCAGTGTGAGGAGACCTGAAAGTGGCACATGTTTGGGGCATGATTCATGGCGGATTTAGTCAGTTGTGTCAGGAACTGGTGGTTTGAAATCCAGACTAATCCACGCCTGATTCATTTTCACAAACGTGAGTCTCTCCACACTTTGGGTGGACAGTCGTGTCCTCCGCGGAGTTGCAATACCTCCTGCCGCACTAAACACGCGCTCCGATGCCACGCTACTGGCCGGGCATGACAGCCTTTCAAGGGCAAATTCAGCTAGTTGGGGCCAAAGGTCAAGTTTCGTTGCCCAGTAGTCAAGGGGATTGTCTACCTCGGTTGGCAGGGTGCTGTCCAAGTAGGCCTAAGCCTGTTGTTTGAGGTCCTGCTCCAGGTCCACCTGATGCTGCTGCTGCTGCTGCGGCTGGTTAGTAGTTTCCTCACTGCGCTGGTGAAGAAAGCTACTCATCATCGACTGCAGACTGAGGCAGCCGCTGCTGGTGGAGCTGCCACTGCTCCTACCACCCCACCCCTCCCCTGCTGCCATGGCAGCGGAACACGAGCGCACAGGGCCCACAGTGTCTGAGGATGGACGTTGGCGCAGACAGGCAGAGACCAGCTGACTACATAGGTGTTTTTTATAGTACGTTATTTTGGCCTCCCTCTCAGCAGGTGTGAAAAAGGCCACCATTTTTGAACGGTAGCGAGGGTCCAACAAGGTGGACAGCCAAAAGTCATCCCTCTGTCTGATGGTTATTATTCGGCTGTCGCTACGCAAGCAACCGAGCATGCTATGGGCCATTTGTGCCAAGGAATGCGAGGGACTCCCTGCCTCCATCTCCACAGCATACTGCCACGGTGCGTCTAGGTCCTCTGTCTCCTCTTCCTCCTCCTCTACCAGATGCTCCTGCTCCTCCACTCCTGTCCGCTGAGTGGAAAAACCACCCATTTCACTCAATAATTCCTGAGCACCAATGTCCTCCTCTACCTCCTCCTCTTCTTCCAGTCCTGCCCCCACAGGGGCCATGTGGCGTTGAGATCTGTGCGCCACGTCTACCGCACCCTGACCAGCCATTGTTAACAGCATTTGTTCCAGGACGTGCAACAGAGGAATGACGTCGTTCATCCCATAGTCCTGCCGACTCACGAATAGCGTGGCCTCCTCAAAGGGCCTGAGCAAGCGCAGGTGTCACGCATGAGCTGCCAATGGCTGACATCTAAGTTACACAGGGAGTACCTTTATCTGCTTTTAACATCAGGAAATCTGTGATGGCCTTTTGCTGTTCGTAAAGGCGGTCTAACATATGTAGGGTTGAATTCCACCTTGTTGCAACGTCACAGCATGAGGAGTCGGTATAGGGGCCCATGGCAGATTAGGGGCCTGGCAGCAGTTATGGGAGGCCCATAATCTGCCAGCACCCTATGACAAAAAATGGAACACACCAGCAGTGTGAGGAGACCTGAAAGTGGCACATGGCAGAGTGTGGCGATGGAGACAGCAGCAATGGGAGGCCGTACAGGGACCATGACAGACTCTGGACTTGGCAGCAGCATGAGGAGGCGGTATATAGGGGCCCATGGCAGATTAGGGGCCTGGCAGCAGCTATGTGAGGCCCGTAATCTGCCTGCACCCTATGTCAAAAAATTTAACACACCAGCAGTGTGAAGAGACCTGAAAGTGGCACATGGCAGCAGAGTGTGGCGATGGAGACAGCAGCAATGGGAGGCCGTACAGGGACCCATGACAGACTCTGGACTTGGCAGCAGCATGAGGAGGCGGTATATAGGGGCCCATGGCAGATTAGGGGCCTGGCAGCAGCTATGGGAGGCCCGTAATCTGCCAGCACCCTATGTCAAAAAATTCTACACACCAGCAGTGTGTGAGGAGACCTGAAAGTGGCACATGGCAGAGTGTGGCGATGGAGACAGCAGCAATGGGAGGCCGTACAGGGACCCATGACAGACTCTGGACTTGGCAGCAGCATGAGGAGGCGGTATATAGGGGCCCATGGCAGATTAGGGGCCTGGCAGCAGCTATGGGAGGCCCGTAATCTGCCAGCACCCTATGTCAAAAAATTCAACACACCAGCAGTGTGTGAGGAGACCTGAAAGTGGCACATGGCAGAGTGTGGCGATGGAGAAAGCAGCAATGGGAGGCCGTACAGGGACCCATGAGAGACTCTGGACCTGGCAGCAGCATGAGGAGGCGGTATATAGGGGCCTATGGCAGATTAGGGGCCAGGCAGCAGCTATGTGAGGCCCGTAATCTGCCTGCACCCTATGTCAAAAAATTAAACACACCAGCAGTGTGAAGAGACCTGAAAGTGGCACATGGCAGAGTGTGGCGATGGAGACAGCAGCAATGGGAGGCCGTACAGGGACCATGACAGACTCTGGACTTGGCAGCAGCATGAGGAGGCGGTATATAGGGGCCCATGGCAGATTAGGGGCCTGGCAGCAGCTATGTGAGGCCCGTAATCTGCCTGCACCCTATGTCAAAAAATTTAACACACCAGCAGTGTGAAGAGACCTGAAAGTGGCACATGGCAGCAGAGTGTGGCGATGGAGACAGCAGCAATGGGAGGCCGTACAGGGACCCATGAGAGACTCTGGACTTGGCAGCAGCATGAGGAGGCGGTATATAGGGGCCCATGGCAGATTAGGGGCCTGGCAGCAGCTATGTGAGGCCCGTAATCTGCCTGCACCCTATGTCAAAAAATTTAACACACCAGCAGTGTGAAGAGACCTGAAAGTGGCACATGGCAGCAGAGTGTGGCGATGGAGACAGCAGCAATGGGAGGCCGTACAGGGACCATGACAGACTCTGGACTTGGCAGCAGCATGAGGAGGCGGTATATAGGGGCCCATGGCAGATTAGGGGCCTGGCAGCAGCTATGTGAGGCCCGTAATCTGCCTGCACCCTATGTCAAAAAATTTAACACACCAGCAGTGTGAAGAGACCTGAAAGTGGCACATGGCAGCAGAGTGTGGCGATGGAGACAGCAGCAATGGGAGGCCGTACAGGGACCCATGAGAGACTCTAGACTTGGCAGCAGCATGAGGAGGCGGTATATAGGGGCCCATGGCAGATTAGGGGCCTGGCAGCAGCTATGTGAGGCCCGTAATCTGCCTGCACCCTATGTCAAAAAATTAAACACACCAGCAGTGTGAAGAGACCTGAAAGTGGCACATGGCAGCAGAGTGTGGCGATGGAGACAGCAGCAATGGGAGGCCGTACAGGGACCATGACAGACTCTGGACTTGGCAGCAGCATGAGGAGGCGGTATATAGGGGCCCATGGCAGATTAGGGGCCTGGCAGCAGCTATGTGAGGCCCGTAATCTGCCTGCACCCTATGTCAAAAAATTTAACACACCAGCAGTGTGAAGAGACCTGAAAGTGGCACATGGCAGCAGAGTGTGGCGATGGAGACAGCAGCAATGGGAGGCCGTACAGGGACCCATGACAGACTCTGGACTTGGCAGCAGCATGAGGAGGCGGTATATAGGGGCCCATGGCAGATTAGGGGCCTGGCAGCAGCTATGGGAGGCCCGTAATCTGCCAGCACCCTATGTCAAAAAATTCAACACACCAGCAGTGTGTGAGGAGACCTGAAAGTGGCACATGGCAGAGTGTGGCGATGGAGAAAGCAGCAATGGGAGGCCGTACAGGGACCCATGAGAGACTCTGGACCTGGCAGCAGCATGAGGAGGCGGTATATAGGGGCCTATGGCAGATTAGGGGCCTGGCAGCAGCTATGTGAGGCCCGTAATCTGCCTGCACCCTATGTCAAAAAATTAAACACACCAGCAGTGTGAAGAGACCTGAAAGTGGCACATGGCAGAGTGTGGCGATGGAGACAGCAGCAATGGGAGGCCGTACAGGGACCATGACAGACTCTGGACTTGGCAGCAGCATGAGGAGGCGGTATATAGGGGCCCATGGCAGATTAGGGGCCTGGCAGCAGCTATGTGAGGCCCGTAATCTGCCTGCACCCTATGTCAAAAAATTTAACACACCAGCAGTGTGAAGAGACCTGAAAGTGGCACATGGCAGCAGAGTGTGGCGATGGAGACAGCAGCAATGGGAGGCCGTACAGGGACCCATGAGAGACTCTGGACTTGGCAGCAGCATGAGGAGGCGGTATATAGGGGCCCATGGCAGATTAGGGGCCTGGCAGCAGCTATGTGAGGCCCGTAATCTGCCTGCACCCTATGTCAAAAAATTTAACACACCAGCAGTGTGAAGAGACCTGAAAGTGGCACATGGCAGCAGAGTGTGGCGATGGAGACAGCAGCAATGGGAGGCCGTACAGGGACCATGACAGACTCTGGACTTGGCAGCAGCATGAGGAGGCGGTATATAGGGGCCCATGGCAGATTAGGGGCCTGGCAGCAGCTATGTGAGGCCCGTAATCTGCCTGCACCCTATGTCAAAAAATTTAACACACCAGCAGTGTGAAGAGACCTGAAAGTGGCACATGGCAGCAGAGTGTGGCGATGGAGACAGCAGCAATGGGAGGCCGTACAGGGACCCATGAGAGACTCTAGACTTGGCAGCAGCATGAGGAGGCGGTATATAGGGGCCCATGGCAGATTAGGGGCCTGGCAGCAGCTATGTGAGGCCCGTAATCTGCCTGCACCCTATGTCAAAAAATTAAACACACCAGCAGTGTGAAGAGACCTGAAAGTGGCACATGGCAGCAGAGTGTGGCGATGGAGACAGCAGCAATGGGAGGCCGTACAGGGACCATGACAGACTCTGGACTTGGCAGCAGCATGAGGAGGCGGTATATAGGGGCCCATGGCAGATTAGGGGCCTGGCAGCAGCTATGTGAGGCCCGTAATCTGCCTGCACCCTATGTCAAAAAATTTAACACACCAGCAGTGTGAAGAGACCTGAAAGTGGCACATGGCAGCAGAGTGTGGCGATGGAGACAGCAGCAATGGGAGGCCGTACAGGGACCATGACAGACTCTGGACTTGGCAGCAGCATGAGGAGGCGGTATATAGGGGCCCATGGCAGATTAGGGGCCTGGCAGCAGCTATGTGAGGCCCGTAATCTGCCTGCACCCTATGTCAAAAAATTTAACACACCAGCAGTGTGAAGAGACCTGAAAGTGGCACATGGCAGCAGAGTGTGGCGATGGAGACAGCAGCAATGGGAGGCCGTACAGGGACCCATGACAGACTCTGGACTTGGCAGCAGCATGAGGAGGCGGTATATAGGGGCCCATGGCAGATTAGGGGCCTGGCAGCAGCTATGGGAGGCCCGTAATCTGCCAGCACCCTATGTCAAAAAATTCAACACACCAGCAGTGTGTGAGGAGACCTGAAAGTGGCACATGGCAGAGTGTGGCGATGGAGAAAGCAGCAATGGGAGGCCGTACAGGGACCCATGAGAGACTCTGGACCTGGCAGCAGCATGAGGAGGCGGTATATAGGGGCCTATGGCAGATTAGGGGCCTGGCAGCAGCTATGTGAGGCCCGTAATCTGCCTGCACCCTATGTCAAAAAATTAAACACACCAGCAGTGTGAAGAGACCTGAAAGTGGCACATGGCAGAGTGTGGCGATGGAGACAGCAGCAATGGGAGGCCGTACAGGGACCATGACAGACTCTGGACTTGGCAGCAGCATGAGGAGGCGGTATATAGGGGCCCATGGCAGATTAGGGGCCTGGCAGCAGCTATGTGAGGCCCGTAATCTGCCTGCACCCTATGTCAAAAAATTTAACACACCAGCAGTGTGAAGAGACCTGAAAGTGGCACATGGCAGCAGAGTGTGGCGATGGAGACAGCAGCAATGGGAGGCCGTACAGGGACCCATGAGAGACTCTGGACTTGGCAGCAGCATGAGGAGGCGGTATATAGGGGCCCATGGCAGATTAGGGGCCTGGCAGCAGCTATGTGAGGCCCGTAATCTGCCTGCACCCTATGTCAAAAAATTTAACACACCAGCAGTGTGAAGAGACCTGAAAGTGGCACATGGCAGCAGAGTGTGGCGATGGAGACAGCAGCAATGGGAGGCCGTACAGGGACCATGACAGACTCTGGACTTGGCAGCAGCATGAGGAGGCGGTATATAGGGGCCCATGGCAGATTAGGGGCCTGGCAGCAGCTATGTGAGGCCCGTAATCTGCCTGCACCCTATGTCAAAAAATTTAACACACCAGCAGTGTGAAGAGACCTGAAAGTGGCACATGGCAGCAGAGTGTGGCGATGGAGACAGCAGCAATGGGAGGCCGTACAGGGACCCATGAGAGACTCTAGACTTGGCAGCAGCATGAGGAGGCGGTATATAGGGGCCCATGGCAGATTAGGGGCCTGGCAGCAGCTATGTGAGGCCCGTAATCTGCCTGCACCCTATGTCAAAAAATTAAACACACCAGCAGTGTGAAGAGACCTGAAAGTGGCACATGGCAGCAGAGTGTGGCGATGGAGACAGCAGCAATGGGAGGCCGTACAGGGACCATGACAGACTCTGGACTTGGCAGCAGCATGAGGAGGCGGTATATAGGGGCCCATGGCAGATTAGGGGCCTGGCAGCAGCTATGTGAGGCCCGTAATCTGCCTGCACCCTATGTCAAAAAATTTAACACACCAGCAGTGTGAAGAGACCTGAAAGTGGCACATGGCAGCAGAGTGTGGCGATGGAGACAGCAGCAATGGGAGGCCGTACAGGGACCCATGAGAGACTCTAGACTTGGCAGCAGCATGAGGAGGCGGTATATAGGGGCCCATGGCAGATTAGGGGCCTGGCAGCAGCTATGTGAGGCCCGTAATCTGCCTGCACCCTATGTCAAAAAATTAAACACACCAGCAGTGTGAAGAGACCTGAAAGTGGCACATGGCAGCAGAGTGTGGCGATGGAGACAGCAGCAATGGGAGGCCGTACAGGGACCCATGAGAGACTCTGGACTTGGCAGCAGCATGAGGAGGCGGTATATAGGGGCCCATGGCAGATTAGGGGCCTGGCAGCAGCTATGTGAGGCCCGTAATCTGCCTGCACCCTATGTCAAAAAATTTAACACACCAGCAGTGTGAAGAGACCTGAAAGTGGCACATGGCAGCAGAGTGTGGCGATGGAGACAGCAGCAATGGGAGGCCGTACAGGGACCCATGAGAGACTCTGGACCTGGCAGCAGCAGGAGGAGGTGGTATATAGGGGCCTATGGCAGATTAGGGGCCTGGCAGCAGCTATAGGAGGCCCGTAATCTGCCAGCACCCTATGTCAAAAAATTCAACACACCAGCAGTGTGAGGAGACCTGAAAGTGGCACATGTTTGAGGCATGATTCATGGCGGATTTAGTCAGTTGTGTCAGGAACTGGTGGTTTGAAATCCAGACTAATCCACGCCTGATTCATTTTCACAAACGTGAGTCTCTGCACACTTTGGGTGGACAGTCGTGTCCTCCGCGGAGTTACAATACCTCCTGCCGCACTAAACACGCGCTCCGATGCCACGCTACTGGCCGGGCATGACAGCCTTTCAAGGGCAAATTCAGCTAGTTGGGGCCAAAGGTCAAGTTTCGTTGCCCAGTAGTCAAGGGGATTGTCTACCTCGGTTGGCAGGGTGCTGTCCAAGTAGGCCCAAGCCTGTTGTTTGAGCTCCTGCTCCAGGTCCACCTGATGCTGCTGCTGCTGCTGCGGCTGGTTAGTAGTTTCCTCACTGCGCTGGTGAAGAAAGCTACTCATCATCGACTGCAGACTGAGGCAGCCGCTGCTGGTGGAGCTGCCACTGCTCCTACCACCCCACCCCTCCCCTGCTGCCATGCCAGCGGAACGCGAGCGCACAGGGCCCACAGTGTCTGAGGATGGACGATGGCGCACAAAGGCAGAGACCAACTGACTACATAGGTGGTTTTTATAGTACGTAATTTTGGCCTCCCTCTCAGCAGGTGTGAAAAAGGCCACCATTTTGGACCGGTAGCGAGGGTCCAACAAGGTGGACAGCCAAAAGTCATCCCTCTGTCTGATGGTTATTATTCGGCTGTCGCTACGCAAGCAACCGAGCATGCTATGGGCCATTTGTGCCAAGGAATGCGAGGGACTCCCTGCCTCCATCTCCACAGCATACTGCCACGGTGCGTCTGGGTCCTCTGTCTCCTCCTCCTCCTCCTCTACCAGATGCTCCTGCTCCTCCACTCCTGTCCGCTGAGTGGAAAAACCACCCATTTCACTCAATAATTCCTGAGCACAAATGTCCTCCTCTACCTCCTCCTCTTCTTCCTGTCCTGCCCCCACAGGGGTCATGTGGCGTTGAGATCTGTGCGCCACGTCTACCGCACCCTGACCAGCCATTGTTAACAGCATTTGTTCCAGGACGTGCAACAGAGGAATGACGTCGTTCATCCCATAGTCCTGCCGACTCACGAATAGCGTGGCCTCCTCAAAGGGCCTGAGCAAGCGGCAGGTGTCACGCATGAGCTGCCAATGGCTGACATCTAAGTTACACAGGGGAGTACCTTTATCCGCTTGTAACATCAGGAAATCGGTGATGGCCTTTCGCTGCTCGTAAAGGCGGTCTAACATGTGTAGGGTTGAATTCCACCTTGTTGCAACGTCGCAGATCAGGCGATGCTGTGGAATTCCGTTCTGCCGCTGCAGCTCAATGAGGGTGTTCTTTGCGGTGTAGGAATGGCTGAAATGCATGCACAGTTTACGTGACATTTTAAGGATGTCTTGCAGTGGGATGGTGGATTTTAGGAACCGCTTGACAACCAGATTGAACACGTGAGCCATGCATGGCGCATGGCACAACCTTCCTTGACGCAGAGCAGACACCATGTTCTTTCCGTTGTCAGTCAACATGGTTCCGATTTTTAGTTTGCGCGGAGACAGCCATCTGTCGATTTCTCTGTTCATTACACTCAGCAGTTCCTCCCCTGTGTGACTACGTTCGCCAAGGCATACCAGGTGCAGCACAGCGTGACACCGTTGCGCCCTGCACATGTGATATGCCGGTCGGGTAATGGGACTTGGCACGGGGGTGGCGGCTGAGGACACGGCGGAAAAAGAGGTGGTAGAGGCGGACATGCTTGCTGGACCAAGGACGTGCAAACGTGGAGGCAAAAGCGTCGTGACCTGTCCAAGTTGCTGGTGCGGCTGTGCCGGCACCACGTTCACCCAGTGGGCCGTAAATGACATGTACTGTCCCTGACCGTAGTTACAGCTCCACACGTCGGCGCTGCCGTGCACTTTGGCAGAGACCGACATGCTCAAAGACTGGCCCACCATCTCTTCTACATGTGAATGCAGGGCTGGCACTGCCTTTTGGGCAAAGAAATGACGGCTTGGCACTCTCCACCGCGGCGCGGCACAAGCCATCATTTCTCGGAAAGGTGCTGAGTCCACCAGTTGGAAAGGGAGGGACTGCAGCACCAGCAACTTGGACAGGAGGACGTTCAGCTTTTGCACCGTCGGGTGCGTGCTCGCAAACTGTTGTCTCTTGGATACGGATTCCAAGAAAGACTGTTGACGGAATCCGAGAAGAGGAGTAGCAGGAGAAGGAGCATCTGAACGAGCGGAAGATGCCAATGAGCGACAACTCCCCTCAGCAGAGGTGTTGGAGCCTTGACTGGCTGATAGAGGGCGATTGACGACGTCGGGTGACGGAGCAAGTAACGGAGCGGGTGATGGAGCGGGGGCTGGGGCAGGCAGAACCGCCGTATGTTTATCACGGTTTTCCCAGGCCACCGAATGGTGACGCTGCATATGCTGACGCAACGCTGTAGTCCCAACATGGGCCCCCTGGCCACGCTTGCATTTCTGGCCACATAGTCGACATACGGCTACGTTTACTTCCTCGGGCGGCTTGAGGAAAAATTGCCACACCACCGAGTAGGAAACTTTGCCCCCGCTACTCTTCACTGGCTGACTGCTACTTCCTCCGTGCGCACCGGCACCACTACTGGCCGTGGTGGTAGGCTGCAGTGGAGCTGGTGCTCTACTCCGTGGACGTTTGGCTCCACTGACACTGATGCGACCCTGCTGCTGTCTCCTGGGCAACCCACCGACTGTTTTGCTCGCTGCCAAGCTGCCACCCTCTTCTCCTGATGATGCGGAAGAAATTGCCTGATGACGACGAGGCTGCCAAGTGCGATCAACCTCCTCATCATCAAGTAGGGTCTCCGCCTCACTACTAGCCCCCTCGGCTGCGTCTGGGTCAGGAGACAGACCTGTCTCTAGACCGGCTACCGAGCCACTCTCCTCGCCAGTACTTGTTCGCTTGGCTGCTGAAAAGGCCGATGTCTCCCCCCGTTCCTGACCGCCCTCTGTTAGCTCTTCCTCACTGTACAGTGGGGCTGAGCCCACAGCATGCGATACTTCGCTTGGTGAGGGAACAGCAAAGGACAGGGGCAGGTAGAGGACACGTGATTTCAGTGGGCTTGGTCCCGGGCCATGCCAACTAACGGTTGTGTCTGACGTACCCACCGACCGTTGGCTGTAGGTGTCAGAGGTGACCTGGGAAGAGGAAGACGACCGAGCCAACCAATCAATGACGGCAGGGTTGTCGGTGGAGACACGACCGCTGGATGACACCGGGAGCACTGGCCTCTGGCTGCGAATACTGCTGCCTCGACCCCTTCCTCTGCTGCCACGTCTGCTCGCTCCTAAAACATTGCCTCCTCTGCCACTCCTCTGCATGTTGTCTGACATACTATTTAATTCAACGATTAGGTGTCCCTGAGTAACAATTCTCTGGCACTCAGTAACAATTCTGTCTGTCCCTGAGTATGAATTCTGTGGCCCTGAGTAACAATTCTGTGTCTGTGCGAGTAACAATTCTGTGTCTGTGCGAGTAACAATTCTGTGTCTGTGCAAGTAACAATTTTGTGTCTGTGCGAGTAACAATTCTCTGGCACTCAGTAACAATTCTGTCTGTCCCTGAGTAACAATTCTCTGGCACTCAGTAACAATTCTGTCTGTCCCTGAGTAACAATTCTCTGGCACTCAGTAACAATTCTGTCTGTCCCTGAGTATGAATTCTGTGGCCCTGAGTAACAATTCTGTGTCTGCGCGAGTAACAATTCTGTGTCTGTGCAAGTAACAATTTTGTGTCTGTGCGAGTAACAATTCTCTGGCACTCAGTAACAATTCTGTCTGTCCCTGAGTAACAATTCTCTGGCACTCAGTAACAATTCTGTCTGTCCCTGAGTAACAATTCTCTGGCACTCAGTAACAATTCTGTCTGTCCCTGAGTAACAATTCTCTGGCACTCAGTAACAATTCTGTCTGTCCCTGAGTAACAATTCTCTGGCGCTCAGTAACAATTCTGTCTGTCCCTGAGTATGAATTCTGTGGCCCTGAGTAACAATTCTGTGTCTGTGCGAGTAACAATTCTGTGTCTGTGCAAGTAACAATTTTGTGTCTGTGCGAGTAACAATTCTCTGGCACTCAGTAACAATTCTGTCTGTCCCTGAGTAACAATTCTCTGGCACTCAGTAACAATTCTGTCTGTCCCTGAGTAACAATTCTCTGGCACTCAGTAACAATTCTGTCTGTCCCTGAGTATGAATTCTGTGGCCCTGAGTAACAATTCTGTGTCTGCGCGAGTAACAATTCTGTGTCTGTGCAAGTAACAATTTTGTGTCTGTGCGAGTAACAATTCTCTGGCACTCAGTAACAATTCTGTCTGTCCCTGAGTAACAATTCTCTGGCACTCAGTAACAATTCTGTCTGTCCCTGAGTAACAATTCTCTGGCACTCAGTAACAATTCTGTCTGTCCCTGAGTATGAATTCTGTGGCCCTGAGTAACAATTCTGTGTCTGTGCGAGTAACAATTCTGTGTCTGTGCAAGTAACAATTTTGTGTCTGTGCGAGTAACAATTCTCTGGCACTCAGTAACAATTCTGTCTGTCCCTGAGTAACAATTCTCTGGCACTCAGTAACAATTCTGTCTGTCCCTGAGTAACAATTCTCTGGCACTCAGTAACAATTCTGTCTGTCCCTGAGTAACAATTCTCTGGCACTCAGTAACAATTCTGTCTGTCCCTGAGTAACAATTCTCTGGCGCTCAGTAACAATTCTGTCTGTCCCTGAGTATGAATTCTGTGGCCCTGAGTAACAATTCTGTGTCTGTGCGAGTAACAATTCTGTGTCTGTGCAAGTAACAATTTTGTGTCTGTGCGAGTAACAATTCTCTGGCACTCAGTAACAATTCTGTCTGTCCCTGAGTAACAATTCTCTGGCACTCAGTAACAATTCTGTCTGTCCCTGAGTAACAATTCTCTGGCACTCAGTAACAATTCTGTCTGTCCCTGAGTATGAATTCTGTGGCCCTGAGTAACAATTCTGTGTCTGCGCGAGTAACAATTCTGTGTCTGTGCAAGTAACAATTTTGTGTCTGTGCGAGTAACAATTCTCTGGCACTCAGTAACAATTCTGTCTGTCCCTGAGTAACAATTCTCTGGCACTCAGTAACAATTCTGTCTGTCCCTGAGTAACAATTCTCTGGCACTCAGTAACAATTCTGTCTGTCCCTGAGTATGAATTCTGTGGCCCTGAGTAACAATTCTGTGTCTGCGCGAGTAACAATTCTGTGTCTGTGCAAGTAACAATTTTGTGTCTGTGCGAGTAACAATTCTCTGGCACTCAGTAACAATTCTGTCTGTCCCTGAGTAACAATTCTCTGGCACTCAGTAACAATTCTGTCTGTCCCTGAGTAACAATTCTCTGGCACTCAGTAACAATTCTGTCTGTCCCTGAGTATGAATTCTGTGGCCCTGAGTAACAATTCTGTGTCTGTGCGAGTAACAATTCTGTGTCTGTGCAAGTAACAATTTTGTGTCTGTGCGAGTAACAATTCTCTGGCACTCAGTAACAATTCTGTCTGTCCCTGAGTAACAATTCTCTGGCACTCAGTAACAATTCTGTCTGTCCCTGAGTAACAATTCTCTGGCACTCAGTAACAATTCTGTCTGTCCCTGAGTAACAATTCTCTGGCACTCAGTAACAATTCTGTCTGTCCCTGAGTAACAATTCTCTGGCGCTCAGTAACAATTCTGTCTGTCCCTGAGTATGAATTCTGTGGCCCTGAGTAACAATTCTGTGTCTGTGCGAGTAACAATTCTGTGTCTGTGCAAGTAACAATTTTGTGTCTGTGCGAGTAACAATTCTCTGGCACTCAGTAACAATTCTGTCTGTCCCTGAGTAACAATTCTCTGGCACTCAGTAACAATTCTGTCTGTCCCTGAGTAACAATTCTCTGGCACTCAGTAACAATTCTGTCTGTCCCTGAGTATGAATTCTGTGGCCCTGAGTAACAATTCTGTGTCTGCGCGAGTAACAATTCTGTGTCTGTGCAAGTAACAATTTTGTGTCTGTGCGAGTAACAATTCTCTGGCACTCAGTAACAATTCTGTCTGTCCCTGAGTAACAATTCTCTGGCACTCAGTAACAATTCTGTCTGTCCCTGAGTAACAATTCTCTGGCACTCAGTAACAATTCTGTCTGTCCCTGAGTAACAATTCTCTGGCACTCAGTAACAATTCTGTCTGTCCCTGAGTAACAATTCTCTGGCACTCAGTAACAATTCTGTCTGTCCCTGAGTAACAATTCTCTGGCACTCAGTAACAATTCTGTCTGTCCCTGAGTAACAATTCTGTCTGTCCCTGAGAATGAATTCTGTGGCCCTGAGTAAGAATTCTCTGGCACTCAGTAACAATTCTGTCTGTCCCTGAGTAACAATTCTCTGGCACTCAGTAACAATTCTGTCTGTCCCTGAGTAAAAATTCTGTGGCCCTAATAACGTTTCTGTGGCCCTAAGTAACAATTCTCTGGCACTGAGTAACAATTCTGTCTGTCCCTGAGTATGAATTCTGTGGCCCTAACTAGCGTTTCTTTGTCCCTAAATAACGATTCTGTGGCCCTCATTAACAAGTCTGTGTCCCTGAGTAATGGTTCTCTGTCCCTAAGTAACTTCTCTCTGTCCCCAATTCTCGTTTCTGTGGCCCTAACTCTGTCCCTGTCCCTAGTACAGAGCGGTCTGCCTCTGTTCAATGACTGCAGGCAAATGAAGATTTCCAAAATGGCCGCTATATATACCTCGACCATTACACAGTGCTGGCTGGCTGGCTGCTGATTGGCTGATGCGATCACATGTCGTTGAGGAATGCATTATGGGGCAGCGCGCCTTGTCTGCGCGCCTTCCCCGACATCCCCGCTCCGTCGCCGCACATGTCAGCCGCCATTTTCGGAAAAATTTCGATTCGCGCGTCCGAATTAGGCTGTTTTTCGGATTCGGCACGAATCGAAATTTTTCCGATATTCGACTCGAATTCCACTTCGGATACTTCGATTCGCTCATCTCTACATATAATGATCAGTCTCATTCCCATGTTACCCTGTTAAACCTTCTGCTAGCCACACTTGTCCAGTCCCAGGTGCAGTGAACGTCTTCCTTTCACTCGAAACATAGCGGCACTTTTTTTTACAGGGCTGGTTTACAGTCCCAGCACCCAACCTTCCTCTTTTCGCAGCACGGGCTTAGGACCGGCCATGGCAGAGTTAAAAAAATGGAAAGCTAACAAATTGAAGATATTTTCCCAATTTCAACGCTGTGACTGCTGAATGATGTTTCTTTTTTGAGCGGCAGGAGCGGCGTCCTCTGGCTGGTATTCTGACCTTCATCCAAGCTGTGTCAGCATTGGTGGGTGAGATCATGGCGTACGGTAAACTGTAGGCGTATATAACTATATATACTATATCATATAATGATCAGTCTCATTCCCATGTTACCCTGTTAAACCTTCTGCTAGCCACACTTGTCCAGTCCCAGGTGCAGTGAACGTCTTCCTTTTACTCGAAACATAGCGGCACTTTTTTTTACAGGGCTGGTTTACTGTCCCAGCACCCAACCTTCCTCTTTTTGCAGCGCGGGCTTAGGACCGGCCATGGCAGAGTTAAAAAAAATGGAAAGCTAACAAATTGAAGATATTTTCCCAATTCCAATGTTGTGACTGCTGAATGATGTTTCTTTTTTGAGCGGCAGGAGCGGCGTCCTCTGGCTGGTATTCTGACCTTCATCCAAGCTGTGTCAGCATTGGTGGGTGAGATCATGGCGTACGGTAAACTGTAGGCGTATATAACTATATATACTATATCATATAATGATCAGTCTCATTCCCATGTTACCCTGTTAAACCTTCTGCTAGCCACACTTGTCCAGTCCCAGGTGCAGTGAACGTCTTCCTTTCACTCGAAACATAGCGGCACTTTTTTTTACAGGGCTGGTTTACTGTCCTAGCACCCAACCTTCCTCTTTTTGCAGCACGGGCTTAGGACCGGCCATGGCAGAGTTAAAAAAAATGGAAAGCTAACAAATTGAAGATATTTTCCCAATTCCAATGTTGTGACTGCTGAATGATGTTTCTTTTTTGAGCGGCAGGAGCGGCGTCCTCTGGCTGGTATTCTGACCTTCATCCAAGCTGTGTCAGCATTGGTGGGTGAGATCATGGCGTACGGTAAACTGTTGGCGTATATAACTATATATACTATATCATATAATGATCAGTCTCATTCCCATGTTACCCTGTTAAACCTTCTGCTAGCCACACTTGTCCAGTCCCAGGTGCAGTGAACGTCTTCCTTTCACTCGAAACATAGCGGCATTTTTTTTACAGGGCTGGTTTACTGTCCTAGCACCCAACCTTCCTCTTTTCGCAGCACGGGCTTAGGACCGGCCATGGCAGAGTTAAAAAAATGGAAAGCTAACAAATTGAAGATATTTTCCCAATTCCAACGCTGTGACTGCTGAATGATGTTTCTTTTTGAGTGGCAGGAGCGGCGTCCTCTGGCTGGTATTCTGACCTTCATCCAAGCTGTGTCAGCATTGGTGGGTGAGATCATGGCGTACGGTAAACTGTAGGCGTATATAACTATATATACTATATCATATAATGATCAGTCTCATTCCCATGTTACCCTGTTAAACCTTCTGCTAGCCACACTTGTCCAGTCCCAGGTGCAGTGAACGTCTTCCTTTCACTCGAAACATAGCGGCACTTTTTTTTACAGGGCTGGTTTACAGTCCCAGCACCCAACCTTCCTCTTTTCGCAGCACGGGCTTAGGACCGGCCATGGCAGAGTTAAAAAAATGGAAAGCTAACAAATTGAAGATATTTTCCCAATTTCAACGCTGTGACTGCTGAATGATGTTTCTTTTTTGAGCGGCAGGAGCGGCGTCCTCTGGCTGGTATTCTGACCTTCATCCAAGCTGTGTCAGCATTGGTGGGTGAGATCATGGCGTACGGTAAACTGTAGGCGTATATAACTATATATACTATATCATATAATGATCAGTCTCATTCCCATGTTACCCTGTTAAACCTTCTGCTAGCCACACTTGTCCAGTCCCAGGTGCAGTGAACGTCTTCCTTTCACTCGAAACATAGCGGCACTTTTTTTTACAGGGCTGGTTTACTGTCCCAGCACCCAACCTTCCTCTTTTTGCAGCGCGGGCTTAGGACCGGCCATGGCAGAGTTAAAAAAAATGGAAAGCTAACAAATTGAAGATATTTTCCCAATTCCAATGTTGTGACTGCTGAATGATGTTTCTTTTTTGAGCGGCAGGAGCGGCGTCCTCTGGCTGGTATTCTGACCTTCATCCAAGCTGTGTCAGCATTGGTGGGTGAGATCATGGCGTACGGTAAACTGTAGGCGTATATAACTATATATACTATATCATATAATGATCAGTCTCATTCCCATGTTACCCTGTTAAACCTTCTGCTAGCCACACTTGTCCAGTCCCAGGTGCAGTGAACGTCTTCCTTTCACTCGAAACATAGCGGCATTTTTTTTACAGGGCTGGTTTACTGTCCTAGCACCCAACCTTCCTCTTTTCGCAGCACGGGCTTAGGACCGGCCATGGCAGAGTTAAAAAAATGGAAAGCTAACAAATTGAAGATATTTTCCCAATTCCAACGCTGTGACTGCTGAATGATGTTTCTTTTTGAGCGGCAGGAGCGGCGTCCTCTGGCTGGTATTCTGACCTTCATCCAAGCTGTGTCAGCATTGGTGGGTGAGATCATGGCGTACGGTAAACTGTAGGCGTATATAACTATATATACTATATCATATAATGATCAGTCTCATTCCCATGTTACCCTGTTAAACCTTCTGCTAGCCACACTTGTCCAGTCCCAGGTGCATTGAACGTCTTCCTTTCACTCGAAACATAGCGGCACTTTTTTTTACAGGGCTGGTTTACTGTCCCAGCACCCAACCTTCCTCTTTTCGCAGCACGGGCTTAGGACCGGCCATGGCAGAGTTAAAAAAATGTAAAGCTAACAAATTGAAGATATTTTCCCAATTCCAACGCTGTGACTGCTGAATGATGTTTCTTTTTGAGCGGCAGGAGCGGCGTCCTCTGGCTGGTATTCTGACCTTCATCCAAGCTGTGTCAGCATTGGTGGGTGAGATCATGGCGTACGGTAAACTGTAGGCGTATATAACTATATATACTATATCATATAATGATCAGTCTCATTCCCATGTTACCCTGTTAAACCTTCTGCTAGCCACACTTGTCCAGTCCCAGGTGCAGTGAACGTCTTCCTTTCACTCCAAACATAGCGGCACTTTTTTTTACAGGGCTGGTTTACAGTCCCAGCACCCAACCTTCCTCTTTTCGCAGCACGGGCTTAGGACCGGCCATGGCAGAGTTAAAAAAATGGAAAGCTAACAAATTGAAGATATTTTCCCAATTTCAACGCTGTGACTGCTGAATGATGTTTATTTTTTGAGTGGCAGGAGCGGCGTCCTCTGGCTGGTATTCTGACCTTCATCCAAGCTGTGTCAGCATTGGTGGGTGAGATCATGGCGTACGGTAAACTGTAGGCGTATATAACTATATATACTATATCATATAATGATCAGTCTCATTCCCATGTTACCCTGTTAAACCTTCTGCTAGCCACACTTGTCCAGTCCCAGGTGCAGTGAACGTCTTCCTTTCACTCGAAACATAGCGGCACTTTTTTTTACAGGGCTGGTTTACAGTCCCAGCACCCAACCTTCCTCTTTTTGCAGCACGGGCTTAGGACCGGCCATGGCAGAGTTAAAAAAAATGGAAAGCTAACAAATTGAAGATATTTTCCCAATTCCAATGTTGTGACTGCTGAATGATGTTTCTTTTTTGAGCGGCAGGAGCGGCGTCCTCTGGCTGGTATTCTGACCTTCATCCAAGCTGTGTCAGCATTGGTGGGTGAGATCATGGCGTACGGTAAACTGTAGGCGTATATAACTATATATACTATATCATATAATGATCAGTCTCATTCCCATGTTACCCTGTTAAACCTTCTGCTAGCCACACTTGTCCAGTCCCAGGTGCAGTGAACGTCTTCCTTTCACTCGAAACATAGCGGCATTTTTTTTACAGGGCTGGTTTACTGTCCTAGCACCCAACCTTCCTCTTTTCGCAGCACGGTCTTAGGACCGGCCATGGCAGAGTTAAAAAAATGGAAAGCTAACAAATTGAAGATATTTTCCCAATTCCAACGCTGTGACTGCTGAAGGATGTTTCTTTTTTGAGCGGCAGGAGACGCGTCCTCTGGCTGGTATTCTGACCTTCATCCAAGCTGTGTCAGCATTGGTGGGTGAGATCATGGCGTACGGTAAACTGTAGGCGTATATAACTATATATACTATATCACATAATGATCAGTCTCATTCCCATGTTACCCTGTTAAACCTTCTGCTAGCCACACTTGTCCAGTCCCAGGTGCAGTGAACGTCTTCCTTTCACTCGAAACATAGCGGCACTTTTTTTTACAGGGCTGGTTTACAGTCCCAGCACCCAACCTTCCTCTTTTCGCAGCACGGGCTTAGGACCGGCCATGGCAGAGTTAAAAAAATGGAAAGCTAACAAATTGAAGATATTTTCCCAATTTCAACGCTGTAACTGCTGAATGATGTTTATTTTTTGAGCGGCAGGAGCGGCGTCCTCTGGCTGGTATTCTGACCTTCATCCAAGCTGTGTCAGCATTGGTGGGTGAGATCATGGCGTACGGTAAACTGTAGGCGTATATAACTATATATACTATATCATATAATGATCAGTCTCATTCCCATGTTACCCTGTTAAACCTTCTGCTAGCCACACTTGTCCAGTCCCAGGTGCAGTGAACGTCTTCCTTTCACTCGAAACATAGCGGCACTTTTTTTACAGGGCTGGTTTACAGTCCCAGCACCCAACCTTCCTCTTTTCGCAGCACGGGCTTAGGACCGGCCATGGCAGAGTTAAAAAAATGGAAAGCTAACAAATTGAAGATATTTTCCCAATTTCAACGCTGTGACTGCTGAATGATGTTTCTTTTTTGAGCGGCAGGAGCGGCGTCCTCTGGCTGGTATTCTGACCTTCATCCAAGCTGTGTCAGCATTGGTGGGTGAGATCATGGCGTACGGTAAACTGTAGGCGTATATAACTATATATACTATATCATATAATGATCAGTCTCATTCCCATGTTACCCTGTTAAACCTTCTGCTAGCCACACTTGTCCAGTCCCAGGTGCAGTGAACGTCTTCCTTTCACTCGAAACATAGCGGCACTTTTTTTTACAGGGCTGGTTTACTGTCCCAGCACCCAACCTTCCTCTTTTTGCAGCACGGGCTTAGGACCGGCCATGGCAGAGTTAAAAAAAATGGAAAGCTAACAAATTGAAGATATTTTCCCAATTCCAATGTTGTGACTGCTGAATGATGTTTCTTTTTTGAGCGGCAGGAGCGGCGTCCTCTGGCTGGTATTCTGACCTTCATCCAAGCTGTGTCAGCATTGGTGGGTGAGATCATGGCGTACGGTAAACTGTAGGCGTATACAACTATATATACTATATCATATAATGATCAGTCTCATTCCCATGTTACCCTGTTAAACCTTCTGCTAGCCACACTTGTCCAGTCCCAGGTGCAGTGAACGTCTTCCTTTCACTCGAAACATAGCGGCATTTTTTTACAGGGCTGGTTTACTGTCCTAGCACCCAACCTTCCTCTTTTCGCAGCACGGGCTTAGGACCGGCCATGGCAGAGTTAAAAAAATGGAAAGCTAACAAATTGAAGATATTTTCCCAATTCCAACGCTGTGACTGCTGAATGATGTTTCTTTTTGAGTGGCAGGAGCGGCGTCCTCTGGCTGGTATTCTGACATTCATCCAAGCTGTGTCAGCATTGGTGGGTGAGATCATGGCGTACGGTAAACTGTAGGCGTATATAACTATATATACTATATCATATAATGATCAGTCTCATTCCCATGTTACCCTGTTAAACCTTCTGCTAGCTACACTTGTCCAGTCCCAGGTGCAGTGAACGTCTTCCTTTCACTCGAAACATAGCGGCACTTTTTTTTACATGGCTGGTTAACAGTCCCAGCACCCAACCTTCCTCTTTTTGCAGCACGGGCTTAGGACCGGCCATGGCAGAGTTAAAAAAATGGAAAGCTAACAAATTGAAGATATTTTCCCAATTTAAACGCTGTGACTGCTGAATGATGTTTCTTTTTTGAGCGGCAGGAGCGGCGTCCTCTGGCTGGTATTCTGACCTTCATCCAAGCTGTGTCAGCATTGGTGGGTGAGATCATGGCGTACGGTAAACTGTTGGCGTATATAACTATATATACTATATCATATAATGATCAGTCTCATTCCCATGTTACCCTGTTAAACCTTCTGCTAGCCACACTTGTCCAGTCCCAGGTGCAGTGAACGTCTTCCTTTCACTCGAAACATAGCGGCATTTTTTTTACAGGGCTGGTTTACTGTCCTAGCACCCAACCTTCCTCTTTTCGCAGCACGGGCTTAGGACCGGCCATGGCAGAGTTAAAAAAATGGAAAGCTAACAAATTGAAGATATTTTCCCAATTCCAACGCTGTGACTGCTGAATGATGTTTCTTTTTGAGTGGCAGGAGCGGCGTCCTCTGGCTGGTATTCTGACCTTCATCCAAGCTGTGTCAGCATTGGTGGGTGAGATCATGGCGTACGGTAAACTGTAGGCGTATATAACTATATATACTATATCATATAATGATCAGTCTCATTCCCATGTTACCCTGTTAAACCTTCTGCTAGCCACACTTGTCCAGTCCCAGGTGCAGTGAACGTCTTCCTTTCACTCGAAACATAGCGGCACTTTTTTTTACAGGGCTGGTTTACAGTCCCAGCACCCAACCTTCCTCTTTTCGCAGCACGGGCTTAGGACCGGCCATGGCAGAGTTAAAAAAATGGAAAGCTAACAAATTGAAGATATTTTCCCAATTTCAACGCTGTGACTGCTGAATGATGTTTCTTTTTTGAGCGGCAGGAGCGGCGTCCTCTGGCTGGTATTCTGACCTTCATCCAAGCTGTGTCAGCATTGGTGGGTGAGATCATGGCGTACGGTAAACTGTAGGCGTATATAACTATATATACTATATCATATAATGATCAGTCTCATTCCCATGTTACCCTGTTAAACCTTCTGCTAGCCACACTTGTCCAGTCCCAGGTGCAGTGAACGTCTTCCTTTCACTCGAAACATAGCGGCACTTTTTTTTACAGGGCTGGTTTACTGTCCCAGCACCCAACCTTCCTCTTTTTGCAGCGCGGGCTTAGGACCGGCCATGGCAGAGTTAAAAAAAATGGAAAGCTAACAAATTGAAGATATTTTCCCAATTCCAATGTTGTGACTGCTGAATGATGTTTCTTTTTTGAGCGGCAGGAGCGGCGTCCTCTGGCAGGTATTCTGACCTTCATCCAAGCTGTGTCAGCATTGGTGGGTGAGATCATGGCGTACGGTAAACTGTAGGCGTATATAACTATATATACTATATCATATAATGATCAGTCTCATTCCCATGTTACCCTGTTAAACCTTCTGCTAGCCACACTTGTCCAGTCCCAGGTGCAGTGAACGTCTTCCTTTCACTCGAAACATAGCGGCATTTTTTTTACAGGGCTGGTTTACTGTCCTAGCACCCAACCTTCCTCTTTTCGCAGCACGGGCTTAGGACCGGCCATGGCAGAGTTAAAAAAATGGAAAGCTAACAAATTGAAGATATTTTCCCAATTCCAACGCTGTGACTGCTGAATGATGTTTCTTTTTGAGCGGCAGGAGCGGCGTCCTCTGGCTGGTATTCTGACCTTCATCCAAGCTGTGTCAGCATTGGTGGGTGAGATCATGGCGTACGGTAAACTGTAGGCGTATATAACTATATATACTATATCATATAATGATCAGTCTCATTCCCATGTTACCCTGTTAAACCTTCTGCTAGCCACACTTGTCCAGTCCCAGGTGCAGTGAACGTCTTCCTTTCACTCGAAACATAGCGGCACTTTTTTTTACAGGGCTGGTTTACTGTCCCAGCACCCAACCTTCCTCTTTTCGCAGCACGGGCTTAGGACCGGCCATGGCAGAGTTAAAAAAATGGAAAGCTAACAAATTGAAGATATTTTCTCAATTCCAACGCTGTGACTGCTGAATGATGTTTCTTTTTGAGCGGCAGGAGCGGTGTCCTCTGGCTGGTATTCTGACCTTCATCCAAGCTGTGTCAGCATTGGTGGGTGAGATCATGGCGTACGGTAAACTGTAGGCGTATATAACTATATATACTATATCATATAATGATCAGTCTCATTCCCATGTTACCCTGTTAAACCTTCTGCTAGCCACACTTGTCCAGTCCCAGGTGCAGTGAACGTCTTCCTTTCACTCGAAACATAGCGGCACTTTTTTTTACAGGGCTGGTTTACTGTCCCAGCACCCAACCTTCCTCTTTTCGCAGCACGGGCTTAGGACCGGCCATGGCAGAGTTAAAAAAATGGAAAGCTAACAAATTGAAGATATTTTCCCAATTCCAACGCTGTGACTGCTGAATGATGTTTCTTTTTTGAGCGGCAGGAGAGGCGTCCTCTGGCTGGTATTCTGACCTTCATCCAAGCTGTGTCAGCATTGGTGGGTGAGATCATGGCATACGGTAAACTGTAGGCGTATATAACTATATATACTATATCATATAATGATCAGTCTCATTCCCATGTTACCCTGTTAAACCTTCTGCTAGCCACACTTGTCCAGTCCCAGGTGCAGTGAACGTCTTCCTTTCACTCGAAACATAGCGGCACTTTTTTTTACAGGGCTGGTTTACTGTCCCAGCACCCAACCTTCCTCTTTTCGCAGCATGGGCTTAGGACCGGCCATGGCAGAGTTAAAAAAATGGAAAGCTAACAAATTGAAGATATTTTCCCAATTCCAACGCTGTGACTGCTGAATGATGTTTCTTTTTTGAGCGGCAGGAGAGGCGTCCTCTGGCTGGTATTCTGACCTTCATCCAAGCTGTGTCAGCATTGGTGGGTGAGATCATGGCGTACGGTAAACTGTAGGCGTATATAACTATATATACTATATCATATAATGATCAGTCTCATTCCCATGTTACCCTGTTAAACCTTCTGCTAGCCACACTTGTCCAGTCCCAGGTGCAGTGAACGTCTTCCTTTCACTCGAAACATAGCGGCACTTTTTTTTACAGGGCTGGTTTACTGTCCCAGCACCCAACCTTCCTCTTTTTGCAGCGCGGGCTTAGGACCGGCCATGGCAGAGTTAAAAAAAATGGAAAGCTAACAAATTGAAGATATTTTCCCAATTCCAATGTTGTGACTGCTGAATGATGTTTCTTTTTTGAGCGGCAGGAGCGGCGTCCTCTGGCTGGTATTCTGACCTTCATCCAAGCTGTGTCAGCATTGGTGGGTGAGATCATGGCGTACGGTAAACTGTAGGCGTATATAACTATATATACTATATCATATAATGATCAGTCTCATTCCCATGTTACCCTGTTAAACATTCTGCTAGCCACACTTGTCCAGTCCCAGGTGCAGTGAACGTCTTCCTTTCACTCGAAACATAGCGACCTTTTTTTTTACAGGGCTGGTTTACTGTCCTAGCACCCAACCTTCCTCTTTTCGCAGCACGGGCTTAGGACCGGCCATGGCAGAGTTAAAAAAATGGAAAGCTAACAAATTGAAGATATTTTCCCAATTTCAACGCTGTGACTGCTGAATGATGTTTCTTTTTTGAGCGGCAGGAGCAGCGTCCTCTGGCTGGTATTCTGACCTTCATCCAAGCTGTGTCAGCATTGGTGGGTGAGATCATGGCGTACAGTAAACTGTAGGCGTATATAACTATATATACTATATCATATAATGATCAGTCTCATTCCCATGTTACCCTGTTAATCCTTCTGCTAGCCACACTTGTCCAGTCCCAGGTGCAGTGAAAGTCTTCCTTTCACTCGAAACATAGCGGCACTTTTTTTTACAGGGCTGGTTTACTGTCCCAGCACCCAACCTTCCTCTTTTTGCAGCACGGGCTTAGGACCGGCCATGGCAGAGTTAAAAAAAATGGAAAGCTAACAAATTGAAGATATTTTCCCTATTCCAATGTTGTGACTGCTGAATGATGTTTCTTTTTTGAGCGGCAGGAGCGGCGTCCTCTGGCTGGTATTCTGACCTTCATCCAAGCTGTGTCAGCATTGGTGGGTGAGATCATGGCGTACGGTAAACTGTAGGCGTATATAACTATATATACTATATCATATAATGATCAGTCTCATTCCCATGTTACCCTGTTAAACCTTCTTCTAGCCACACTTGTCCAGTCCCAGGTGCAGTGAACGTCTTCCTTTCACTCGAAACATAGCGGCACTTTTTTTTACAGGGCTGGTTTACTGTCCCAGCACCCAACCTTCCTCTTTTCGCAGCACGGGCTTAGGACCGGCCATGGCAGAGTTAAAAAAATGGAAAGCTAACAAATTGAAGATATTTTCCCAATTTAAACGCTGTGACTGCTGAATGATGTTTCTTTTTTGAGCGGCAGGAGCGGCGTCCTCTGGCTGGTATTCTGACCTTCATCCAAGCTGTGTCAGCATTGGTGGGTGAGATCATGGCGTACGGTAAACTGTAGGCGTATATAACTATATATACTATATCATATAATGATCAGTCTCATTCCCATGTTACCCTGTTAAACCTTCTGCTAGCCACACTTGTCCAGTCCCAGGTGCAGTGAACGTCTTAATTTCACTCGAAACATAGCGGCACTTTTTTTTACAGGGCTGGTTTACAGTCCCAGCACCCAACCTTCCTCTTTTTGCAGCACGGGCTTAGGACCGGCCATGGCAGAGTTAAAAAAAATGGAAAGCTAACAAATTGAAGATATTTTCCCAATTTAAACGCTGGGACTGCTGAATGATGTTTCTTTTTTGAGCGGCAGGAGCGGCGTCCTCTGGCTGGTATTCTGACCTTCATCCAAGCTGTGTCAGCATTGGTGGGTGAGATCATGGCGTACGGTAAACTGTAGGCGTATATAACTATATATACTATATCATATAATGATCAGTCTCATTCCCATGTTACCCTGTTAAACCTTCTTCTAGCCACACTTGTCCAGTCCCAGGTGCAGTGAACGTCTTCCTTTCACTCGAAACATAGCGGCACTTTTTTTTACAGGGCTGGTTTACTGTCCCAGCACCCAACCTTCCTCTTTTCGCAGCACGGGCTTAGGACCGGCCATGGCAGAGTTAAAAAAATGGAAAGCTAACAAATTGAAGATATTTTCCCAATTTAAACGCTGTGACTGCTGAATGATGTTTCTTTTTTGAGCGGCAGGAGCGGCGTCCTCTGGCTGGTATTCTGACCTTCATCCAAGCTGTGTCAGCATTGGTGGGTGAGATCATGGCGTACGGTAAACTGTAGGCGTATATAACTATATATACTATATCATATAATGATCAGTCTCATTCCCATGTTACCCTGTTAAACCTTCTGCTAGCCACACTTGTCCAGTCCCAGGTGCAGTGAACGTCTTCCTTTCACTCGAAACATAGCGGCACTTTTTTTTACAGGGCTGGTTTACAGTCCCAGCACCCAACCTTCCTCTTTTTGCAGCACGGGCTTAGGACCGGCCATGGCAGAGTTAAAAAAAATAAAAAGTAACAAATTGAAGATATTTTCCCAATTCCAATGTTGTGACTGCTGAATGATGTTTCTTTTTTGAGCGGCAGGAGCGGCGTCCTCTGGCTGGTATTCTGACCTTCATCCAAGCTGTGTCAGCATTGGTGGGTGAGATCATGGCGTACGGTAAACTGTAGGCGTATACAACTATATATACTATATCATATAATGATCAGTCTCATTCCCATGTTACCCTGTTAAACCTTCTGCTAGCCACACTTGTCCAGTCCCAGGTGCAGTGAACGTGCTCCTTTCACTCGAAACATAGCGGCATTTTTTTACAGGGCTGGTTTACTGTCCTAGCACCCAACCTTCCTCTTTTCGCAGCACGGGCTTAGGACCGGCCATGGCAGAGTTAAAAAAATGGAAAGCTAACAAATTGAAGATATTTTCCCAATTCCAACGCTGTGACTGCTGAATGATGTTTCTTTTTGAGTGGCAGGAGCGGCGTCCTCTGGCTGGTATTCTGACATTCATCCAAGCTGTGTCAGCATTGGTGGGTGAGATCATGGCGTACGGTAAACTGTAGGCGTATATAACTATATATACTATATCATATAATGATCAGTCTCATTCCCATGTTACCCTGTTAAACCTTCTGCTAGCCACACTTGTCCAGTCCCAGGTGCAGTGAACGTCTTCCTTTCACTCGAAACATAGCGGCACTTTTTTTTACAGGGCTGGTTAACAGTCCCAGCACCCAACCTTCCTCTTTTTGCAGCACGGGCTTAGGACCGGCCATGGCAGAGTTAAAAAAATGGAAAGCTAACAAATTGAAGATATTTTCCCAATTTAAACGCTGTGACTGCTGAATGATGTTTCTTTTTTGAGCGGCAGGAGCGGCGTCCTCTGGCTGGTATTCTGACCTTCATCCAAGCTGTGTCAGCATTGGTGGGTGAGATCATGGCGTACAGTAAACTGTAGGCGTATATAACTATATATACTATATCATATAATGATCAGTCTCATTCCCATGTTACCCTGTTAATCCTTCTGCTAGCCACACTTGTCCAGTCCCAGGTGCAGTGAAAGTCTTCCTTTCACTCGAAACATAGCGGCACTTTTTTTTACAGGGCTGGTTTACTGTCCCAGCACCCAACCTTCCTCTTTTTGCAGCACGGGCTTAGGACCGGCCATGGCAGAGTTAAAAAAAATGGAAAGCTAACAAATTGAAGATATTTTCCCTATTCCAATGTTGTGACTGCTGAATGATGTTTCTTTTTTGAGCGGCAGGAGCGGCGTCCTCTGGCTGGTATTCTGACCTTCATCCAAGCTGTGTCAGCATTGGTGGGTGAGATCATGGCGTACGGTAAACTGTAGGCGTATATAACTATATATACTATATCATATAATGATCAGTCTCATTCCCATGTTACCCTGTTAAACCTTCTTCTAGCCACACTTGTCCAGTCCCAGGTGCAGTGAACGTCTTCCTTTCACTCGAAACATAGCGGCACTTTTTTTTACAGGGCTGGTTTACTGTCCCAGCACCCAACCTTCCTCTTTTCGCAGCACGGGCTTAGGACCGGCCATGGCAGAGTTAAAAAAATGGAAAGCTAACAAATTGAAGATATTTTCCCAATTTCAACGCTGTGACTGCTGAATGATGTTTCTTTTTTGAGCGGCAGGAGCGGCGTCCTCTGGCTGGTATTCTGACCTTCATCCAAGCTGTGTCAGCATTGGTGGGTGAGATCATGGCGTACGGTAAACTGTAGGCGTATATAACTATATATACTATATCATATAATGATCAGTCTCATTCCCATGTTACCCTGTTAAACCTTCTGCTAGCCACACTTGTCCAGTCCCAGGTGCAGTGAACGTCTTAATTTCACTCGAAACATAGCGGCACTTTTTTTTACAGGGCTGGTTTACAGTCCCAGCACCCAACCTTCCTCTTTTTGCAGCACGGGCTTAGGACCGGCCATGGCAGAGTTAAAAAAAATGGAAAGCTAACAAATTGAAGATATTTTCCCAATTTAAACGCTGGGACTGCTGAATGATGTTTCTTTTTTGAGCGGCAGGAGCGGCGTCCTCTGGCTGGTATTCTGACCTTCATCCAAGCTGTGTCAGCATTGGTGGGTGAGATCATGGCGTACGGTAAACTGTAGGCGTATATAACTATATATACTATATCATATAATGATCAGTCTCATTCCCATGTTACCCTGTTAAACCTTCTGCTAGCCACACTTGTCCAGTCCCAGGTGCAGTGAACGTCTTCCTTTCACTCGAAACATAGCGGCACTTTTTTTTACAGGGCTGGTTTACTGTCCCAGCACCCAACCTTCCTCTTTTCGCAGCACGGGCTTAGGACCGGCCATGGCAGAGTTAAAAAAATGGAAAGCTAACAAATTGAAGATATTTTCCCAATTTAAACGCTGTGACTGCTGAATGATGTTTCTTTTTTGAGCGGCAGGAGCGGCGTCCTCTGGCTGGTATTCTGACCTTCATCCAAGCTGTGTCAGCATTGGTGGGTGAGATCATGGCGTACGGTAAACTGTAGGCGTATATAACTATATATACTATATCATATAATGATCAGTCTCATTCCCATGTTACCCTGTTAAACCTTCTGCTAGCCACACTTGTCCAGTCCCAGGTGCAGTGAACGTCTTCCTTTCACTCGAAACATAGCGGCACTTTTTTTTACAGGGCTGGTTTACAGTCCCAGCACCCAACCTTCCTCTTTTTGCAGCACGGGCTTAGGACCGGCCATGGCAGAGTTAAAAAAAATGGAAAGTAACAAATTGAAGATATTTTCCCAATTCCAATGTTGTGACTGCTGAATGATGTTTCTTTTTTGAGCGGCAGGAGCGGCGTCCTCTGGCTGGTATTCTGACCTTCATCCAAGCTGTGTCAGCATTGGTGGGTGAGATCATGGCGTACGGTAAACTGTAGGCGTATATAACTATATATACTATATCATATAATGATCAGTCTCATTCCCATGTTACCCTGTTAAACCTTCTGCTAGCCACACTTGTCCAGTCCCAGGTGCAGTGAACGTGCTCCTTTCACTCGAAACATAGCGGCATTTTTTTACAGGGCTGGTTTACTGTCCTAGCACCCAACCTTCCTCTTTTCGCAGCACGGGCTTAGGACCGGCCATGGCAGAGTTAAAAAAATGGAAAGCTAACAAATTGAAGATATTTTCCCAATTCCAACGCTGTGACTGCTGAATGATGTTTCTTTTTGAGTGGCAGGAGCGGCGTCCTCTGGCTGGTATTCTGACATTCATCCAAGCTGTGTCAGCATTGGTGGGTGAGATCATGGCGTACGGTAAACTGTAGGCGTATATAACTATATATACTATATCATATAATGATCAGTCTCATTCCCATGTTACCCTGTTAAACCTTCTGCTAGCCACACTTGTCCAGTCCCAGGTGCAGTGAACGTCTTCCTTTCACTCGAAACATAGCGGCACTTTTTTTTACAGGGCTGGTTAACAGTCCCAGCACCCAACCTTCCTCTTTTTGCAGCACGGGCTTAGGACCGGCCATGGCAGAGTTAAAAAAATGGAAAGCTAACAAATTGAAGATATTTTCCCAATTTAAACGCTGTGACTGCTGAATGATGTTTCTTTTTTGAGCGGCAGGAGCGGCGTCCTCTGGCTGGTATTCTGACCTTCATCCAAGCTGTGTCAGCATTGGTGGGTGAGATCATGGCGTACGGTAAACTGTTGGCGTATATAACTATATATACTATATCATATAATGATCAGTCTCATTCCCATGTTACCCTGTTAAACCTTCTGCTAGCCACACTTGTCCAGTCCCAGGTGCAGTGAACGTCTTCCTTTCACTCGAAACATAGCGGCATTTTTTTTACAGGGCTGGTTTACTGTCCTAGCACCCAACCTTCCTCTTTTCGCAGCACGGGCTTAGGACCGGCCATGGCAGAGTTAAAAAAATGGAAAGCTAACAAATTGAAGATATTTTCCCAATTCCAACGCTGTGACTGCTGAATGATGTTTCTTTTTGAGTGGCAGGAGCGGTGTCCTCTGGCTGGTATTCTGACCTTCATCCAAGCTGTGTCAGCATTGGTGGGTGAGATCATGGCGTACGGTAAACTGTAGGCGTATATAACTATATATACTATATCATATAATGATCAGTCTCATTCCCATGTTACCCTGTTAAACCTTCTGCTAGCCACACTTGTCCAGTCCCAGGTGCAGTGAACGTCTTCCTTTCACTCGAAACATAGCGGCACTTTTTTTTACAGGGCTGGTTTACAGTCCCAGCACCCAACCTTCCTCTTTTCGCAGCACGGGCTTAGGACCGGCCATGGCAGAGTTAAAAAAATGGAAAGCTAACAAATTGAAGATATTTTCCCAATTTCAACGCTGTGACTGCTGAATGATGTTTCTTTTTTGAGCGGCAGGAGCGGCGTCCTCTGGCTGGTATTCTGACCTTCATCCAAGCTGTGTCAGCATTGGTGGGTGAGATCATGGCGTACGGTAAACTGTAGGCGTATATAACTATATATACTATATCATATAATGATCAGTCTCATTCCCATGTTACCCTGTTAAACCTTCTGCTAGCCACACTTGTCCAGTCCCAGGTGCAGTGAACGTCTTCCTTTCACTCGAAACATAGCGGCACTTTTTTTTACAGGGCTGGTTTACTGTCCCAGCACCCAACCTTCCTCTTTTTGCAGCGCGGGCTTAGGACCGGCCATGGCAGAGTTAAAAAAAATGGAAAGCTAACAAATTGAAGATATTTTCCCAATTCCAATGTTGTGACTGCTGAATGATGTTTCTTTTTTGAGCGGCAGGAGCGGCGTCCTCTGGCAGGTATTCTGACCTTCATCCAAGCTGTGTCAGCATTGGTGGGTGAGATCATGGCGTACGGTAAACTGTAGGCGTATATAACTATATATACTATATCATATAATGATCAGTCTCATTCCCATGTTACCCTGTTAAACCTTCTGCTAGCCACACTTGTCCAGTCCCAGGTGCAGTGAACGTCTTCCTTTCACTCGAAACATAGCGGCACTTTTTTTTACAGGGCTGGTTTACTGTCCCAGCACCCAACCTTCCTCTTTTCGCAGCACGGGCTTAGGACCGGCCATGGCAGAGTTAAAAAAATGGAAAGCTAACAAATTGAAGATATTTTCCCAATTCCAACGCTGTGACTGCTGAATGATGTTTCTTTTTGAGCGGCAGGAGCGGCGTCCTCTGGCTGGTATTCTGACCTTCATCCAAGCTGTGTCAGCATTGGTGGGTGAGATCATGGCGTACGGTAAACTGTAGGCGTATATAACTATATATACTATATCATATAATGATCAGTCTCATTCCCATGTTACCCTGTTAAACCTTCTGCTAGCCACACTTGTCCAGTCCCAGGTGCAGTGAACGTCTTCCTTTCACTCGAAACATAGCGGCACTTTTTTTTACAGGGCTGGTTTACTGTCCCAGCACCCAACCTTCCTCTTTTCGCAGCACGGGCTTAGGACCGGCCATGGCAGAGTTAAAAAAATGGAAAGCTAACAAATTGAAGATATTTTCCCAATTCCAACGCTGTGACTGCTGAATGATGTTTCTTTTTTGAGCGGCAGGAGAGGCGTCCTCTGGCTGGTATTCTGACCTTCATCCAAGCTGTGTCAGCATTGGTGGGTGAGATCATGGCATACGGTAAACTGTAGGCGTATATAACTATATATACTATATCATATAATGATCAGTCTCATTCCCATGTTACCCTGTTAAACCTTCTGCTAGCCACACTTGTCCAGTCCCAGGTGCAGTGAACGTCTTCCTTTCACTCGAAACATAGCGGCACTTTTTTTTACAGGGCTGGTTTACTGTCCCAGCACCCAACCTTCCTCTTTTCGCAGCATGGGCTTAGGACCGGCCATGGCAGAGTTAAAAAAATGGAAAGCTAACAAATTGAAGATATTTTCCCAATTCCAACGCTGTGACTGCTGAATGATGTTTCTTTTTTGAGCGGCAGGAGAGGCGTCCTCTGGCTGGTATTCTGACCTTCATCCAAGCTGTGTCAGCATTGGTGGGTGAGATCATGGCGTACGGTAAACTGTAGGCGTATATAACTTTATATACTATATCATATAATGATCAGTCTCATTCCCATGTTACCCTGTTAAACCTTCTGCTAGCCACACTTGTCCAGTCCCAGGTGCAGTGAACGTCTTCCTTTCACTCGAAACATAGCGGCACTTTTTTTTACAGGGCTGGTTTACTGTCCCAGCACCCAACCTTCCTCTTTTTGCAGCGCGGGCTTAGGACCGGCCATGGCAGAGTTAAAAAAAATGGAAAGCTAACAAATTGAAGATATTTTCCCAATTCCAATGTTGTGACTGCTGAATGATGTTTCTTTTTTGAGCGGCAGGAGCGGCGTCCTCTGGCTGGTATTCTGACCTTCATCCAAGCTGTGTCAGCATTGGTGGGTGAGATCATGGCGTACGGTAAACTGTAGGCGTATATAACTATATATACTATATCATATAATGATCAGTCTCATTCCCATGTTACCCTGTTAAACATTCTGCTAGCCACACTTGTCCAGTCCCAGGTGCAGTGAACGTCTTCCTTTCACTCGAAACATAGCGACCTTTTTTTTTACAGGGCTGGTTTACTGTCCTAGCACCCAACCTTCCTCTTTTCGCAGCACGGGCTTAGGACCGGCAATGGCAGAGTTAAAAAAATGGAAAGCTAACAAATTGAAGATATTTTCCCAATTTCAACGCTGTGACTGCTGAATGATGTTTCTTTTTTGAGCGGCAGGAGCAGCGTCCTCTGGCTGGTATTCTGACCTTCATCCAAGCTGTGTCAGCATTGGTGGGTGAGATCATGGCGTACAGTAAACTGTAGGCGTATATAACTATATATACTATATCATATAATGATCAGTCTCATTCCCATGTTACCCTGTTAATCCTTCTGCTAGCCACACTTGTCCAGTCCCAGGTGCAGTGAAAGTCTTCCTTTCACTCGAAACATAGCGGCACTTTTTTTTACAGGGCTGGTTTACTGTCCCAGCACCCAACCTTCCTCTTTTTGCAGCACGGGCTTAGGACCGGCCATGGCAGAGTTAAAAAAAATGGAAAGCTAACAAATTGAAGATATTTTCCCTATTCCAATGTTGTGACTGCTGAATGATGTTTCTTTTTTGAGCGGCAGGAGCGGCGTCCTCTGGCTGGTATTCTGACCTTCATCCAAGCTGTGTCAGCATTGGTGGGTGAGATCATGGCGTACGGTAAACTGTAGGCGTATATAACTATATATACTATATCATATAATGATCAGTCTCATTCCCATGTTACCCTGTTAAACCTTCTGCTAGCCACACTTGTCCAGTCCCAGGTGCAGTGAACGTCTTCCTTTCACTCGAAACATAGCGGCACTTTTTTTTACAGGGCTGGTTTACAGTCCCAGCACCCAACCTTCCTCTTTTCGCAGCACGGGCTTAGGACTGGCCATGGCAGAGTTAAAAAAATGGAAAGCTAACAAATTGAAGATATTTTCCCAATTTAAACGCTGGGACTGCTGAATGATGTTTCTTTTTTGAGCGGCAGGAGCGGCGTCCTCTGGCTGGTATTCTGACCTTCATCCAAGCTGTGTCAGCATTGGTGGGTGAGATCATGGCGTACGGTAAACTGTAGGCGTATATAACTACATATACTATATCATATAATGATCAGTCTCATTCCCATGTTACCCTGTTAAACCTTCTTCTAGCCACACTTGTCCAGTCCCAGGTGCAGTGAACGTCTTCCTTTCACTCGAAACATAGCGGCACTTTTTTTTACAGGGCTGGTTTACTGTCCCAGCACCCAACCTTCCTCTTTTCGCAGCACGGGCTTAGGACCGGCCATGGCAGAGTTAAAAAAATGGAAAGCTAACAAATTGAAGATATTTTCCCAATTTAAACGCTGTGACTGCTGAATGATGTTTCTTTTTTGAGCGGCAGGAGCGGCGTCCTCTGGCTGGTATTCTGACCTTCATCCAAGCTGTGTCAGCATTGGTGGGTGAGATCATGGCGTACGGTAAACTGTAGGCGTATATAACTATATATACTATATCATATAATGATCAGTCTCATTCCCATGTTACCCTGTTAATCCTTCTGCTAGCCACACTTGTCCAGTCCCAGGTGCAGTGAACGTCTTCCTTTCACTCGAAACATAGCGGCACTTTTTTTTACAGGGCTGGTTTACTGTCCTAGCACCCAACCTTCCTCTTTTCGCAGCACGGGCTTAGGACCGGCCATGGCAGAGTTAAAAAAATGGAAAGCTAACAAATTGAAGATATTTTCCCAATTTCAACGCTGTGACTGCTGAATGATGTTTCTTTTTTGAGCGGCAGGAGCGGCGTCCTCTGGCTGGTATTCTGACCTTCATCCAAGCTGTGTCAGCATTGGTGGGTGAGATCATGGCGTACGGTAAACTGTAGGCGTATATAACTATATATACTATATCATATAATGATCAGTCTCATTCCCATGTTACCCTGTTAAACCTTCTGCTAGCCACACTTGTCCAGTCCCAGGTGCAGTGAACGTCTTCCTTTCACTCGAAACATAGCGGCACTTTTTTTTACAGGGCTGGTTTACAGTCCCAGCACCCAACCTTCCTCTTTTTGCAGCACGGGCTTAGGACCGGCCATGGCAGAGTTAAAAAAAATGGAAAGCTAACAAATTGAAGATATTTTCCCAATTCCAATGTTGTGACTGCTGAATGATGTTTCTTTTTTGAGCGGCAGGAGCGGCGTCCTCTGGCTGGTATTCTGACCTTCATCCAAGCTGTGTCAGCATTGGTGGGTGAGATCATGGCGTACGGTAAACTGTAGGCGTATACAACTATATATACTATATCATATAATGATCAGTCTCATTCCCATGTTACCCTGTTAAACCTTCTGCTAGCCACACTTGTCCAGTCCCAGGTGCAGTGAACGTCTTCCTTTCACTCGAAACATAGCGGCATTTTTTTTACAGGGCTGGTTTACTGTCCTAGCACCCAACCTTCCTCTTTTCGCAGCACGGGCTTAGGACCGGCCATGGCAGAGTTAAAAAAATGGAAAGCTAACAAATTGAAGATATTTTCCCAATTCCAACGCTGTGACTGCTGAATGATGTTTCTTTTTGAGTGGCAGGAGCGGCGTCCTCTGGCTGGTATTCTGACCTTCATCCAAGCTGTGTCAGCATTGGTGGGTGAGATCATGGCGTACGGTAAACTGTAGGCGTATATAACTATATATACTATATCATATAATGATCAGTCTCATTCCCATGTTACCCTGTTAAACCTTCTGCTAGCCACACTTGTCCAGTCCCAGGTGCAGTGAACGTCTTCCTTTCACTCGAAACATAGCGGCACTTTTTTTTACAGGGCTGGTTTACAGTCCCAGCACCCAACCTTCCTCTTTTCGCAGCACGGGCTTAGGACCGGCCATGGCAGAGTTAAAAAAATGGAAAGCTAACAAATTGAAGATATTTTCCCAATTTCAACGCTGTGACTGCTGAATGATGTTTCTTTTTTGAGCGGCAGGAGCGGCGTCCTCTGGCTGGTATTCTGACCTTCATCCAAGCTGTGTCAGCATTGGTGGGTGAGATCATGGCATACGGTAAACTGTAGGCGTATATAACTATATATACTATATCATATAATGATCAGTCTCATTCCCATGTTACCCTGTTAAACCTTCTGCTAGCCACACTTGTCCAGTCCCAGGTGCAGTGAACGTCTTCCTTTTTACTCAAAACATAGCGGCACTTTTTTTTACAGGGCTGGTTTACTGTCCCAGCACCCAACCTTCCTCTTTTCGCAGCACGGGCTTAGGACCGGCCATGGCAGAGTTAAAAAAATGGAAAGCTAACAAATTGAAGATATTTTCCCAATTCCAACGCTGTGACTGCTGAATGATGTTTCTTTTTTGAGCGGCAGGAGCGGCGTCCTCTGGCTGGTATTCTGACCTTCATCCAAGCTGTGTCAGCATTGGTGGGTGAGATCATGGCGTACGGTAAACTGTAGGCGTATATAACTATATATACTATATCATATAATGATCAGTCTCATTCCCATGTTACCCTGTTAAACCTTCTGCTAGCCACACTTGTCCAGTCCCAGGTGCAGTGAACGTCTTCCTTTCACTCGAAACATAGCGGCACTTTTTTTTTACAGGGCTGGTTTACAGTCCCAGCACCCAACCTTCCTCTTTTCGCAGCACGGGCTTAGGACCGGCCATGGCAGAGTTAAAAAAATGGAAAGCTAACAAATTGAAGATATTTTCCCAATTTCAACGCTGTGACTGCTGAATGATGTTTATTTTTTGAGCGGCAGGAGCGGCGTCCTCTGGCTGGTATTCTGACCTTCATCCAAGCTGTGTCAGCATTGGTGGGTGAGATCATGGCGTACGGTAAACTGTAGGCGTATATAACTATATATACTATATCATATAATGATCAGTCTCATTCCCATGTTACCCTGTTAAACCTTCTGCTAGCCACACTTGTCCAGTCCCAGGTGCAGTGAACGTCTTCCTTTCACTCGAAACATAGCGGCATTTTTTTTACAGGGCTGGTTTACTGTCCTAGCACCCAACCTTCCTCTTTTCGCAGCACGGGCTTAGGACCGGCCATGGCAGAGTTAAAAAAATGGAAAGCTAACAAATTGAAGATATTTTCCCAATTTCAACGCTGTGACTGCTGAATGATGTTTCTTTTTTGAGCGGCAGGAGCAGCGTCCTCTGGCTGGTATTCTGACCTTCATCCAAGCTGTGTCAGCATTGGTGGGTGAGATCATGGCGTACGGTAAACTGTAGGCGTATATAACTATATATACTATATCATATAATGATCAGTCTCATTCCCATGTTACCCTGTTAATCCTTCTGCTAGCCACACTTGTCCAGTCCCAGGTGCAGTGAACGTCTTCCTTTCACTCGAAACATAGCGGCACTTTTTTTTACAGGGCTGGTTTACTGTCCCAGCACCCAACCTTCCTCTTTTTGCAGCACGGGCTTAGGACCGGCCATGGCAGAGTTAAAAAAAATGGAAAGCTAACAAATTGAAGATATTTTCCCTATTCCAATGTTGTGACTGCTGAATGATGTTTCTTTTTTGAGCGGCAGGAGCGGCGTCCTCTGGCTGGTATTCTGACCTTCATGCAAGCTGTGTCAGCATTGGTGGGTGAGATCATGGCGTACGGTAAACTGTAGGCGTATATAACTATATATACTATATCATATAATGATCAGTCTCATTCCCATGTTACCCTGTTAAACCTTCTGCTAGCCACACTTGTCCAGTCCCAGGTGCAGTGAACGTCTTCCTTTCACTCGAAACATAGCGGCATTTTTTTTACAGGGCTGGTTTACTGTCCTAGCACCCAACCTTCCTCTTTTCGCAGCACGGGCTTAGGACCGGCCATGGCAGAGTTAAAAAAATGGAAAGCTAACAAATTGAAGATATTTTCCCAATTCCAACGCTGTGACTGCTGAATGATGTTTCTTTTTGAGCGGCAGGAGCGGCGTCCTCTGGCTGGTATTCTGACCTTCATCCAAGCTGTGTCAGCATTGGTGGGTGAGATCATGGCGTACGGTAAACTGTAGGCGTATATAACTATATATACTATATCATATAATGATCAGTCTCATTCCCATGTTACCCTGTTAAACCTTCTGCTAGCCACACTTGTCCAGTCCCAGGTGCAGTGAACGTCTTCCTTTCACTCGAAACATAGCGGCACTTTTTTTACAGGGCTGGTTTACAGTCCCAGCACCCAACCTTCCTCTTTTCGCAGCACGGGCTTAGGACCGGCCATGGCAGAGTTAAAAAAATGGAAAGCTAACAAATTGAAGATATTTTCCCAATTTAAACGCTGTGACTGCTGAATGATGTTTCTTTTTTGAGCGGCAGGAGCGGCGTCCTCTGGCTGGTATTCTGACCTTCATCCAAGCTGTGTCAGCATTGGTGGGTGAGATCATGGCGTACGGTAAACTGTAGGCGTATATAACTATATATACTATATCATATAATGATCAGTCTCATTCCCATGTTACCCTGTTAAACCTTCTTCTAGCCACACTTGTCCAGTCCCAGGTGCAGTGAACGTCTTCCTTTCACTCGAAACATAGCGGCACTTTTTTTTACAGGGCTGGTTTACTGTCCCAGCACCCAACCTTCCTCTTTTCGCAGCACGGGCTTAGGACCGGCCATGGCAGAGTTAAAAAAATGGAAAGCTAACAAATTGAAGATATTTTCCCAATTTAAACGCTGTGACTGCTGAATGATGTTTCTTTTTTGAGCGGCAGGAGCGGCGTCCTCTGGCTGGTATTCTGACCTTCATCCAAGCTGTGTCAGCATTGGTGGGTGAGATCATGGCGTACGGTAAACTGTAGGCGTATATAACTATATATACTATATCATATAATGATCAGTCTCATTCCCATGTTACCCCTGTTAATCCTTCTGCTAGCCACACTTGACCAGTCCCAGGTGCAGTGAACGTCTTCCTTTCACTCGAAACATAGCGGCACTTTTTTTTACAGGGCTGGTTTACTGTCCCAGCACCCAACCTTCCTCTTTTTGCAGCACGGGCTTAGAACCGGCCATGGCAGAGTTAAAAAAAATGGAAAGCTAACAAATTGAAGATATTTTCCCTATTCCAATGTTGTGACTGCTGAATGATGTTTCTTTTTTGAGCGGCAGGAGCGGCGTCCTCTGGCTGGTATTCTGACCTTCATCCAAGCTGTGTCAGCATTGGTGGGTGAGATCATGGCGTACGGTAAACTGTAGGCGTATATAACTATATATACTATATCATATAATGATCAGTCTCATTCCCATGTTACCCTGTTAAACCTTCTGCTAGCCACACTTGTCCAGTCCCAGGTGCAGTGAACGTCTGCCTTTCACTCGAAAGATAGCGGCATTTTTTTTACAGGGCTGGTTTACTGTCCTAGCACCCAACCTTCCTCTTTTCGCAGCACGGGCTTAGGACCGGCCATGGCAGAGTTAAAAAAATGGAAAGCTAACAAATTGAAGATATTTTCCCAATTCCAACGCTGTGACTGCTGAATGATGTTTCTTTTTGAGCGGCAGGAGCGGCGTCCTCTGGCTGGTATTCTGACCTTCATCCAAGCTGTGTCAGCATTGGTGGGTGAGATCATGGCGTACGGTAAACTGTAGGCGTATATAACTATATATAGTATATCATATAATGATCAGTCTCATGCCCATGTTACCCTGTTAAACCTTCTGCTAGCCACACTTGTCCAGTCCCAGGTGCAGTGAACGTCTTCCTTTCACTCGAAACATAGCGGCACTTTTTTTACAGGGCTGGTTTACTGTCCCAGCACCCAACCTTCCTCTTATCGCAGCACGGGCTTAGGACCGGCCATGGCAGAGTTAAAAAAATGGAAAGCTAACAAATTGAAGATATTTTACCAATTCCAGCGCTGTGACTGCTGAATGATGTTTCTTTTTGAGCGGCAGGAGCGGCGTCCTCTGGCTGGTATTCTGACCTTCATCCAAGCTGTGTCAGCATTGGTGGGTGAGATCATGGCGTACGGTAAACTGTAGGCGTATATAACTATATATACTATATCATATAATGATCAGTCTCATTCCCATGTTACCCCTGTTAAACCTTCTGCTAGCCACACTTGTCCAGTCCCAGGTGCAGTGAACGTCTTCCTTTCACTCGAAACATAGCGGCACTTTTTTTTACAGGGCTGGTTTACTGTCCCAGCACCCAACCTTCCTCTTTTCGCAGCACGGGCTTAGGACCGGCCATGGCAGAGTTAAAAAAATGGAAAGCTAACAAATTGAAGATATTTTCCCAATTTAAACGCTGTGACTGCTGAATGATGTTTCTTTTTTGAGCGGCAGGAGCGGCGTCCTCTGGCTGGTATTCTGACCTTCATCCAAGCTGTGTCAGCATTGGTGGGTGAGATCATGGCGTACGGTAAACTGTAGGCGTATATAACTATATATACTATATCATATAATGATCAGTCTCATTCCCATGTTACCCTGTTAAACCTTCTGCTAGCCACACTTGTCCAGTCCCAGGTGCAGTGAACGTCTTCCTTTCACTCGAAACATAGCGGCACTTTTTTTTACAGGGCTGGTTTACTGTCCCAGCACCCAACCTTCCTCTTTTTGCAGCGCGGGCTTAGGACCGGCCATGGCAGAGTTAAAAAAAATGGAAAGCTAACAAATTGAAGATATTTTCCCAATTCCAATGTTGTGACTGCTGAATGATGTTTCTTTTTTGAGCGGCAGGAGCGGCGTCCTCTGGCTGGTATTCTGACCTTCATCCAAGCTGTGTCAGCATTGGTGGGTGAGATCATGGCGTACGGTAAACTGTAGGCGTATATAACTATATATACTATATCATATAATGATCAGTCTCATTCCCATGTTACCCTGTTAAACCTTCTGCTAGCCACACTTGTCCAGTCCCAGGTGCAGTGAACGTCTTCCTTTCACTCGAAACATAGCGGCATTTTTTTTACAGGGCTGGTTTACTGTCCTAGCACCCAACCTTCCTCTTTTCGCAGCACGGGCTTAGGACCGGCCATGGCAGAGTTAAAAAAATGGAAAGCTAACAAATTGAAGATATTTTCCCAATTCCAACGCTGTGACTGCTGAATGATGTTTCTTTTTGAGCGGCAGGAGCGGCGTCCTCTGGCTGGTATTCTGACATTCATCCAAGCTGTGTCAGCATTGGTGGGTGAGATCATGGCGTACGGTAAACTGTAGGCGTATATAACTATATATACTATATCATATAATGATCAGTCTCATTCCCATGTTACCCTGTTAAACCTTCTGCTAGCCACACTTGTCCAGTCCCAGGTGCAGTGAACGTCTTCCTTTCACTCGAAACATAGCGGCACTTTTTTTTACAGGGCTGGTTTACTGTCCCAGCACCCAACCTTCCTCTTTTCGCAGCACGGGCTTAGGACCGGCCATGGCAGAGTTAAAAAAATGGAAAGCTAACAAATTGAAGATATTTTCCCAATTCCAACGCTGTGACTGCTGAATGATGTTTCTTTTTGAGCGGCAGGAGCGGCGTCCTCTGGCTGGTATTCTGACCTTCATCCAAGCTGTGTCAGCATTGGTGGGTGAGATCATGGCGTACGGTAAACTGTAGGCGTATATAACTATATATACTATATCATATAATGATCAGTCTCATTCCCATGTTACCCTGTTAAACCTTCTGCTAGCCATACTTGTCCAGTCCCAGGTGCAGTGAACGTCTTCCTTTCACTCGAAACATAGCGGCACTTTTTTTTACAGGGCTGGTTTACTGTCCCAGCACCCAACCTTCCTCTTTTTGCAGCACGGGCTTAGGACCGGCCATGGCAGAGTTAAAAAAAATGGAAAGCTAACAAATTGAAGATATTTTCCCAATTCCAATGTTGTGACTGCTGAATGATGTTTCTTTTTTGAGTGGCAGGAGCGGCGTCCTCTGGCTGGTATTCTGACCTTCATCCAAGCTGTGTCAGCATTGGTGGGTGAGATCATGGCGTACGGTAAACTGTAGGCGTATACAACTATATATACTATATCATATAATGATCAGTCTCATTCCCATGTTACCCTGTTAAACCTTCTGCTAGCCACACTTGTCCAGTCCCAGGTGCAGTGAACGTCTTCCTTTCACTCGAAACATAGCGGCATTTTTTTTACAGGGCTGGTTTACTGTCCTAGCACCCAACCTTCCTCTTTTCGCAGCACGGGCTTAGGACCGGCCATGGCAGAGTTAAAAAAATGGAAAGCTAACAAATTGAAGATATTTTCCCAATTCCAACGCTGTGACTGCTGAATGATGTTTCTTTTTGAGTGGCAGGAGCGGCGTCCTCTGGCTGGTATTCTGACCTTCATCCAAGCTGTGTCAGCATTGGTGGGTGAGATCATGGCGTACGGTAAACTGTAGGCGTATATAACTATATATACTATATCATATAATGATCAGTCTCATTCCCATGTTACCCTGTTAAACCTTCTGCTAGCCACACTTGTCCAGTCCCAGGTGCAGTGAACGTCTTCCTTTCACTCGAAACATAGCGGCACTTTTTTTTACAGGGCTGCTTAACAGTCCCAGCACCCAACCTTCCTCTTTTTGCAGCACGGGCTTAGGACCGGCCATGGCAGAGTTAAAAAAATGGAAAGCTAACAAATTGAAGATATTTTCCCAATTTAAACGCTGTGACTGCTGAATGATGTTTCTTTTTTGAGCGGCAGGAGCGGCGTCCTCTGGCTGGTATTCTGACCTTCATCCAAGCTGTGTCAGCATTGGTGGGTGAGATCATGGCGTACGGTAAACTGTTGGCGTATATAACTATATATA